>NW_026000185.1:27330584-27367837 GCF_001458135.2 Marmota marmota marmota
CGTTGGCCGGTGGACGGGAGGCCGGGGCCTGGGGTCCTGGACAAACTTTCCGGCGCCCCTGGTTTGGGGGGCCCAGGGGTTGTCGTGGGGTTTCGGTGGCGGGACGGAAGCCTGACCTCTCCTCGTCAGCGGAGCAGGTCTTGCCTCTGTAGCTCCACTGCCCCTCGCGCCGAGCCTTCGTCCCCCTCGGTGTAGAAACACGGCAGGACCGGCAGGACCGCAGTGGGAACCGGCCCGGGGCGGCCCCCCGCACGGAGCCCCGCCGCGGAGCCCGGCCCCGGGTGCGGGTGGCCTCGTCGGCGGGAGCCACAGGTGCTGGGCTGTGGCTCCCGCCCAGCACCTGTGGCTCCCCGTCCGCCAGGTCGTGGTCGGATCCTCTGCCCACTCTGGGTTGGGGAGGGGGTCACACCTGTTCCCCGCCCACCTTCAGGCTTCCCGGGAGCTCAGCCTGGCATTTCCAGCCCCTTCCCGGATCCCCTGGTCTGCCTGCGACCTCCGTCTGTTTTTCCACCTGTGTCTGGAGGCCCCTGGGGTGTGGTTCCAGGGGCGGGGTTTCGGGGGGCAGTGGGAGGATGCACAGAGGTTCCGACTCCGAGCCCACCGACCCCCAGCCCAGACGGGGATCTCCTGCCACCTGCTCCTCGTCAACGGGGCTCCCCTTCCCCTGGCCTCTGCAATTAGCGATGGCAGGGAGGGCTGTGGAGGGCAGTGGAGGAAATGAAGCCTGCCTGTGGGAGGGGCCAGTCAGGCTCAGTACCAGGTTGCCTCATCTGATCCCCTGACTGATCCCACCCATTGATCTGTGGGTGCCACCCCACTTCAGTGGCTCCCCAGAATCCTCCGTCTGTGCCCCAATTAGAGCCCCCGAGCCCTAGGTCCCCTTATATGCAAAGTTTCAAGTGTCCTTGAGCTTTTGACCCCTTGGCTTGTGCTCTGCCCAGAGGCTAACTGCCTCTGTGCCCGGGGTGCCCCTGTTGTGCCCCCGTTGTACCAGTCTTATCTCCTGGGCAGACAGAGCCCGGGGTGTTCTCCCACCTCCACGTCCCTGGCTGCAGCATGCCATACCACCTGCCTTATTCCTGGCTGAGTGCCCCGCCAGCCCCTCTGTGAACCCCAGAAGGTC
Organism: Marmota marmota marmota; assembly: GCF_001458135.2. Taxonomy (NCBI): domain Eukaryota; kingdom Metazoa; phylum Chordata; class Mammalia; order Rodentia; family Sciuridae; genus Marmota; species Marmota marmota. Next base: position 27,331,708 of record NW_026000185.1, read on the forward strand.
TCAGAGGAAGAAGATGCCCCTCCTGTCGTCTGAGGTCTCTAAATGCTTCCCCGCAGCCCTTGCGGTTGCTCTCAAGTTTCCTAGCAGTGTTGAGTCGGAAGCGTGTCAGCCCAGGATGAACAGCTGTGAGCTGTATTTGTCCATGTCAGGGTGCCTGGTTGGTCCCTCAAGGGACTGCGTGGGAGCTGAGTGGTCAGGGACACAGAGTCCCATACACGTGATGGCGGCCCCTGGTTCATCGGCCATCATCCCCTCTGCTGAAGAGGAGACTGAGGCACTGGAAAACTGGTAGATGGAGGGAGGGGTGTTAGAAAGGGGCCTTGCTGGTTCCTGGCTGGGACTGGGGAGCCCCAAGAGAGCTTGGATTGAACTTGAATCCAGATCTTTGCCCTGCTCCCAGATGAGCCTGAGTGGTCCCTCAGACAGTGGGACTTGACTTGGCTTTGAATTGTCTGAGGCGCTCTCTCCAGGCACCCCAGCCCCACCCTAGGCACTCAGAGCCCATGAAGGCTGACCTCATTGTCACCAGCCCTGCTGTGGAGGGTTTCTAGCAGCTCCAGGGAGGCTGGCAGGAGCCCTCTCTGGCTGGGGTGACTAGTCAGTCCTTCCTAGAAGTCCCTTTCTCTCTCCAGGCCTGGGGCGTCCACCTGTGAAATGGAAATAGGAAAACCTAGATCCCAGCTTCTCAGGGCGAGAGGTGTGGTCCCCAGTCCCCTGACTTCAGCTGCATATTTGGGGGAATCTTTGAACCCCAGGACCTCTAGGAATGAAGAGGCCAGTGGTGGCCAGGCTGGACAGAGGCAGCGCCTAGGACAGCAGCTGTCATGGCCCTAGCCTCCAGCCTCCCTCCTCCTCCTCCTCCTCCCTCCTCTCCCCCACCCAACGCCACCACATTTGGAAGGAAGGCGACGGGAGCTTATTTATAAAAGTCACACTTGGAGAAGGAGCTGGCGAGCTTCCTCAGCTCCGCAGGCCAGGCCCGGCCCTCCAGCCTTCCCCAGCCCCCACCGTCCTGGGCAGATCCTCCCTGTTCTGTAGGCCATAGTGAGGGGACCATGGGGACCAGGGTGGGGGCCTCAACTCTGCAGCAGGCCCTCGGAGGAGACTAGAAGGTTAGCCCCTGGGGTGCAGGTGACCTCAGAGGGGAGATGGGTGACAGAGCCGGGCAGACTTTGGGGGTAGGGTTCCCCAGACAACCACACCCTGGCATGTAGCTGCCCCCACCCCCCGACTCAGAGGCCTTCCTGACTTTCCCCCAGGGGACTCCCCAGAGCGCCCACACACCTTCCTGCATACACTGGGGCCACGAGGGTCATGTGGGAGCTGCCATAGGAGGCAAAGAGTGACCACAGAGGGCGGGTTGGGCCACCTCGACCCTGGGAGGGCCCAGAAAGGGAAGCTGGACTTAGGAGGAGAGGGGTGATCCAAAAGGAGGGGCCAGCTGAGGAAAGCCAAGGTTCGGATTGTCCAAGCAAGAGACACGGGCTGGTGAACCTGCACAGGGCCTCCCAGGGCCCCCTGAAGTCTGTAGCAGGCTGGGCTCCCTGGGGCAGCCAGGAACCCCAGCCCCCAGCTGGCCTCTGCCGCCTCAGCTGCTTCGATTCCCCATCTGTACAGTGGAGCCAGTACTCCTTGCCCACAGAGGAGGCAGGAACAGGAGCCAGGCAGAGTCTCCCTCCTGCCCTCCCATCAGCTCCTTTGAGGACCTCAGAATAAACAGGGACTTTGGGCACATCCCCCCACCCAGGGTGCAGACGGAGGGGGCCCTGCAGGTCTGTCCAGTCTAGCCTCCTGTTTTAAGCACCACAAAAGTGAGGTTCAGAAAGGGCCCGGGGTTTATCCAAGGTCACACAGCAGAGCCCAGCCCCTTTCCAGGGCTGGAAGTGCCTCCCTGAACTCTCTGGGGCCCTGTGAAGGGGCATCTGCCGCCTGGGGACCTGGCATGGGAGGCACAGGGAGCACCCAGACCACAGACCCAGCGGTGGGGAGGAGAGAGGCCGGACCACAGAGGGAGCCTGCTTTCCTGGAGACCCAGAGTGGCCTCTCGCACATCCTGATTGGTCTCTGGGCCTTGCTGCACTAGTGGTATTGACTTTGATTAGTCATTAAAAAGAGGAAGGGAAAAAAATAGCCCCGGAGGCAGACAGCAGCGGGCGCTGGGCTGAGCAGTGACGAATCAACCTGCTGGTTGGCCAGGCGCCATCGCCGGGATGGCTGGAGGCCGTGGCCAAGGAATCAGACACAGGTCAGAAAGCTGTCCTGGAATCCTGCAGCCTCTGCCAGGAAGACCACTGGGGCTGCCCGCAGCAGCCAGGGCAAGCCTGGGGCCTTCTGCCCACCGTGGCTCCCGAGGGGGGTCTTCTGATGGCCTCTGTGTTGGGGGCAGCCCTGGTTTCCAGCTTAGGCTGGGGAGATGAGGCTGGAGCTGGACTGCTTGGCCAGAGGAGGAGAGCCAGCAGCATTGCCCTGGGGCGCGGGGTCACCAGCCCCACCCCACAGCCCCCATTCAGCCCTCTGGGTGGAACCTGGGGAGCAGGGGATTCTGTTGCTGGACCACAGAAAAGGAGGGGTGGCAGGGAAAGAAAGAAAGAAAACCCAGCCAGACAAATGGGAGGTTGGTGGCTGTGAGGAGGGAGAACGGGGTGCCCCCAGATTTCTGGCTTGGGGGCCTGGGGCAGAGTGGGTTCTGAGCTGGGGGCTTAAGGAGGGGGCTCTGGAGAAAGGTGGAGTCGAGCGCTGGCCAGGTGGCTGGCAAGATGCCCATGTGGTACTTGGGCACATCTGTCCAGCCCACTTGGGCCCTTGAGCCTGCAGCTGCCCTACAACTCCAGCTGTCACCTCCACATCAGGGCTTCGCAGGGCCTCAGATCCAGTCCAGCCCCCTTTCCAGACTTTCTGCTGCCGCTCGGGGGGCTGCAGATTCCCAAGGGAGCTGGAGACCCAATCCCCCAAACAATGCCTGGCTGCCCTCTTCACGAGCCTGTACGGCGCCCACCCTGGCCAAGGCACCAGGACGAGCAGGCTCACCACATCACCCCATTCTGTCTTGGTCAAGCATGTGGGAGGGTTGGGAGGTGAGAGAGGCAGGTAGGGCTCTGATATCCAGCACCCCAGGGGCTTGCATTTAATTCACCGCCCAGTGAGCTGAGCGAGGGTCTGAGTTATCTGAGGGTGTCTCTAGGAAGGTGCCATAAGCTCTGGCCTGGATGTAGTTGAGGTTGCAAAGAGCATCGGTCAAGAGCCACCAGCATCTCACAAACCTCGCTCCTCTGATCTCCTACACACGATTCCCAGCCCTACAAGAACCAGAGCTGCAGACTCTCAGGCCCCAAAGGACCTGAGAAGTCCCGTGGCCTCAACTTCTAGCCTCAGCTAGCATGCCTCCTGTGACAGCATAAACAAAGACACAAAGCAGGAAAGAAGTCCTTCACTTGAGCCCCAAATCCAACCCACACACTGGTGGGAAAAGGCTTAGGTTTTTCCTTGTTGGGAAACACTACACGATCACCTGTATCATTTCTGGCTACATTAATAAAAGTAGACCATTTAGAAAGAGGAAGGAGGCAGGACACAGTGGCACATGCCTGTGATCCCAGCTGCTTGGGAGGCTAAGGCAGGAGAATCACAAGTTCAAGTCCAGCCTGGTCCACTTAGAACTGGTCTATAAATAAAATGTCCTTGGAATTCTACCTTGGGCCAAACCACAGGAAAGGGAAGGAATATCTAACAGTGGAGTCTGCCTAAGATGTGCAGAGATGCCCCGGAAAGCTAGTGAGCTCTCTGTCACAGGAGGCATGCTAGCTGAGGCTAGAAGTTGAGGCCACGGGACTTCTCAGGTCCTTTGGGGCCTGAGAGTCTGCAGCTCTGGTTCATATAGGGCTGTGGATCGTGTGTGGGAGACCAGAGGAGCAAGGTCCTGATTGGGAGGGACACCTCCCATTCTGAGCCAGAGAAATGCGCGGACCCAGGGTGGCAGAGGAGTGGGAGGTCCTGAGGGGAAGGTGCCCGCCATGTCCTTGAAGCATCCCCTCAAGGGGCCACAGCTGGTTTGACTGCAGCTGTGAGGTCGGGCCCTAAATCCTGATCGGCTTGGAGGCCACCCTGAATGCCATCTCTAAGGTGGACCTGGGCCCCTTCCAGCTCTGCCCTCTCAGTCAGGGCCTGGAGGAGGCCGTGCACCTCCGCCACCAGCTCTGACTCAGGAACTTCCTCCTCCAGCCTTCGGCCTTACAGGGAGGCCTGGAGGGCAGGTTGGCGCTCACTGGTTGCTGGAGAGGATGGGGCCTGTTTGACCAATGGGCAGGTCGAGGTCCAGAGAGGCGCCAGCCCAGATCCCCGGGGCTCGGCAGGGCTGGCACTGCCTGTCACCTCTGGACATTCTTCTTGCTGGAAAAGAAGCTGGAACCCTCTCCTTCCACCCTTTCCCATCCTCATTCTTCTTGGCACCAGAGGAGCAGAGGGGGCAGGATTCTCCAGTGGCAGGAACCCTTGGGACCACTTCCCAACCTGCCTGGCCACCCAGGACAGAGTGGGGTTCCTGGGGCTGCCCTGGGCCTCAGTTTCCCTAGAAAATGCTCTCTGACGATTCCTGGGTCTGGCTTGGTCCACAAGTATGAAAATGGTGCCCGATTCTCTGTGTCTTTGGGTGGGCCTGGGGGAGGGGCAGCCACCTGGCAGCAGCCGCACACATTGTGGGGAGAGGGAGCAGGGGTTTATTTTAGCAGTTGGGGGAGGAGGTGTGATCTTTGATGGGAGGAGGCCCTGGAGCTGCCTCCAGATAGCTCCCAGCCTCCTGTCCTCTCTTGGTGGGTCCCCACATGGCAGGGTCTTGGTGGGGCCCCTGAACATCTCCGCCGTCCACCCTCCTCAGTCCTCTCCTTGCAGCCAGCCATCAGTGTCCCCATTTCACAGAGGTGCAAACAGACAGAAGGATGACCCTCAGTGGGCAGTGTCTGTCCTGGGCCCAGCCCAATGGTTCCATCAGATTTCCTCATCCCTTGACCCCCACCTGACGAGAGAGCCAGGCAGTGCCTGCCCCCCGCCCCCTTAGGGGCCCTGAGCCCCAGTCTGAGAGGCAGTGCCCCCTGCCCTGGGCAGCCACCCTGCCTCTCCCTGCTTCGGCTCTGGAATGGGACCTTGGGCAGCAGAATGGGCTGGCCCCGGCTGACTCCAGGTGTCAGGTGGACAGTCATGACTGCGGCCAGCACAGCAGAGACGGGATTCCCCCTCTCATGACCGGTGGCTATCGCGCAGGTGCTCTTGGGGCAGCGGGGTGGGGCCACACCTGTGACCATGGCCTAGAAGTGACCTGCCCCTCCTGCCTGCTGGCCCCACTCTGTGTAGGAAGGAAGGAGCATCTGGGTCCAACGTGGAGGCTGACAAGGAGTGAGAGCCCTAAGAAACCTGAGCTGGCCAGGCTGACACCCAACAGAGCGCCTCACAGACGGCATCACGCGGGCCTGGCTGGGTGCTGTGGAGGTGGCATCCACCTTGCGAGGCAGGGTTCAGTGACGCCCAGGCCCAGAGGGCGGCAGGCTCCCCAGCAGGGGCCAACCAGGAAGGGACCTTGGAAACGCTGGGCTTAACTAAGACCACAGGGCTGGAGAGAGGAGGACCTGCTGGCAGGCAGTCTGTCCCAGCCAGCCTGGGGACCTAGAGGGGCCAGCCAGAGGCCCAGCCAACTTGTGGGCTCGCTTCAATTTTGGGGCCACTGAGTCGGGGGACTGCACCTTGAGGTTGGGCTGCCCGCCCCATGGCAGGGCCTCTGAGCCACTGGGAGGGAGTCCCTAGTCTGGAGGTGGAGACCTGGTCCCTTTACCAACTTGACAGCCAAGGCCACTCTCTTAGGCTGCATGCTCAGGGATACTCCAGGTCTCACTGTGGCTGAGAGACGAGAGCACAGGCAGGACTGTCCCTGTCCCTGCCCAGAGGCCCCCCTGAGGGAGGTGGGTAGTTGGCACTGCTACATCCTCACAGATGCCCTGCAGCTTGGGGTCCCAGGTCCAGTGGGACTTGGGGATCTTACATGGGTCCACTCATTTATGCACAACCCTGTGCAGGCCAAGGACAGCGACGATGATGATGATGTCACAGTCACCGTGGACCGAGACCGCTTCATGGATGAGTTCTTCGAGCAGGTGGGAGCCAGCCCACCCTGCATCTCCCTGTGCCCTGCCAAGACTTGGGTGGCCACTCTCCCCCCTGAGCGGGCCCAGCAGCCCGAATACACCTGTGAATGACCACTGGAGGGCAGAGGTGTTGAAGTTCAGAGTGGAGCTGAGCTCACACCTACCCCCCCACCTTCCCACCCAGTCCGGCTTTGAGCAGGCCCTGGGCCCATGCCATCCCTCCTGGGCTTTTTTCTGACCCCCTGGCCTTGATCTCCAGGTGGAGGAGATCAGGGGCTTCATCGACAAGATTGCAGAGAATGTGGAGGAGGTGAAGCGGAAGCACAGTGCCATCCTGGCCTCACCCAACCCTGACGAGAGTGAGTGGGGGCCTGGGGACGGGCCAGGACTGGCAGGGGTACAGACCCTGGCATCCCGCACTGCAGGCGGCTGATGAAGCAGCGGTTGTGTCCTGGGGTCAAGGGGCCAGTGCCCACGGCCACCAGTTGGATCTGGGACTCCTAGGAAGTCTTGGGTGGTGGGAGGGGCACCCTCCCGTGGCCTGGGAGGGTCACGTGATCAGCACCACCCTCCCTGAGTACCCTGGTTTTTTCCTAAGGCCACAGGTCTGGCCACTGCCCTGCCTAGGATTCTGAGAGGGAGGGAGCAGTCTCTGATCAATAGGAGGCCGTCCTGCTGGCCCCGCCCCTGGCCGCCTCCCTGGGGAGCAGATGGCCGCTGTGGGAGGGCATGCCGGCCAGGCAGGCAGAGCTTCCGGCAAGAGCTGGCAGCCCTGGCACCTGGCCACTTGGTACCCAGGAGCTGGGCATTCTCACGGGTCCAGGAAGTCACCTCTCCCTCTGCACAAGGAGCCTGTGTACTCTGGGATTCCACCCTGTCCCCTGATGGTTCCCCTGCCCTGGCCCTCTCATTCCTGTTGAGAGACTGATTAATACACCATTGTGCGCCAGGCGGCCATGAGCAGCCCCGCCCAGGATCGTCTCCCTGGAGGGGCATTCACCCCCCCAAGCTGGCAGAGATTGGCCCCCTGTGGCTGGACCCAGACCCTAATGCCTCCAGGCACTCTGCTCCTTGCAGCCCTCTTACCTCCTGCCCCTCCGGCTTCTCTGGAAGGTGCCAGCTCATGAGGCCTATGAGGAAGCACAGGAGAGGGACCTCTGGGGCAGGGGACATGCCAGTGCAACTATCATGCTTTACCCCCTCCCCAGGGATGTATCCAGGACAGATAGGTCATGATGTGTCTCTCTGCCCATCTGTACCTGAGTCACTGCATGACCCTGTGTGATTGCTCCTGCCGAGGGTCAGGTGGTGACTGTGAGTGAGAACAGAGCACCCTCAACTGCCCCAGGGGGTGGCAGGGCAGTGGAGCCTCTCAGCAGCCACCCTCAGGCCCCTGTGCCACTGTCTGTACTTCTCCCACTGTGTGCCAGGATGGGGACCGTGCCTGTGAACTGAGCAGTCGAGACCTGGCTGAGACCCAGGCACGCAGCAAGGGGAGGGGGCTCTTCATGGGGCGCCAGGGCTGAGCGGAGTTGGGCAGGTTGGCAGGGGGTAGGGGGGCTTTCCTTGTCCAAGGCTGGCATTGCTGCCTCTGGGGGCCGCCATCCGGCTGGGCTATTTTGGGTCTGAGCAAAAGAGGCTGAGACGTCAGAGCAGCTGGTAACCAAGTTTCCCTCTGTTTGCACGGAGGAGGCGCCACCCCTGCTCTACGGAGACCCTGCTCCACCCCACTCAAGTTCCCCTTGGGAGATGACCCCTGCCTAGGCCCTTCCTGACACCACGTTGAGACCGGTCTCCAGTCCCACCTTCTGGGGAGTCCTAGGGGTTGCCTAGGGCTTGGGCATGCCAGGAGCACCCCAGCGGAGGTGGCCAACCCCTCAGGGAGGGCCGAGCTGTGCACCCCCAGGGCCTCTGCCAGCCTAGGAGGGTGGTCCTGGTGGGAACAAGAGCCAGAGCACCATGTTACTGCCCTCCTCCTCCTTCACCTCATGGCCCCAGCCACCTGTCACCTCCAGGCCAGCTGTGTCCAGGGAACCTGCCTCTGGACCTCTTCCTCAGCTCCCCCCACAGTCCAGGTGCCTCCTCCCCCAGCTGCTGCATGGTGCTTGGCACCTGGGGGTGGGGTGGCTTTGTGAGGAGACCCCGATCTGTCCTATCAGGCACCTGTGGCTGAGACTCCAGGGGATGCAGGTTGGGGGAGGCTCCTCCCAGCCTGGCCTGTGTCAGCCCCACTGGCTGGCCACGTGCCCTTTTGAGCCACCAGGTACGGCGAGGTGAGCCTGCACCCCCACCTCCGACTCATGCAGGCGTCGAGTAAATGCTCCCCGGTGCCAACTCCAGCCTTGCCAGCTGCTCCACAATTATTTCTGCCTTAAATTTAGACCCATCTGTTATCTCCAGGGGGTGAGGGAGCCAGTGAAGGAGGAAGGAGGTGCCTCCGAAGGCAGTGCAAGGGGTGTGGGCTGCAGCTGCCAGGCCTGGCCTGGGATTGGGGGGTGCAGGCAGAGCCTTGGCCCAGGGGAGGGGAGGCCCCCTCCAGGCCCACAGTGAGGGAGATAGACCCCAAATATAGGCAGGGATGACCCAGGTATCCACACCCCACCCCTCGTGCCTCCCCAGAGACCAAGGAGGAGCTGGAGGAGCTCATGTCCGACATCAAGAAGACAGCAAACAAAGTTCGTTCCAAGTTGAAGAGTGAGTCCACTGATCACCCCCCTCCGGGAGGGGGGCACTGGGTCTTGGCTCCCTATTCACTCACAGCACCTGGCGCATCCCACTCTGGACATGGCCCTGGCCTTCCTGGCAGAAATCGAGCAGCAGGGGCAGAGGGTGGTCGGAGCCACCAGACCCAGCACCCAGTAGATGCAGATATTGGGGTGTGCCCAAGGCCTCACAGGTGGCCCCCTTCTACTTCCCGTATCACCATTCAGGTCACTCATAGACCACTCCACCCCTACCTCTGCTGGCTATGGGACGCCAGATCCTGGGCGGGCTGGGGACGGTGGTGAGTGGGACAGGTTGTGGCCCAGCAGCCCTGTGTCCCCCACCCCCAGGCATCGAGCAGAGCATCGAGCAGGAGGAGGGCCTGAACCGCTCCTCCGCAGACCTGAGGATCCGGAAGACACAGGTGTGCCTGGACTCCAGGGCGGGCGGGCACCTGAGGCCCCAGGTTGAGGTGGGCCTGACACCTGTTCTCCTGTCTTGGATTCCCAGCACTCCACGCTGTCCCGAAAGTTTGTGGAGGTCATGTCCGAGTACAACGCCACGCAGTCTGACTACCGTGAGCGCTGCAAGGGCCGCATCCAGAGGCAGCTGGAGATCAGTGAGTGGTGGGGCCGGGCCTGGAGGGATGGGGCAGGGCCTGGAGGGACGGGGCGGGGCCCGGGCTGCCAGTGAGCACCCTGGAGAGGGCCTGGCTCAGAGTGACCCCACCTGCAGCCGGCAGGACCACGACCAGTGAGGAATTGGAGGACATGCTGGAGAGTGGGAACCCCGCGATCTTTGCCTCTGGGGTGAGTGTGACCCCACTTCTCCTACCAACACTAGCCCCGTCCTCATCCCAGCTGTGTGCTCAAAGCACTGGGCCTGGTCTATTTGGACACAGACACCCTAGGGCAGGTGTTAGAAGAGGGAAGGGGCCAGGCTGAGGTCACATAAATGTAGGGAGAGTGGCTGCGAGACCCATGCCCTTGGTGCCTCAATTGGACCCATTTCCTTGCTGTCCCTGATCGTTGCCTGGGCTTCTCCCATCATCCTCAGGACCGGCTTCCTCTCATGGAGGACATTTGGCCATCTCTACTTTCCAGTGAAGCTCTGTGCCCTGCCAAGCAGGAGGAACCTCCCAAAGGAGGTGGCACTGGGTGTGAGTTCCAGAAGGGAGGGGCGTGGAGGAAAGGCAGCTTAAGGACTGTCACTCACCATGTGGCAGGCACAGGTGGGGAGTGTTATCAGCCCTATTACAGGTGGGAAATTGAGTCACAGAGAAATTAGGTGACAGCTCATATAATGGAGGACCAGTAGGAGGCGGGAGGGTCGTGGCTGGAGAGGAAGCCCAGCTTCCAGACCAGTTCTGCCATCCCAACTGCCTTCCTCTGTGGCCTCTGCCCTCCTCATCCTGGGCCCCAGGCCTCAGCTCACTGCTCCACCCCCTAGATCATCATGGACTCCAGCATCTCGAAGCAGGCTCTGAGCGAGATTGAGACCCGGCACAGCGAGATCATCAAGCTGGAGAACAGCATCCGTGAGCTACATGACATGTTCATGGACATGGCCATGCTCGTTGAGAGCCAGGTGAGTGCCCAGTCCTCGCTGCCGCCTCCCAGTCCCCAGCAGCACGCAGGGCTGCACTGACCTTCCCCTTTCTGTCCAACACGCTGCCCTGCTCGGGAGGGAACAAGTCCTCAGGTAACAAGCCACCAGCTGTGGGCAGTGCCTCTAGGGCCCTGTGCACCCCTTCCTCTGCATGGCCTTGCATGACCCCCAGCCCTGCCTGTCTGTTCCTTGGCTGTTTATCAGGGGCCACCATGGACTAGATAGATGCTTTTCTAGGAGCTGGAGGGATAGCAGCGAAGGACCTGCTTCCTGGAGCCAGTGGCTCTTGAGTGAAAGAGCAGCATCAGTAAAGAGCAAGTGGAGTGTTCTGGCACCAGGTGCTCAGGAGCCACTAGGGGGAGGCAGAGTGCAACACTGATGCTCAGACTTGGAAGTGCCTGGGGTCACCCGGAAGGCTTGTTGCAGGTCTCCTGGTCCCCGTGCCCAGAGACTGGGCGGCTGAGGCAGAGGCCTGGACATGCGTTCTCACAAGCCCAACAGCAATGCAATGCAGTGCTTCTGGTCTGAGGGCCACACGTGGGGGCACTATGCTGGGTGACCTGATGGCCTCTAAGCATGGAGTGAGTCAGGGAAGGCCAGAAGAGGGGCATTTGCACTGATGCCAAGAGATGAAAGGAGCCAGCCATGAAGACTTCCCAGGGGAGGAGAGATGAGCTGGCCCAGGCCAGGGGATCAGCACTCCCCAGGTCCCAAGCCAGGCAGGAGCTGGACTTACTTGAGGAACGGGGCAGGGAGACCCTGCTCGATGGAGACGCCTCAGTAGGCTGTGCTGGGACCTGGAGGTGCCTCTCGATGGGGGGTGTTTAGTATGGGAGTGACAAGAACTCAGAAGTGGGGAGGCTGCATCCTGGAAAGACAGACCATGGTGACGTGGTCACGAGTGAAGGCCATGGAGTTGGAGGGGGAGTCACAGCTTTGCCTTTTCCCCTGGGTTTTCTGGTGGTGGTTACAGTCGTAGGTAATGGCGAGATTCCTTGTTACACATTCCTACAAGCTGCTGTTACCCCTGGTGTCCCCCTCCCCTCCCTCCTTGCCGGCTCCTCGCCCTTGGAGCTTCATGAGGTCCCCCCTTCCTTTTTCTTTTTCTTCTCCAGCTTCCACATGAGACAAAACATTCAACCTTTGACCTTCTGAGTTTGGCCATCTTCACTTATTGTTCTTAAGTTCCATCCGTTTTCCTGCAAATGATATAATTTCATTTTTCTTTATGGCTCAGTAAAATGCCATTGTGTATAAATGCCACATTTTCTTTATCCATCATCCATTGATGGACACCTAGGCTGGTTCCACAGTTTGGCTATTACGAATTGTGCTGCTGTAAACACGGTCTGCATGTGTCACGGTAGTAGGATGACTTTAATTCTTCAGGATACAGTACTGAGGAGTGCTGTGCAGAGGCTTTTTGATTTGATGCCATCCCATTTATTAATTCTTGGCATTATTTCCTGAGCTCTAGGGGTCCTATTGAGAGAGTTGTAGCTGAGCCTGTATGCTGGAGTGCTGACCCTACATTTTCTTCTTGGAGTTGCATAGTTTCTGGCCTGATTCCTAGGAGGACAAACACCTTTGCCTGGAGTCTTGTGTCAAAGTCAGATTGGCCCCTGGAAGGAGCATGAGGCCAGATTCCAGGGCCCAGGGCTAGGAAAGGGGTCTTAAACAAGAACTGGATGGAACCATTGTACCCAAGGAGGATGGAGTGTGGACTCATCAGTAGTCACCTCATGAGCTGTGGCCAGGGCAGGGTCAGACTCCAGCCCACACACTCCTGCACCCATCTTCCTCTGCTGGGCATCGGGGTGGGAGGTGTCAGGGTCCTAGCTAGCATTTTCTGCATGCTTAGTCCCCATCCCTTGGCTGAGACTGCATGGCTGGTTCCAACCCCAGATGGCTGCTCTGTAGGAAGAGGTGGGAGTTGTTCCAGAAGCCTGTGTGCCCAGCCAGGGTGCCTTGCCTGGGGGTCACAGGTGAGATGTTGCAGCTGGGCCTCCCCAAGCCCCCTTCTCTCTTTCCCTTTAGGGTTTTCTTCTGGTGCCCTGCCCTGAGCCGCCTCCCTGAAGAGGGAGCCCTCTGGAGCCCCGACACCCCTGGCCCTGCAGGGGGAGATGATTGACAGGATCGAGTACAATGTGGAGCACGCAGTGGACTACGTGGAGAGGGCCGTGTCTGACACCAAGAAGGCTGTCAAGTACCAGAGCAAGGCGCGCCGGGTCAGTAGCGAGCACCCACTGGAGCTGGGGTCCATCGAGCACCCTCCCCATTCTGCAGCTACTCCACCCCCACCAAGCTCCAGCCAGAGCCTTCACCACCCATCACTACACACTCCCAGGCTGTCACCCCTTCCCTGAGATCCCCCAGATCCTCTGGTCCTTGGTCCTCGTTCTAGTCCCTCTCCAGCAATGCCTGCCTCTCCCTCTTGCAGAAGAAAATCATGATCATCATCTGCTGCGTGATCCTGGGCATCGTCATTGCCTCTACCTTTGGAGGCATCTTCGGATAGAAACTACCCACCTGCCGCTGCACTCTGGACGGTCCATCCCGAGGAGCCCTGGCTGCTGCTGCCTGGCTGGGTCGCCCTCCCACCCCGCCTCCTGGCTCAGACGCCCCCACCCCACCCCTCTCTGCCCTGGGCTTCCCTCTCCCGACTCTGCCCTGAGCCGTGTTGTGTGCATGATTTGTGACAGTGTATGTCTGTAGAGGAGGCAGAGGGGAGCAGGGCATGGAAGAATGGGGGGCTAGGGATGGATCCATGCGGAGAAGACCCAGGTCTTACCCAGCTTGCTCCACCTTGACCAGGCAGGGCTGGCAGCTGGCACATACTGCCCTGGCTTGGGATCTGGGCTGCTTCCAGATCCCCACCTGGCTTCCACCTCACCTGCCCATCTTCTCTATCCTTTGGCCTCTCCAGCTGTTCCCCCAAGCCGAGCCCCCTGAAGGGTGGGGACCAGCTGACCACATGGTGCTGCTTTTTGGGTTAGGGGAGGGTGCCCCTGAGGGATAGCCCAGCACTAAGCCTCTATTAGCTGACCACTGCCAGGAGGCTCAGGGTGCCATGGCTGCTGGCTCTCCAAGATCAGGCTCCCTCTCCTACCTGGGGCAAAGCCCAGCGGGTCCTCGGCCTCAGCCTCCCTTTGCACAGCCCTCAGCCCCAGGAGCAATTTCTTTGGGGTAGGCAGGACCCCAGGTAACCCACTGGAAGATGGGACCCCCAGAAGAGGCTGGCTGGCTCGTGCCCAGGTGCGGGTGACCCTTGGCGCTGGGAAGGCAGAACAGGCTCCATCAGGCCTTTCCCCATGAAGGCTGCAGCTTGGGTCAGCCACTGTCCCAACAGGCCTCATCAGTTGGGACCTTAAGCCAGCACTGCATGTTGGGGACAATGGTCCCGGCTCTTCCATATTCCCAGAAGCCAGATGTCACTCAGGCCTGCAGTCTCATCCTGCCCTTGCTGTCCCCCACTGATGTGCCACATGGTGTCATTGTCCCTGATGCAGTATTCAGCAGCCAGTCGCGGAGGGCTCCCTCCCTCCCCTGCCATCTTGGGGCTTCAGGTCAGAGCGTGCCCCCCCCAGACCCCTGCCTTGTGGACAGGCAGGGAGTGTGCATGCGAGTGCATGCAGCAGGGCGGGGCTGTGCAGAGTGCCCTGCATCCGTCGGCTTTGCTCCCACCCAGTGACTGTGACCACTGTCCGTGTTGCCTTCTTGAACTGCGGCTTCTCCTCCACCCCTTCACCAAAGGTCTTGGTACAACCAGCTGCCCATTTTGTGGAATTTTTATGTAGAATAAATATTTGTATCTGTACTACAGGCCTTTGTTTGCCATTTCTCACTGGCTGCAGTGACATGGCCTTAGAACTTGGGGTGACCGTGGGCATTAACAGAAGGGGCTCAGATGCCAAGGACCCCAATCTCCCCCGGCACACATGCCAACATCTCCATCTGGCCATTCAGTGGGTAACATCCGGCCTTTCCTATGAGGACAGTTCCAAAGTCCCACCCTCACTCCAGGTTAAGTGGCCAATGCCTTGACAGAGGCGAGGCCTGCAACCTGATCCCTGGGACAGATATAACTCTAGGGTGGAGCTCCCCAGGCCCTAAGCCTCCCCTCCAGCCACCCACGAAGGGTTCAGCCCCTGCTCAGTGCCCAGTGCCTGTTCGCACTTCACATCCAGCTCTAGTCCCTCTGCTCCCTGGCCCAGACCTTGGTTATCAGCCTGCCAGACTCACACCATACATCCTGGAACAGGACCTGCCCCCTGACCACTTCGGATTGGACAGAGACAGCCTCTGAGGCAATCAAGTGCTGGGCTAGGAACATCACCCACCAAAACCAAGGTGGCAGAGGCCTGCAAAGGCCTCAGGCCAGTGGGCACCACTGCCACACTCACCCTGACCACCTTTCCCCACTCTGCAAGTGGGCGCGATGTGCAAGTCCCACGTGACAGGAGCCCTTAGTTCAAGGAAACTACCCTGCTCCTTGCTTCCACCCAGCTGGATCTTGAGACCCAATTCTTGCCTGGAGTCCTGCAGTAGCCCCCAACAGAGGGATTAGGGAGGCTGGGACAGGACTGGACTAGCTGGGGCAGAGGGAGGACAGAATGGGAGTTCACTTCTACGCAAAGTGGTTTATTGCTTTTAGAACAAAACAAGAAATCCTTATAACTTATTTAGTGAAAATAATTTTAGAACTTTTCTAAAATACTATGTTGTCAACTGCAGAAGTAATCACTTCAAAATAGAAAACTTCCTGGGGGCGAGAGCTGAGCTGGCGGCTCCCATGATGGGTCGGAGCTGTCCAGAGGTGGCCGCCACTTAGAAGCGCGGCTTGCGCTTGCGGCCGGTGTACTGAGTGTCGGGTCGGACTTCCCTGTGGGGGACAACAGTGTCTCAGGATAAAGAACCCACAGCCCTCCCAGCAGGTGAGCCCTCAATGGCCATGGCCACCGCCCCCCACGTCGCTGCTCCCTGCCCGCTACTCACTTGCCCTGACGTCTGCGGCGCTCCTTCTTCTCCAGCACCCACTCTCGGCTCTTCCTCACTAGGCCTTGCCTTGCCAGCCTGTAGGGAACCCTGGGCCAGAGGCGTGGCCATGAGTGGTGGACTGAGCTGCCCCTCGGCACATGCTGACAGTTTGGGAGTTTTCCCCCAATAAAGGTGGTCTCTCACTGCCCCCTCCTGCAAGTACTCCCTCTTCCATGATGGTGCGTCCCCAGGACAGCCCCCTTCCTAGTACAGGTGCTGGGGCCAGAGGTGTGCGGCCTTCACTTGGCATCTCTGTGGCAACTGTGCTGGGTGCACGTACTTCCTGCCTCTAGGGGCTGCACTACTTTGGGGCCAACTTTGGCCAAGAGCAGGTCAGTACTGGCAGTGCCAAGGAAAGCCAGAGGCCCCCTGCCTAGGGCTGCCACAGGGGGCCCTGGTGGTCCTGTGGAGTTGGGATGCCTGGAAGTGACCAAAGGGCTCCCAGCCACTCATGTCTGAGGTAGGAAAACAAGACTACCAGGCTCCCAGCAGCCCTGACGAGGACCTCAAAGACTAATCTTGGCCCCCAGCTCTGGCTGAGGAGACGAGAACCCCACAGCGCCACGGGAGAGAGGCCACAAGAGGAGGCCTGGGCTGGTCCCCTAAAGCCACATCCCGGCCTGGTAGCAATGCTTCCAGCACAACACAGGCAAAGCTGCCCGCCACTCCCCAAGCACCCGCAGGCACAGCCTGTGGATCCAGCCTTGCCCTTCAGGTACCCCTCGAGTACACCAGGGCAGAGGCAATGCTCTCTAGGCAAAGCCAGTGTGGAGGCCCAAGAGCTGCTCAGGGTGTACCAGAAAGGAGCACAGAGAAGGACCAGAACAAGGGACCCTGGGGTGAGGAAAGACAACTGGAAGAGCCCAGAAGACCCAGGAGAGTCCTGAGAAGCAAGCGAGGCCAGAGCCAGCAAGTCCCACTGAACCCCAGTACTGTTGCACAGGTGCGTGCAGGAGCTGAGTCCCAGAAACCATAACGAAGCACTCAGCACGCAGCAGCCGCAAGCAGCAGTGGGAAAGGCCTGGGGGACATAAGGGAGCAGGTGGCTGGGGTGTGACCCACAGGCCAAGAGAAAAGGGGGCGTGGCCTCAGGAGTTTGGAGGGTCAGTTAGGATGAGGAAGCGCGGACCAAACAGGAGAAGCAGAAGCAGCATAAGAAGCAGAGGCACAGCCTCACTAGACAAAGCCTTCAACTTGTTCCTAATCCACCTATTTGAAATTGTCCTCAATGTGATGAAACAGTAGTGACAGTAAGTTAGAAGGCTGCAGCCGCCCCTATGTCCACATTGAGCCACGGAGCAGGAGCCTGCAGAGCAAGGGAGCCACGAAGCACACACTGTGCTCCACACGTGGTGACAGGGCAGGGTCATCCCCTTTTAAACAGCTGGGGAATGGTGCCCAGTCCCCCAGCTCACCCAAGTTTACATCAAGGACATGGTCAGCAGACTCAGGTATGAGGACCAAGTGGCATAGGGGTCAACACAACTGTACCCTCCTCTGCCAAGCAGACAACCCCCACCCCAGCCAAGAGGAACAACCACAGGGCCCCTCAGGGGTCAGAAGGAGTGGTCTGGTGGCTGCAGGAACACTCAGTTTTCACCTTGAGACTGGTTTCATCCAGCAGAACCAGGGAACAGCTTCCCTCTCAGCCACCACATAATCCACTACACATTCAAGAATCCCGAGCACCTTCTATTAACAAGAGGCTACTGTTGATCCAACGATCTGACACCAGCCCCACCAAGATTTCATTTTAGTTGGGGATACAAATAATAACCACGCACAAGACCCAGAGCAGGGACAGGTGGAGAATGAAGGCGACAGGAAGGCCACCACAGACAGTGGGCAGGGAATCGACAGGAGATGATGAACCTTTGAGAAGAGGTCCAGTGTCGCTGCTGGGCAAAAAACAAGTTGAAATTTGTTTTCAAGTTTCAACGGATGGATGGACAGCAGGGAACCTTGGCAGTGACAGTCTAGGCCAGATTTGGGGCACATGTTGAGGGAAGGATGACAGGACTCATGGGTGGGCTGACTGGATGTCACACGTGAGGAAGGACAGGAATGACTGAGAAGGCGGGGAACTTGGGAGTCTGACGGGCAGGTGGTGAGTCCAGGCAAGGGGACTGAGAAGCTGGGAAACCTGCAGTGGACTGAGGCTAAGGCTGTGACATGGGCTCTTAAATCCTGGCTGACATTTAAAGTGGCAGAGATGAGAGCAGTGGGCCAGGCTGCCCAGCACACCACCCAGGAGAACCCACAGCACACTGAACAGGAACAGCCAGCGGAGCTGCAGGGAAGCAGGACAGGGTGAACAGCCAACAACATGTCCAGAAGGGAGTGGCCTCTGTGTCAGACCCCACTGAGCACGCAGCTGAGATGTGGACAGCAGAGGGCAGGACTGAGAGGAGGCGGATCTGGCAAGATGGGGTCAGTGGGGAAGCTGAGGGCCTGCTAGGTCGGCAGAAGAGGAAGCAGGTGGAGGCGAGCAGGCGCTCTGCTTCCCAGGAAGCAGACAGACAGAGTGACAGTGGGCAGCTGATCCGGGTTGAGGGAGAATCTTTTCTGAAACAGGATAAATTGTGTGCAGATGCGAATGACCCAGGAGAGTGGAGATGAGGATGCAGGAGAGGGAAGGGGAGCCGGGAGGGAGCCACGCAGGGACGGGGCCCAGGTGTGTGGAGGGGGCAGCTTGCCACGAGGGGCAAGGGCACGTGCGGGCTGACTAAGGGAGTCGAGCTGCCCAGACATCCAGAAGTGTCCCACCCTCCAGCTCCACCAGAAGCAGGCACAGTTCAAGAGCGATGTCCAGTTCCAGTCCCACCATGGCATCCCCACTGCATCTGAGGCTGAGGCTTGGGATGAAAGCAGAGAAACACTACAAACCTGGTGGTGACAGGCCCTGCCCCTAACCAGACTCCGCAACTGCTTTACCTCTTATTAGTGAACATGGACTCAGTGGCCTCCTCTTCCTCCTGATTTTCGCTCAACCCCTGTAGGAAACAAAGTGCTCTTAGACCACCCTGCAGATCCGCAACCCTGTTGCCTAATCCAGACCCTGAGCCCAAGCTCCGGCACAAGGTCTGTTCCAGAAAGAGCCAACACCCTTTGGGACCTGCGGGGCAGGCAGTCTCTGCCTCCAGGTTGCAGAAATAGACATTCCTGGCTCTGAGCTCTGGGGCTTGGGCCACCTTGACCTCTGTTCTCTCAGAATGCTCTTCAGGCTAAGCTCCACAGCTGGAAATGCTGGAGACACAGGCCTAGAAACCCAGGGTCCCTCACCTTCGGCAGGAAGGTTGAAGGCCCAGAAAACAGACAGAGGTAGAACCTGAAACGAGAATGTAAGGGAGGCCCTGACTCAGAGCCCTGCGGGAAGTGGCGAGTCCCACTGGCCCTGGGACCCGCCCCGGTACCACCCTGGTTCATCGGCTGGCCTAGACAGCCCACCAACCCCGCTCACTTCTTTGCCTTGGCACTGTTGGGGTAGTCCACCACCACGCCACCCGTGAAGCCAGCCTTCGTGGCCTGGGTTGTGATCAGCTCCAACTGAGGAGAAAAGGGTGGGGAGCTGGGCAGGGGAGGCTGAAGGAGAAGGCACATTCCTCCCCTCAAGCAGCCAGGCTGCTGCCCAGACATGGAAGGCCTTTCTCCATAAGACACCCTCAGTTAGTCCCACAACCCCCAGAGCCACAAAGAGGCCCGCTCCTCCCTTGGGGGATTAGAGAAGGGAGATCCCCCCGGGTCTCCCTCTCCAGCCCAGGAACCCATCTCTTCATTCTAACCTCAGCAAATGAATGGCCACCAGCTGGGAGCCACTCACTCATGTGTTAGTCAAGGGGACTTGTCCTGTCTGAGTGGACATGAATTCATCATTTCTACCCACAAGGCCCAGAGCAGACACCTGCTCACTCCTTGCCCTCCCACCATTTATCTGGTTGAGGAAATCCCACTACCTGTAATACCACCTTGTCTGTCAGGAGAAGACAAGACACCTAACTGGTACCATGGACACCACCCCTCTTAGGATAACCAGTCACCATCAGGGGCTGCAGGGCCCACTCTTGGGTGCTCAGTCCCTATTCCCACTGACAGCCTGTGAGGTTCCTTGTCTGTGGTCTCCTGGCTGCCAGAGGGCAGCCGAGGGAGCACCAGGGCAGCTCCCTGTTCTGCACTCGCCACCAACTGCCACCCCCAGCAGCCAGGGCTCACCTGCTCAGAGTTCTCAGGGTACAGCTGCAGGACGGCACGGGCACCACGGGCCTGGGGGCAACAGAAATGTCACTGCCTCACAAATGTCCTCAGGATCAGGACAAGGCGGCCTTCCTTCACTAAATACTCATGAGCTCCCAGTGTGTGCAGGACGCTGATCTTAGGGCCAGAGACATCTTCATGAACAAAAGACACTCCCAAATGGTCGGAGCCCACTTTTTGGTGGTGGAGGCAACCAACTGACAGCAGTGGTAAGTACCAAAAGGAACACTCAGTAGGCTGGAGGGGGCGGGCTCCTGGGCTCCCTTTGGTTTAAGGCAGGCCTCGCTCTGAGGGCCCTGGGCGGAGTACTCATGTGGGGGCAGCTGCCGCTGGAATGAGTGAGGAAGGGGGAGCACCAAGGCCCCTGCAGCTCCAAGATGCACCCAGGGTGCGAGCGGGAGAAACCCAAAACCCTCAAGACCAGTAGCCAGCCACCTCCAGGGACCATTTGCCTGGGAAAGTGGGGTGAGGAGGGGGGACTAGGGTGGCAAACACACCCAGGTCTTTCAAACTGTGAAAGAGTTCCTTTAGGATTTAGAATTTCAAAACCCATGACTGAATCTTAGGAAAAAAAATGAAATCAACACCATTCCAGTTACAGAGACAAAATAAAGCTAACAAATGCTCTTAATGATAAATAATCAACCTGCTCCCATCTCAGGCTGACATCAGTGGGGGGGGGGGGGCGGAGAGGGAGAGACATGGGAAGGGTACAACTTCCGGAGTGCCCTCTGTGCTGGCCATGCCATTCTGTCCTCACTCTTCTCAGCCCACGTCCCCAACTTCTGATTAAAATGTAGCAGAAAGCCCCAACTTCGTAGGATGCTCTTAAAAGCCCTCTGGCAACTGACCCTGTGTAATATTATCTCCCAGAAACCCAAGGAACTGTGATCGACAGAGGCTGCCCTATTCCAAGTTCATACCTGGGTCTCATACTGACTCCAGTGTCTTTGGGGATTGATTAGTGTCAGCCCACTGCACCTGGACTTCTGTTTTGGCTAAGGGCCTGGATAGCGGCAACCACATTAGGTCCTGCCACCCCTCCCATTATGGGACCCCTCAACTCTACAACCCAACCTGCAGGGGTGGGTAGGAAGGACAGCCAGCCCGGCAAAGGAGGAGACCTCATACTCACCAAAACAGAATACAGAGAGGAAAAAAAGTGGTACAGGCGCTTGGCAGGAATGTCGGACTTCTTGTTGGCATTACAGAGCCACTGCACAGCAGAGATGCTGAAAGGAAAGGGATCAATCAGGAGAGGGACCAACCCTTGGCCTTCCGGACTCCAGGCTTCTTCAGGCCTCTGGCACCTTCCACCATGGCCTCCTGCCCAGAACACCTTTCTTGGAAAGTGCTGGCCCATTCCTGGGCACTCTTACAAACTGGATCAAGCTAGCCAGCACTCACCTCCTGAGTCAGGCCCCCCACTCTCTTCCCAGTCAAGGAAGGGCACCCAACTGGTCCAGCTGCCCCTTTATGCTAAGGTGCTTCCTTCTGTGCCTGCCCAGGGTCTTTGCAGTCCTGATCTAAGCCTTCAGCAGTTCCCATGTCCCCCTCCCAGCTTGCCCCCACCTCAGCACCCAGGAGCATTTCAAATGCTTCTCAACCTCCCCTCACTCTGCTTCCATCTCAAACAGCCTTCCTCAAACAGATTGATTGCATTGCTCCCCACCCCCATCACCTACTAAATAAAGCCCCGATGTCTGGGGTGCTCCTAAAAGCCCCCGGGGAACTGACCCTGTGCAATATCAACTCCCATGAAACCCTGCGTTCACCCTGTGCTCCCTGGCTCCCTCCCACCCACCGATGCCCTCTCTTGCTCCTCTTCTCTTGCAGGCCCCTCACTACCTGAATCCCACCCGGCTCCTCTCCTTCAAGGCCTTCTGCTCTTCTTCACAACTCTGGCAGGCCCCACAACTCCCCAGCGCACACCCCACAAGTGGCTTTGTGTTCAGCGGCCTGGCTGTCTACGGCCTCATAAAGCACAGACAATCTTAAAAGCAGCAACTGTGTTTCATTTCTACGTATTCCACAGCACTCTGTACAACGTCTTACGTATACAAAATGTTTTTTAAAAAATACACCATAACATCTCTTTTCTTAAAAACAAAAATGAGCCAGGCATGGTGGCACACACCTATAATCCCAGCAACTCAGGAGGCTGAGACAGGAGGATTGCAAGTTTGAGACCAGCCTCAGAAACTTAGCAAGACTCTGTCTCAGAATAAAAAATAAAAAAGGACTGGGGATGTAGCTCAGAGGTAAAGCACCCCTGGGCTCAATCTCTGGTACCAAAACAAACAAAAATAATAATAAGAAAAAAATGAAGTTGGTGCAGCCATCCAAACCTCTAATCCCAGTGACTTGGGAGGCTGAAGTAGGAAGACTGCAAGTTAGAGGTCAGCTCTGGCAACTTAGCAAGATCCTAAAAAGAGCTAGGGTTGTGGCTCAATGGTACAGCATTCTGGATTCAACCCCAGTACCAAGAGCGGGGGGAGCTGGGGGTGCAGCTCAACAGTAGACTCTACACTTAGGATGCATGAGCCCCCCCCCACACCCCCCCCCACACACACATACACGACCACTAGCTCCTGATATACATACTATATTAGTGGCCTTTGGTTTCTCACAGCTTAGAACACCTCACCTAATCATTCCTGAAAAAACAACTGCTACCCTTGAAATGTCCCCTGACCTAAGTCTTACTCCTACAATTAAGAAAATCTTCAAATTCAAATATTGATTCCTCACACTAATCCTACCCCCAACCTAGGATTGCCAAAGGAGGTATCCCCAAATGAAGGACTGTAACTTCTCCCTTATCCCAGCTTCCACTCCCAGGAACAGGGCACTGCTCCAAACACTGAACAGAACTCAGCCAGGAAGACAAAGAAAAACTTCATATTTCCAAGTCATTTCAGTGTTCTAAGATCTTTTACCAAACTAAAAACATGCCCCAAACTTGACCCAACAACCAAGAAAGAGCTCCAAAGCCAATGAAGACATTAGAGTATCCCAGGCACTCTCCACTAGTTGTTTGAAAAGAAGAAAACAAGACGTCTTCCAAGGCCCACGACATGGCTTCTAGAGGCTCAAAGCCCCTCGACCCCAGCATATACAAGCACACAGAGAATCCATACTGAGGGGTCTGAACCTGGCAATGCAAGCTGATCACAGTAGACAGTTTTGAAATTAAGCACACATTTTTGGGCCTTCTGAAATAAATCTGAAAATCCCAGGAGATGTATACTTTCAAATATCCTGTGTGACTCTGCTATAGCCAAGTTTGGGAGCACTGGCCTACAAAATTAAGAACAGGAAATGAAGACCCTCACCTGATACAACCATCAAAGGAGCCTGGTTTGAAGGGGATGCCCTGGCCCATATCCCCCAAAAGCAGGTCTCCTTCCGTGTCTCGGTCCAAGGCTGCATCTACATGGGAGAAAAGGACATAAGAGAAGCAGACAAGGAGTACAGCTGCGCCCTACTCATGAGGGTGGCCACCCTGGTGTGAGACAGGGCATACTCACCCAGCATGGCAGGGCTGATGTCAATGCCCACCCAATAGTGCCCTTCATCTGAGAGATAATCTCCACTCAGCCCGGAACCACATCTGGAAGACACAATGGGTCAGGGAGGGCCTCAGTACTACTGAGTAGCAAAAATGCTGCCAAGGCAACCTGAACCAGGCCCCAGGATCTCACCCAATGTCCAACAGGTAGCAGGGCTGACCCTCGGGCAGATTAAGGAGCTCCAGTGCTCGCCCAGCCATCTTGGTCTGGACATCGATCATCCGTGAGCTGGGAAGGCAGAGTACAGTGAGTGATAAAGGAGTGCTGGGCTTACACCTCACCAGAACAAAAACCCAGAAGAAGAAAGGAACCATCAGCCAGAGGTACTCCTTCTTGACCCTGCTCCTTGTAATTATAACTTAAATCTATTTAAGAGTGGTCCTAAAACTTCATGGAATACAACAACATGCTATTTTATCGTGACATAAATTATATACACCAGCTGCTAGGCTGATGTGAAGGGAGCAAATCCTTTAGATAATAACCAACCAGTGACTAGCTACAGCTCCATCAGGCTTCAATGTTCTATTACTTATAAATATATTCTTCCAAAGAGAAAGTAACTCTCATATATAAGAATAAAAAATGCACAACAAGAACCTAAAGCAGGGTCGGGTATGGTGTCACACTTCTGTGATCCAAGCAACTCAGAACGCTGAGACAGGATCAAAAGTCTGAGGCCAGCCTCAACAACTTGAGACCTTAAGCGACTTAGTGAGAGCCTGTCTCAAAATAAAAAATAAAAAGGGTTGAGGATGTAGCTTAGTGATAAAGCCCCAGTACTAAAAACAAAAGAACAAACAAAAACCTATAGCAGGGGCTGGGGATACCCATCGGTGGTAAAGTCATGGCTAGCATTCATCAGGCCCTGGGTTCAATCCCTACTACCACAAAATACATAAATAAACAAACAACAACAACAAAAAAACAAATAGGGCAAATAAATACATAAACAGGACATGTAAGGCATGGAGTTCGATTCTCAGCACCTCACTTAAATAAATGAGTAAAATAAAGGTCCATCAATATCTAAAAATAAATAGATAAAAACAAAATCATAAGAAATAACATGCAAGTCTTGTGTGACTGTTAAGTAACTACAATTAAAAAGTAGGTAAACTGGGGCTGGGGATGTGGCTCAAGCAGTAGCGTGCTCGCCTGGTATGCTCGGGACGCTAATAAAATAAAGATGTTGTGTCCACCGAAAACTAAAAACTAAAAAATTCTCTCTTAAAAAAAAAAGTAGGTAAACTGCAGTAAGTTTATTTGTAACTCCATATGTCAAATAATGGTTTATTTAATCTAATATGCCCCGATTTTTTTGGTGGGCAGGGTTCCAGGGATTGAACTCAGGGACACTTGACCACTGAGCCACATCCTCAGCCTTATTTTGTATTTTATTCAGAGTCAGGGTCTCACTGAGTTGCTTAGTGCCTTGCTGTTGCTAAGCCTGGCTTTGAACTCATGATCCTTCTGTCTGAGTCTCTCAAGCTGCTGGGATTTCAGGCATGCTCACCTCACCCGCCCCAAATATTTATTTTGATATATTATCAACATAAAACATTATAAGACATTTTACATTATCTCTATACCAAATCACTCAGACCATATTTCAATAGATGGCTTCAGGCTGCCACAATTAACAGGTCTATAGTATATCCAACCTTCTTAAGATCAGGGGGAAGAAAAAAAGAATCACACTCCACAGTTTTCAAAATGCCTAAACATGGAGCTCTGCAGATGGAAGTCTATGTGTGTCTCGTAAAGACAAGTGGACCAGAGGTTTTTGCTGACCCTCTCAGTCTTGAACTCCAATTTGAACGAGAAGGAGAACCCGGGTATCCTGTAGAATTTTCGATAGCGTCGTATACTGGAAAGGGCAGTTTCGGAAGTCCCTGCTGAAGCTTCTACTTGCCAAATGACTCTGTACCTGTCCCAGTAGCTACCCTCCAGGCATCGCAGATACCTGTGCCAATGGCCAGCCGTCGTGCAAACGTAATGCGACAACGTACCTCGATCATGCGAACCTACCTATTATTTCCTCCCCACCCACAGAACCGACCCTCGACAACGCCCTCCGCCCGCTTCGCCAGGCGCTGGAACAGCGGCCGCCCTGCGCTCGGAACGCCACCGGGTAAAGCAGGCACGACCGCAGCTGGGCGCCGCGGTTACCGAGGCCCCACGGGGATCACGGCTTAACGCTGCCTTGACGGAGGCAGAGAAGTGGCCTCGCCCAGCTCCCTGCTCTCCCCCGCCCCCACATTCTGCATGTTTTCCAAGTAATGCCGACACTTGGGGCAGCTGCCGGGCCCCGGCCCCCCGACGCCGCGGGATTCCAGGCTCCCCTCACTTGCGAACGTATTTCCGGGCTTCATTCTGGTCGTAAAACTGCGGGGAAGAAGAAGAGAAAGGCAAGTAGAGGAAAGAATTCAGACGCCGCAGCCCTAGAAGAGGAGAAAGCGATACCCGCGGGCCAAGCGCCTCACCAGTTCCGGGGGTCCGCTGTGCTCGGGTCTCCGACCCCGAGACGCCATCCTCTAGCCTCCTCAGCACGCCGGCGTTCCCGGAACCCAGCTTTTATGTCATCAGCCCCGCGACTGCCTCGAAATGCGCATGCCCCGCCCCTCTCCCCGCCTCCTCGTGCACCTGATTGGCTACCTGCCGGCGGTAGCCATTGGTTAACCCAGCGCCGCCCACCTTCTTTCAAGATGGCAGCTCCGCGCCGGCCTTGCTGGCCGCGGTTGTTCCTGTGGAAGTTGTGGCAAACTCGGAGGTTTCCACAGAATTCGGCGATACGCCCGGACCTGCGAGCGAGGACTTACTCCGGAGGAGACGGCCCATACTCGCGCACGGCGCTTTACGAGCTGCTCGGCGTTCCCTCTACGGCCACCCAGGCGCAGATCAAGGCGGCTTACTACCGGCAGAGCTTCCTCTACCATCCCGACCGCAACTCGGGGAGCGCCGAGGCTGCCGAGCGCTTCACGCGCATCTCCCAGGCCTACCTGGTGCTGGGCAGTGCCACCCTCCGTCGCAAGTACGACCGCGGACTGCTCAGCGACCAGGACCTACTCGGGCCGGGCGTCCGGCCCTCGGCGGCGCCCGCGGCCGACCCGGCTCCCCGCGCCCGCCGTCCAGCTGCCGGGCCCGTGAGGCTGGCCGGGCCGCCTCGGGCGCCCCCCGCACCATGTTCAACTTCGACGCCTTCTACCAGGCGCACTATGGAGAGCAGCTGCAGCGCGAGCGGCGCCTCCGGGCCCGGCGGGAGGCTCTTCGCAAACAGCAGGAGGACCAGGCCAAGAAGGGGTTCCAGTGGGAGGAAACCCGGGACACGACTTTCATTTTTCTTCTCCTCTTAATATTCATCCTCATCGGCCTTCGTATTTGATGAGAGACGGGAAGGGCAGGAGAACTGCCCAGTCAGCCCCGAGAAAACGCCCTTTCCAGTCCTCTGAACCATTGGCCTTGCGTAGTCTACTTCTGTTGGGGTCCGAAGGGATGTGCCCCTTGACCTCCCGAACCCGCCCATCCTAACTGGTGACCTGCACATCCCTGCGGTCCAGAAAAGGAGGCTTATCGATGCCCAAGAGGCCCCAGCATGAAGAATCCCAAAGGCCCCAAGTGGAGAGTTTTCGCGAGTCCCTTGGTTGCCTGCTTCCAGAGGTCGCCTTCCTGATGTCCACTTCAGGAATTCTCACTCTGGCTTGATCCAAAAGCCCTGAGCAATATTTGTCTGCTACTGCCCCGTATTTGTGTCTCGGGGCTCCTGGGTAACCTTGAAACGTGCAATATGCCCAGTTGTTGGCTGCCAAAAGAAAAATTCTGGGGCTGTACAACACTTGTCTTTCTGTGTGTTCCCCACGCCACAGATGTGGACTGATCCAGTGTAAGGATGTGGTCCGTGGAGAGCTTGCTGCTCCTCAAGGGTCTGCCCCACACCACTCTCCCTTCTATTGGTGGCACATGGGAGTGAGAAAACAAGGTCATCAGGCATAAGGAGTGTGTGCCCCGTGTCCATATGAATCTAGTGTGTGACCTTGGAGAAGGAGTGAATCATTTGCTCTCTTGAGGCCTGTCACCCTTTATTAACCATAGTTCTAGACCATAGTGATTACAGCATGAAGGGCAGAGTTCACCTTGGGACCGTGTGCCTGTTACCTGGTCAGCCCTTTATTAGCCAGTTTGATTGCTAACTGTGCAGCCCGTCTCCTCCAAGAAATAGACTGACTTGGAGCTTGAGTCCCTGGAGGGTGGCCCATACTCCTGTTTAGCTTGCAGTGCTTATCACAGGCCCCATAAGCCATGTCCTGAAAACCAAGCCACTGGAGGCTGTGAGAAACTCTGGGGGTTTGGAGTAGCCAGGCCTCCTGAGGGTCAGAAGCCTTGTTGGTCAAAGTGGAGAGTGTTCCTCCTGCACAACTGCATGAAGGGCTGTTTGGAGTTTTGGGTATTTGGGTTTTCTCTCTGGTGCTGAGCAGCTGGGCAGTAAGACTCCTTTTACTTACCACCTGTGAGAGTGGGATGGCCATGAGATGGCAGAAGCTGGAGTGTCTATGCCCAGGGCTGAGTATAAAGCTGTGGGAGAGGAAAACCCTTACAGGATGTCTAGGCCAGGTTGAGGACCCAAGTCTAGGGTATAAGCAAAGCCCAAGGTGCTTAGTATGTTAATGCCAGTTCGTGCTCTTGATGTTTTGTGTAAGATCCTTGTATAAATTGGGGTATACCCACATATAGTCCAGCTTGATCTCTTGAAAACTATTTGATTATCTTGCCTAGGAGGCGGGGGTAAATTAGTCATTAGATTCCCAGTGATCATGATTCCGTAGTAAAGATTCAAACCCATGTAGATTCAGAGCTGCTTGGCTCTGAGCCTTGATTTACTGGTAGAAGGTTTTGGTTATTTTTTAAATTTTGTTTTGTTTGGTACCAGGGATTGAACTCAAGGGCACGAAAACACTGAGCCACATCCCAAGCCCTATTTTGTATTTTATTTAGAGACAGAGTCTCACTGAGTTTTTTAGCACCTCACGTTTACTGAGGCTGGCTTTGAACTCGCTATCCTCCTGCCTCAGCCTCCCAAGCTGCTGGGATTATAGGTGGGTTTTGGCGACCCACTAGAGGATATGTGTACTTTTTAAAAGAACATTTAATGTTGTTATGTTTCAAGTTCTCTTTTGTACATATAAACTAGGGGAAGCGGAGCTTAGCAGAATGTGCACAAGTGAGTGATTTCTCATCCAAGAAAGCAAGGCTTGACAGTACTTGGGGTGGGGGCTTTTGTTTCCATCAGAAGGGCTCTTTAGTTTGGGTTTGTAAAAGCACTAGGGATCTGTAACACCATGCACCCATGACATAGACCTCACGTTTGTCTTCTCCCAGCCAAGAATGTTTCCTGTGGCCCTAGAACCAGTAGATAACATAGAATTTTACAGGTTTCAGACTGGGGGGATGGTTCTCAACATGAAAATTCTGGGGACGTTCCATAACATTCTATGCAACTCTAAACAGGTTAGTTTGTAAAGTTTATTAAGCATCATCCACCTGGTCAGCCTCTCCTGTGGCTGTGACAAGGACCACTGCACTCTGAGAGTGTCCATCCCCATAGGCTTCTGGTCTTTTTTAGGCCACAGCCGAGCTCTGAGAGGCTCTATCCCTGCTGTTCCTAAAACTGAATCTGAGTCTTCATGGAAAGGGAGATGTGTGGGAGGACTTTGAAGGATCCCCAACTGGTTCCCATGATAACATTTGTCTCCCCCTTTCCTGATTGTCTGAGTCTTACTCTACCTGCCCTGGCAAGAGGAGGCTGCCACGGACACTAGCCTCTGCCTTGTAGGGCTTATCCCCCTAGTCCTGATCCTGCAGGAAGGCTCAGACGTGCCCA
The DNA here is from genome assembly GCF_001458135.2 of Marmota marmota marmota. Lineage (NCBI taxonomy): Eukaryota > Metazoa > Chordata > Mammalia > Rodentia > Sciuridae > Marmota > Marmota marmota. The sequence continues at coordinate 27,360,885 of NW_026000185.1, forward strand.
GTCTTAGTCATTTTTCTTCTTTTGGTTGCAAACTAAAATCTCCCCTGAAGTTTGGACCAAGAACGAGAGACTAGCAAAAAGGGCCAAATCTGCCTCAGGCTGTGCTCAGTGGGGTGGGGAAGGGGGTGCAAGTACAGTAGAGGTCAAGAGAGCAGCAGGCACCAGGCCCAGGTGGGAAGACTTGGGCAGCCAGCAGGGACCAAGATGCATGTGTGTAGGCAGTTGTGTGTGGTCCTTGGAGTTGATCAGAACTGTGTTCCTTTTGAGCCAAACTGCTCCCGCCTCATTGCTCTTTTATTTTATTGCTGGGTAAACTAACCCTTTGCAGATCCCAGCATTGACAGTAAGAGTCCTACTTTCTTCTGAGATCCCAGCTGTCATCCTGTGGGTGCATCTTCAGCCTCTGTCATGGAACCAGAAGGAGCCAGCCTTAGTCCAAGGAGTCATCCCTTGGATCACAATTGACTCAGGTCTTCACAGGTGCCAAGCGATTGGCACCAACACTCCTTTTTTTGAGAAATGGGAGAAGCCTGAGTCTTGAACCTTTGGGCTTTCAGGGAGGTCACCAGACCCCACGAAAACAGGCGAAGAGAAAGGACATTGGTCAGTGGTGGTACTCCTTCAGTCCTCTCCCTCATACCCCCTCTTCTTTTTTTTTTTTTTAGAATTTTAATATTTATTTTTTTAGTTTTTCGGCAGACACAACATCTTTGTATGTGGTGCTGAGGCTCGAACCTGGGTCGCACGCATGCCAGGTGAGTGCGCTACCGCTGAGCCACATCCCCAGCCCTCACACCCCCTCTTTTAAAGTGCTATGGATTGAACCCAGGGCCTCACACCTGACCCTGGGCATGTATTTTACTGCTGAGCTACATCCCCACCCCCATCCATGCTCTTGAAGTTGGTGCACAAGAATGTGGGCTCTAACCTGGCCTTTGCGTACTCTCGATTCATCTGCCTGTGATTAAGTCACATACTGCCATCTGCCCATGCACAAGAGCATGGCAGAGAACCTGCCTCTCCTGCCCCCCAGCTCAGCTCTGGGATGTAGCTTATAGCCCAGAGAGATTTGTGCAGAGCAGTTGAGTGTCCCTCTGTTAAGGTATGTGGACCTTCTGACCTTGCATTGCCAAGAACGCTCTCATCACAGCAGGTAGCCCATATGGGGGTTCATCTCTCACTGGCTGTCCTGAGGTCACTTGGTCCTGTGACTCTAGACATATCTCCAATTGCCATATCTCAGGCCTGGGATCCTGCGGCTAATCTTGAGGCTGGTTGACCTCCCGCTCACCCTACCTTTGCCCCTTTAGCATCCACACCCTCAGTCCAAGGAGGGGATGCATTAGACACAAGAAGGCCTATTTCAGAAGACCTGGGGCAGACAGATTTGTGGTTCATGGGCCACAACTAACCTGTTTGGCTGGGATGTGTCCTAAACTATCTTAAACCGACATTCAAAACTTGGGAGATTTTTGCAGAAAAATAGATTGCTCACCTCTTGAAAAATGAGAATGTCTGCCACCATTGAGCTGACTTAATTTCCTGGGCACTGTGGGAGAAGCCAAGTTAACAGCCACTCAATCCTAGATGAACACTGCTTCCCAGGCTGCTACATGCCCACCAGCTGGAAGAGGTGAGGTACACAAGGCCTCCATCCACACACTTGCACCATGTCCCCAGAGCACAGAAATGTCTTTCTGCGTGTCCACCAAGAGGGGAAACCAACCAGCTTGTCCCTTTTAGAAACCATTCAGCAACCTCTTGTCTGGAAGGTTGGGGTGAGCCTATAGCCAAGGCTCTGCAAGGCCACAGTGGCTCAGGCCTGCATAGCTCAGTGAGCCTTGATGGTCCATCTCTGGACAAGAGAGGAAGCCTAGAAAATGATGGGAAGCCAGTGATTCCCAAACCAGGAGGCATATGTAAGACTTTCTGAGAAACAAGAATTTTGTGTTTATCCCAAAGGGTAGGAGATTTGTTATTTGGGGGTATTTTTGGTTTGGGTTTATAAAAGCAGTAGTGTCTATAAAAGGACCTTGATGTAGTCCCTCAAGTTTGTACTTTTTCACAGAGGATTATAGTCAGGATCATTCCCTGGGGTCTTAGAACCTGGAAGCAGAAAGTCTTAGAAAGGAGGAAGGGCCCAGACTGCCTGACCTCTTCCAGAATATTCCAGAATACTCCATGTGCCTTCAAGCCAGGGGCTTCCTGAAGTTTTTTAGCCATCCAACTCACCTCTCCCTTGGCCCACCCAGGAAGCCCACTCCATCCCCACCTACCTCAGGTCTTGACCAGGCTTGAGCTGAACAGTGAGAGGCCTCACTCCCTCTACAGGTGGGTCTGAGCTCTTGGTGGAAGGTGAGGTGCGTACATGGCCTTTGGAAGGACCGCATCTGGTTCCCATGGTATCACTCTTCTCCCTCCCCAGTCCCACTCTTACCTGGGTCTTTCCTTTGCTGTTCACCTGCCCTCTTCAGACTAGATGCTGCCTCTAGAGGCCATTCCCCAAGTCACGATAGCAGAGAAAAGCTTGGTCATGCCCAACCTCAGCCCCATCTCTCCTGATTACAATCAAAACTCCTGGAAGCTGGGATGAGGAATGGATTCCAGGGCAAGAGAGGTTCAACCTGTCCCAGCTGAGACAAGAATGAAGGTTTCCCTCACTGATGAGTCGCTGTCGTCTCAGCAATGGAGCAATGAGGCCAGGGTGGGACAGGGTGTCTTGAGTGGGCACTCATGGTTTTAACTGTACCCCTACTAGGGGCAAGTGACTGGCCCAGAGGGCTCTCTGAAGCTCACATGGGCCTGCTCCTCCAGCTGTTGCCTAATCTCTAAAGGCCCGTCAGGCACTGTGACGCCTCCATGTGAGCGCAGCACTCAGGGCCTTGACCGAGCGCGGTCTGCTTCCATTGGTCTCCTCTGACTCTGGCACCACAGGGTACAGTCCTTTAGAAATGCCAAAGCTAAACACCACACACGTGCGTTTCTCAACAGATCCCTCCTGGGACTTAGTTCCACTCCTTCCAGTCCTTATTCCTCCAAAGGTGCCCTTTTGGGATCTCTATCTTGTAGTGTCAAACTTCAGTGGGATGCAGAGCCAACCCAAGACCTCCCTCATTCAAGATGGTGCAATTCTTACTCTCACGAACCAGACCAGGCCAACTTTGCAAGCTTCTATGGCACTCTGACAGTCCCCTGTGCCTGCAAGCACTTCCACACCTCCCTGAACATCATTCCTTTCCTTAGCCGGGACCCAGGTTGAGCCAGGGCATGTTCCTGCTCACCCATATTCTTGCCCACACTCATCAGCCAAGTTGACCTCCAGTCTCCACCTGGCTGAAGACAAAGCCCTTCTGTCCCACAGACACTCCATCGCCCAGAGAGGTGGTCATCTGGCAGGCCAGAAGGAGCAGGTGCCATCCTGACTGGGCTTACAAGAGACCCTGGAAAAGAAAGCGCGTACAGGTGGAGCAACTGGAGGCCGCAGTGGAGCAGAATGTACTTCTGGCCAGAAGTGCTGGGAGATAAGATTTAGGAAGGGCTTTCACAGGTTGGTGACCAGAGGAGGCTTCGCAGAAGAGGCAGCAGCAGTGCTGGACCTGCAGGACGCTGGGCTTTGGGTGGGTGGAGAGGAAGGGAGGGCATCTCAAGAGGAAGCGGCCCAGAGGCTGAACTGTGGAGGCTGCGCCCGCAGAATGGCTGGCCAAGGGAGCAGAGAGGAGTCTGGCAGCACGTCATCCGCATCATCACATTTATTGACGGCCCCTAGGAAGCGGGGCTGGGGACAGAACATACAAAGACAAGGACCTGCCCTCAAAAAGGTTCCATTCTAAGGAGACAGGGACAGAAAAATACAGAATGGTCTTTCCTGGGGTGGCCTGCTCTCACTGGCGCAGGTCAGAGCCCTAGCCTATCTTGCCCCAGGGTCTGGAGCAGGTGCAGGGCACGTAGCAGCCCCAGGGCCGTGGTGTCCCTGCCCCGCAGCTGGGGCCTTGACCACCTGGCTCCTAGGTGGTGGGCCCCAGAACTGGGGGAAAAGTAGGCTCAAGACTTGATGGAAACACTCCTGTTGGCCTTGGAGTTGCACGCACCCAGTGGAGTGGCAGAGTGAGACAGGCCCCAAGGGGAAGCGGTACCGTCCTGGCCCCAGGCCCCAGGCCCTGTAGGTAAGTGAAGTTCTTCCATGGGGCTGGACTGTCACCCCAGAGGCCCCAGCCAGGGAGACAAGAAAGGCAGAGTTTCCTCATCGCCCGAGGCCCAGCACCCTGCCCACCCTACCCAAGCCCTCTCTGGGCCTCTTGGGGTGACCCTCCTCCCCAGCTCAGCCTCCAGGGCCAGGGCCTGCCTGAGGCCAGGGGGAGGGGCCTGCCCCTCCCCCCACCCAGGCAGTGGGGGAGGAGGAGGAGCCACGAATCAAGTTTGTCTAGGCCCCCCACTGGGGGGCCACAGCCTGGATCCTACCGGTGGGGGGGCTCTGGCTGAGAGGGCCGAGGGCTCAGCAGAGGGGCTGGGCCAAGAGGGCACCCAGGGGAGCCCTTGAGTGGTGGCACTGGGCGGGAGTCCAAGGGGGGCAGGCTCCGGGGCACTGATGGTGGCCCCCGGGCAGCCCCAGTGGGCAGGACAGCTGCAGCAGGGAAGGGCTTGGGGGGGTCCGCGGCCGCAGTGGGGGCTGGCTGGGCAGACCGCTCCCGTCGCCGCAGCAGCTCCTGCAGCTTCTCAGCCTGTGTCCGCCTCAGGTGCGCCAGGGCCCGGCCGCGCTGGAAGGCCGGCAGGAAGGCCTCCAGGCTCTGCTCCCCCAGCAGCAACTGCTCCATCTGCTCCTGGGCAGAGGGAGAGAAGGCTTGGGAGAAGCATGGCCAGGGACAGAGTCCCTCCCCATGGCGACCACCGCTGGGAACAAGGGCCCCTGCGTTCCAGTCTGGACCAGCCTGACTTGCTGAGTGACCAGGGATAAATGCCCTCCTTACTTCCAAAATGAGGATGTCATCACCAGACCTGCCAGGTCAGAGCTGAGGCAGGATCAGAGGTGGGCACATACAGGTGTCTCATCAAGAGAACTCAAGCAGGGTCCTCTTCCCCTGTGTCCTTCACCTCATGGGGTGCCACACTCCCAGCCTAGCACCAAGTCCACTCAGGTCTCCCGTAGACCCCTCCCAACTCCACTTCTCTGAGACATTCACAAGGGATCAAGGGCAAAAGTCATAGGTGGGGACAGTGAGCCATTCTATCCAGGGTTGGAGCAGTACAGACAGCCACAATGGGCTATGGCCAGGCACTCAGGGCAGGCTTCCCAGAGGAGGAGCTCCCAAGTCTTCGATGTAATGAGACCAGAGTGGATAAGATGGGTCTCCCTCTGGTCCCCATGCAGACCCAGCCACCTCCCCTCACCTCCGCCTCCTGCTCAGCCTCTTCCAGCTCAGCCTGTAGCCAGCCCAGCGCACAGTGAGGGCTCCAGCGATGCATGCTCTCCTCTGAGGGCCACAGAGGGACACAGTGACCAGCTAGGATGGACAAGCCAGAGCCCCAAGGGCCGATTCTCCCACTGACTATGATTCCACACTGCCCGTCTCCTCTCTGGAGCCTTAGATTCCTCATTTGCACAGTGCCCATGTGATTACCTTGTGGGTCCCTCCCCAATAAGATTCTGCCCCCAGTTCAGTGAAGAAGGGAAGGCAGTGACTTTGACTCCCAGAACACCCAGGGGGCACTTGGGTATTGGACCCAATTCTCCCACTTCCTGGGACCACACTCAGCCTCTCCAAGCTAGGTCCACCCACCTAGAGCCCCTTCCCCAACTCCATTTTCCAGAAGGCTAGGAATAGCACCCCTCAGATGTGCCAAGGAGTAGGTCTGCCCGAGTCCCACCCTTCAGAGCCTACTACATGCTCTGGTCAACTAGCCAGAAGGCCAACTGCTCCCCCACCCCAGGCAGTCTTCCAGATGTCCCCTCACCAAGTCGCTGCAGCTTGTCAGCACAGTTCTCAGCCACCTCTCGAAGCTCCTGGTACTTGATGGCCAGGGCTGCTCGGCCCATCTCCAGGCGGGGCCGCAAGGCCAGGTTCTCCTTGGCCAGGGCATAGTTGGAGGCCAAGCATGCCTCCCGCTCCAGCTGCAGGCCCTGGAACTGCCAGCAGAGAAGAGCTAAGAGGGGCCCCCGGGAGTCTGCCCAGGCTCACCTTGCTGCCATCCTGGGCCATAGTAGTGCCTGTGGGCCAAGCTGAAGGCACCAGCAAGGCCCCAACCTTCAGGGCTGCAAGCCCAACAGGTGGAGGGAGTGCGGTGGCAGGGACTCAGTTTTGCCTTGAGCTCCTCTTTGGACCTCAGTTTCCTCTTCTACAAAGCGAGTTCAAAACACCCGTCTTATGGGGTCATTGTGAGACTTAAGTGAACAAAACTATGAAGGCCTCTACAAATGTTAGTTAATTTTTAATTTTTCAATTAATATGTCTGCTCGGGTCCCTGAGGAGTTCCCCTCCCTCTTCTGTCCCATTTTCCATGCATGGGCAGCTTCGCTCCTATTCCAGGCCTTTGTCTGCTTCCTCCTCAGGTGTTTGTGCTGAAAACACTCCCACCCCAGGGCTGACTCTCCGGAGTGCTGTCTGCACCCTGTCCCTTGGCAGCCCCCCCAGTCAGGTCACCCTCTCTTCCCTTCACACCCCTCCCCTGCCCTCCAGTGGAATCCCACGCCCCCGCGCATACACACCCCCTTTTCCTCCCTGATCCCCAGCACCTGCTTCCTGCTCTGGGCTGGCAGAAGGCGGCCCCCGGCCCTGGAGAAGTCTGGGAGGGCCGAGCCTCCCCGCCTGCCCCTGGGGAACGCACTCCCCTCCATCTGTCCCCTGTAGGATGCACCTGCCCCTCCTGTCTGCCTCCTGCCCCCGCGGACACCCAGCCCGGGCCTATCGCCCGTGAAACAGACAACTTTCTCCTCCGGTGGCCTCCGGAACGCGCGGCCC
>NW_026000185.1:27368741-27397373 GCF_001458135.2 Marmota marmota marmota
GGGCGGGCCGCACCCCTGGCCGCCAGGGCCACGGAGCGCGGCGCGCACCCCCAAACCGGCCCAGAGGCTGAATGTCGGCTGCGGTGCGGAGGGCCTCTCAGCGCACCCCATCGCCCCACCACCATTCACCTGGAGGCGTGGACCGTCCCCCCTAGTGCTGTCTACAATTTGCAAGGCTCTTTCTCATTTACCCCTTGGATTTGCACGAATTTGAGTTCGGCAGGTGGCCAGGAGCTCCAGCTCTGCTGCCAACTTGGACAGGTCACTCGCCTTCCCCGAGCCTCAGTTTGCTCTTCTGTGAAATGGGACGGTGGTACACAGGGAGCATTCGAGATCACAGATGTTGAATGCCTTACCGGTAGTAGGTGACTTGGTACCCAATATGAGTTACTGTTACCTTGGAGATGAGGAAACATCTCAGAGATGATGTCAGCTCCCTAAAGTCCCATTACAGGCGAATGATAGACAATCCCAGTTCTTCCCTTTTGTGCAGGATCCAGAGAGCACATGATGCCTGTCTGTGCAGGGCACTGAATTATACACGCTGTGAGGACATTGTCCCTGCCCTCAGGGAGCTGTCCGATTAAGGCAGTCACATTCCCGCTCAGCTTACTCTAGTAAAGACAGAGTGGCAGGTGTCAGTACACATTGGCTTCCAATTCCCATCTTTACCAGTGGGCTTTTCAGGGCTGGGATATAGCTCAGTGGTAGAGCACTTGCCTAGCATGTGTGAGGCACTGGGTTCAAGTCTCAGCATTGCATATAAACAAATAAAATAAAGGTCCATGGGGCTGGAGCTGTGGCTCAGAGGTAGAGCGCTCGAGCACAGGCGAGGTCCTGGGTTCGATCCTCAGCACCACATTAAAATAAATAAATAAATAAATGAATAAATGTGTTGTGCCAGCCACAACTAAATAGATAGATATAGATATACACACACATATTTTTTTTAAAAAAAAGGTCCTTCAACAACTTTAAAAAATATTTTAAAAATAGCATTAAAAAAAAAGTGGGCTTGGCCATTGACATTCCCCATCTCAGGAAATAGAAGGTCAGAGATTAAGTTACTTATATTAAATCAAACCTCAATGAGTGAGCTTGTTCCACTTCACCACTTGCTCTGAAAATTCAGGTGAAACCAGGATAATCAGAAAGTTTCATCAGAGCAGTGGACATCCGAGCTGGGTTTCAAAGGATGAATAGGAGTTCTGAAGATTAAGGAGAAAATAAGGGAACCAGAGAATTCCATAAACCAGGGAACAGGAGCCCACTGTCTCCAATGAGCTTTCAGGGATCTCCTAGACACTGTGCCTTCCCTGGCCTCCCTTGGCCTCTCACACCCTGGGCTGTCAGCCTCCTTCCTCCTAGGAGGTCAAGGTAAGATCTGAAGGTGGGCCTGGGATTGTGGCTCAGCGGTAGAGCGGTTGAGCGCTTGCCTAGCACGGGCAGGACCCGGGTTTGATCCTCAGCACCACATAAAAATAAAGGCATTGTGTTGTGTCCATCTGCACCTAAAAAATAAATATTAAAAAAAAAAAAGATCTGAAGATGGGACCTTCCTCCTCTTGTGAGGCCCGGAGCCCCAGAGCCTTGCTTGTGAGCCTTTCCCCACGCTCTTCAGACCCCCAGTGTCCTCTCCTCCCCAGCTCAGTAGCTAGCTCCACTGCTCAGTAAGGAGAAGCCTGTCCCAGGTCCTGCTTCACCTCTTTGGACATTCCTAGCACCTGCCCAGGGCCCTGCTTCCCTCCCGCCTCCAGGAGAGGCAGCTCTCTTCCTTCCAAATGCCTCGCTGGAGTCTCACCTCCATTGAGTCTCACCTCCCCCTGAGCCCTGTAAGGTGCCTGGCGCGCTCTATCACTAACGTCTTCTGTTCTCTCTTCCACCCTTAATTTCTGCCTTTAGAATTACACCTCCCTCTCACCTCCCCACGGATATTTTTCAAATTCCCACTCTGCTCTCCACTTTCTGCCCCACCCCCACCACCCCATTACATGATTCATTCGCCTTGAACCTCACTCCCACCATGCCAGGGGCTTCTCTCTAGCCAAGGTCATCCACTCCTTACTTCCTGCCAGTATTCTTTTTCACATGCCAAATTATTGACCGCCATTTTTTTTTTTTTTGGCTAAACATCTATCAGAAACCAGGCATTTCATATCTATCAAGCTGGCAAAAATTAAAAAGTCAGATACTATCCAGTGATGGTGAGGACAGGAACACCCAGCGTACCTAAGCAGGACTTGTGGGAGAGAGCATCGGCTGGCTTTGGAGAGCAGTTTGACAAACAAGAAAGTCAAAGAGGCTTGTGCCACCCCCTCCCCAGCTATTTCTCTCTATATTAGACAGAATAATGCCCTTGCCCAAAGAAACCCCTGGAACCTGTGAATATGGGACCTTACATGGCAAAAGGGCCTTCGCAGATGCCTCTGACTTAAGGCTCTGGAGATGGGGAGATGATCCTGGATCATGTAGTCACAAGAGGGAGGCAGGAGGGTCTGAATGGGAGAAGGAGATATGACAATGGCAGCAGAGAGAAATCCGAAGATGTTACATTGTTGGCTTTGAAGAGGAAGCCATAGATCACAATCATCTAAAAGCTGGAGAGAGCAAGGAAATAGATGCTCTCCTGGAGACTCCAGGAGGGGAAGACTGCCTGTGCCTCAGTTTCTGCCAAAACCCATTTTGGAATCCTGACATCCAGAAGTGCAGGATAATCAATTTGTGTCATTTTAAGCTGCAGGTTTGATGGTGATTTGTAACAAAAGCAATAGAAAAGAAATACTAACTCTTAGGAATTCTTGCTCCCTTGGACTGACACAATTGGACAGAATGTTCCCAGTGGCAGTATTTGTAATTACAAAAAAACTGGAAGCTGCTTAGCAAGTGCCTGTAATCCCAGTGGCTCTGGAGGCTGAGGCAGAAGGATCACAAATTGAAATGCAGTCTCAACAACTTGGCACAGCTCTAAGAAACTTAGCAAGAGCCTGTCTCAAAATAAAAAATAAAAAGGGGTGGGGATGTGGCTTGGTGGTTAAGTGTCCCTGGAATCCCTGGTGCCCACCCCCCGCCCAAATACTCATTCCATAGGATACTACTTTTTATATAAAGTTCAGGAACAGGCAAAACTACATATTTTTTTTGCAAATAAGTACAGAGTAAAAAAGTAGCAACAATAAACATCAAATTCAAGAGCACAGCTACCCAGTGGAAGGGATATGGAATTGGTGGTAGGGAGGGCAGTAGATACTGGAGATTTCATGGCAAGGATGGTTTGATCTCTCTTTCTCTCTCCCTCACTTTTTAATTTCTTTTTTCCCAGTGCTGAGGACTGACCCTAGGGTCTTGTGCACACTAGGCAAATGCTCTACCTCTGAACTACATCCCCAGTCTGAGGTTGATTTGATCTCTCTTTTTTTTTTTGAATAAAATAAAATAAACTTATTTATTTATTTATTTATTTTTAATTTTAATATTTATTTTTTAGTTATCGGCAGATACAACATCTTCGTTTTTTTTTGTATGTGGTGCTGAGGATCGAACCCAGGCCGCACGCATGCCAGGCGAGCGCGCTACCGCTTGAGCCACATCCCCAGCCCNGGGTTCAATCCTCAGCACCACATAAAAAAATAAATAAATAAAGGTATTGTGTCCAACTACAACAAAAAAAATAAATATTAAAAATAAGTAAATAAATAAAATAAAGATATTGTGTCCATCTACAACTACCATATATGTAGATATATATATATATATAAATTAGATAAAAGCAGCAGGAATGTGTTTGTCCTGGGAATTTTCCTCAGCTTTTCTCTTATGAAGTACCTAATATTTGCCTGCGATTGTCAGGGGTCCACCATGCAAAGTTGCAAAGGGCAGACCTTGTCCACAGGAGTCCGCCGCCTGGTTCAGTTTTTAAGTGCATCGTTCTCTGGGGATCTATTCTTTTCTTCCTTGAAAAAAAAAAAAGAAGAAGAAGAAGAAGGAAAGCTTTGTTGAGCTATAATCCACATGTCATACAATTCAACAACTTAAATTGTACAAATCAATGGTTTTTTGTTTATTTGTAGAATGGTGCGACCATTGGAACAATTAATTTTAGAACATTTTCATCACTCCCAAAAGAAGCCCTGTAGCCATCAGCAGTCATTTCCGGTATAAGATTTATTTTTATTTTCTCATTGTGGTAAATATGTAGCAAAATTTACTATTTTATCCATTTTTGGATTTTGATTTTTTTTCATACCAGGGATTGAGCTCAAGGGCACCTTAACACTGAGCCCCATCCCCAGCCCTTTTAATTTTTTATTATAAGAGAGGGTCCCACTAAGTTGCTGAGGCTGGCCTTGAACTTCTGATCCTCCTGTCTCAACCTCCAGAGCTGCTGGGATAACAGGCATGTGCCCACCATGCCTGGTTATCTTATCCATTTTTAAATGTACAGTTTAGTGGCATTAAGTGAATTCATGCTGTTGCCCAACCATTAACACCATCAGCTTCCAGAACTTTCCCATCTTCCCAGCCTCAAGCAACCACCAAATTCCAGTCTCTGAATTTGACTACTCAAGGAAACTCAAGTTAATGGACTCATATCATACTTGGTGTGCAATACCTTTAAGATTCCCACAGCACAGTGCAAGTCAGGATTTTCTTCCTTTTTAAGGCTGAGTATTATTCTATTGCCTGAAAAAAAAATTTTTTTAGTTGTAGATGGACATAATACCTTTATTTTATTTGTTTATTTCTACGTGGTGCCAGGGATCAAACCCAGTGCCTCACGCATGGTAGGCGAGCGCTCTGCCACTGAGCTACAACCACGGCCCTGGTCTCTCCTTCTTAAGGCTTAATAATATTCCATGTTATGTATATACCACAGTTTTTCATCCACTCACTTGTTGATGAACATGAGGTGGTTTCCACTTCTGGTTATTAGAAATAAAGTTGCTGTGAACATCTTCATACTAGATTTTGTGTGACATATTTTTTTTTTATTTCCCTTGGGTATATGACAAAGAGTCACTATATGATAATTTAATGTTTAATTTTTTTGAGGAAAGACCCGTCTTTTTCAAAGCTACTGCATCATATGATACATGCCCTGTTGACATCGGAGAGTTCCCATTTCTCTGCCAACATACTGTCTTGTCTTAAAGAGCCACCCTAATAGGAGCAAAGTGGGACCTCGTGATTTGATTTGCATTTTTCTGATGACTGATGATATCAAGCAGCCATGGGCTTATTGGCTGGGTTAGTCAATTTTTTGTCACTGCAACCAAAATAACGAAATGTTTACTTTGGCTCACAGTTTCAGAGGTTTGAGTCCATGGTCAGCTGGCTGCATTTCTTTGGGCCTGAGGTGAGGTAGAACAACATGGCAGAAGGGCAATGTGGCGGAACCTGCTTGGCTCAGAGCATCCTGGAAGCAGAGAGGAGGAGAAGGGGCCAGGTATGGCAGGGAGACTGAGGCAGGAGGATCGTGAGTTCGAAACCAGCCTCAGAAAAAGCAAGGCCTTAAGCAAATTAGCAATACCTTGTCTCTAAATAAAATACAAAAAAGGGGCTGGTGATGTGACAAGTGGTTGAGTACCCCTAGGTTCAATCCCCAGTACCAAAAAATCAAATAAAATAAACCTTTCCAGGGCATGTCCCCAGTGACCCACCTCCTCCAAATGGGTCCCACCCCAGGAGTCCTATCAGCTGTCAATGGTCAGAGTGCTCATGGTCCAGCTATTGCCTGAAAGTGCCACCTCTGTATACTTGGGACTTTGAAGGACCTTCTGGATCAAAATTATAACACTGGCCTGGCACAGTGGTGCACACCTGTAATTCCAGAGGCTTGGGAGGCTGAGGCAGGAGGATCACAAGTTCAAAGCCAGCCTCAGCAACAGGGAGCTGCTAAGCAACACAGTGAGACCCTGTCTCTAAATAAAATAAAACAGGGCTGGGGATGTGGCTCAGTGCTGGAGTNAAAAAAAAAAAAAAAAATCTATAACACTGGCCAATTTTACACCTTCTTTGGAGTAGTGTTTATTCAGAGCCTTTGCTTATTTTTCAATTGGACATTTGGGGGGGTTCTTACTGTTGAGTTGTAAAAATGGTTTATATCTCCGGACACTAGTCTTTTATCAGATATATGATTTACATTTTTTTCCCATTCTGTAGGTTGTCTTTTTATTTTCTTAATGGTGTCCATCCTTTGAAGTACATACATTTTAATTTTTTTATTATTTTACTATTATTATTTTTTAATATTTATTTTTTTAGGTGTAGATGGACACAACAAAATGCCTTTATTTTTATGTGGTGCTGAGGACCGAACCTGGGTCCTAACCGTGCTAGGTGAGCGCTATACCACTGAGCCACAATCCCAGCCCCTTATTTTACTATTATTTTGATTGCCAAATTTATCTATTTTTTTTTTCTTTTGTGGTCTGTGCTTTGGCATCGTGCCTAAGAAACCATTTCCTAATTCAAGGTCACAAAGATTCACCTTTACTTTGAAGAGTTTTAGATTTTTTTTTTAAGTAGTCTTTTCTTTTTTTTTTAATATTTATTTTTTTAGTTTTCGGTGGACACAACATCCCTGTTTGTATGTGGTGCTGAGGATTGAACCCGGGCCACACGCATGCCAGGTGAGCGCACTACCGCTTGAGCCACATCCCCAGCCCAAGAGTTTTAGATCTTTAGCTCTTACACTCCAGTCATGAATCCATTCTGAGTTATCTGGTGTGAGGTAGGGATCCAACTCCATACTTTTGCATGTAGAAATCCAGTTGTCCCAGCACACACCTCTTTTTAAAATCTGAACCTTGGTACACAGAAATAGATCAATCCCAATTCATGTGTGTGTGCATGTATTTTAATACATTCTCATCTTTGATCCATATGTCCCTACTTTTATTTAATTTATTCATGTATCAACTGGGCATGGTGGCACCCACTTGTAATCCCAGCAACTCAGGAGGCTGAGGCAGGAGGATTGCAAGTTCAAGACCAACCTCAGCAGCTTAGAGAGGCTCTAAGGAACTTAGTGAGACTCTAAGCAACTTAGTGAGACTCTGTTTCTAAATAAAATATAAAAAGGGGTGGGGATGTGGCTCAGATGGTAGAGTGCCCCTGAGTTCAATCCCCACACTACAAAAACTTATTTATGTATTTATTAATCTATAATGAATACCAGTGAAACCACTACCCAGCTGCATAACTGAAACCTCAACAATAATTTACACCTACTAGGTGCCTCTGTCCAAGGCTGTGCCCTTACCATAACCACACTCCTGAATTTGGGGACGATGATTCCCTTGCTTTTTAAGAATAGCTTTACTGAGGTTCAGTGAATGCACAATATAATGTGCATATTTAAAGTGTACAATCTGAAGAGTTTGGGCAAAGTTATACTCCCATAAAACCACCTTCAAAATCAAGACAAGGAGCATCTCCATCATCCCCCAAGGTGTCTATGTGTCCCCTTATAATCCCTTTTTCCGTCCCTTCTCCCTCCCCCCAACTCCCTCCTCAGATAGCATCTCTGATCTGCTTTTTGTCACTGTGGGTTGCTCTGCAGTCTCTAGAATGTTATGTAAATGAAATCATACAGTGTATTCAATACAGAATTATTGTTTCATTTTCCCAAATCATTGCATCTAGCAACAGTTTTTCCTTTTTGTTACAGCGTAGTATTTCACTGGGCAGACATACCACAATTTGTTGATCCCTTCACCTGTTGATGGATATTTGAATTGTTCTCAGTTAGGAAAATAAATAAAGCTGCTGTGGACAGTTATATACAAGTCTTTGTTTTGGTTTGGTTTTCATACTGGGGGTTGAAACCAGGAACACTGGATAGCTAAACCCCTATCCCTACTAACTTTTTATTTTGTGAGAGGGTCTCACTGAGTTGCTTAGGGCCTCGCTAAGTTGCTGAGGCTGCCCTTGAACTTGCTATCCTTCTGCCTCAGCCTCCAGTGCAGCTGGGATTACAGGCATGTACCACCATGCCCAACTATTCAACTTTTTTTTTTTTAATTTTAGCCATTCTAACAGAGGTATAGGTCCTTTTCCTTATTATACGTACACTAACAATACACTGCCTATTTGTGGTTGTTTAAAAACATTTTAAATTTTAAATGACACAAAATTGTACATATTTTTGGAGTACAGTGTGATATTTTCAATACTTGTGTACAATGTATAATGAGCAGATCAGGGTAATTGGCGAATCCATCACCTCAAACATTTACTATTTCTTTGTGTTCAGAACATTCAAAATCCTCTCTTTTAGCTATTTTGAAATATACAAGTAACAGTTGTCCACCATAGTCATTCTAATTACAAAAGAACCCTAGAAGTTGTTATACCTCTTCTTTTTTTTTTCCATTCTAGCACTGGGGGTTCACTCTACCACTGTCCACATCCCCAGCCCTTTTTATTTTTTATTTTGAGACAGGGTCTCACAAAGTTGCTGAGGCTGGCCTCCAACCTGCCATCCTCCTGTCTCAGCCTCCCAATTTGCTAGATTACGGGTGTGTGCCACCATGCCCAGATAATAACCATCATCCTACTCTCTGTTTCTCTAAGACCAGCTTTGAGCTTTCACATATAGGGAGCACATGCCATATCTGTCTTTCTGTGTCTGGCATTTCACTTAACCTCACATCCTCCAGGTTAGACTGTGTTGCCACAAATGACCAAATTCCATTCTTCATGACTGAGCAAGATTCCTCTAGGTACATATGCATTTTCTTTATCAATTCATTGGTGCATCATTGGCCATCTAGGCCGATCCCAGTTTTTGTATCTGTTTTGGTTTTATACCTGTAAAAAAATGAAGGACATCCTTTTATTGAAGGAGCATTTTTTTTCACCACATGATGATCATATTCTCCCAGCGCGAAGCTAGGCGCTCAGGAGGCATGATACAGGCAGAATGAGCCCACAGCCAGCACACTCAGCTTCCAGGGGGTTTCGCCATCTGCCTTGTCAGAGGCTCGGGATGACCTTACCTATGCCCAGAGTCTCCCTCTCCCCCCTTTGTTTAGTTTAGGAGGTCAGCTTCCTTCCAGGTGCTCCAGCTCAAACCAAGAAAGCCTTCCCTGAAGCCTCCACACTCCCGGCCTTCCCCGAAACCACTTCCTAACTAGGGTCACAAAGACTCATGGTTGCTTTGAAGAGTTTTATATCTTTAGCTCTTACACTTTGGTCGCGTGTCCATTTCAAGTTGATTTTTGGATACGGTGTGAGGTAGGGATCTGCGTTCCTCTTCGGTCCCTAAATCCTCTTCATGCAATTCAGTGGACTTGTCCTTGATATTTTGCTCAAGATTCAGAGTTAATAGAGATTCTAGACCTTTGTAGAAACCGATGCTAGAAGTATGGCAAAATACGTGTCTTAAGTTCCAGGGGTCCTCCGTGTGGTCCACCCAGTGGTTGTCATGCTGCTGGCCCAGCTTAGGTAGCCCCAGGCACCCCAGGGCTGAGGTGCCCACCCCCCTGAGGATCCCTGGGCATTTCCCTGCAGTGCATCCCTCTTTACTGACCCAGCCAATCAGGAGGGTCCTGTGTCCCTCCGTAGTTCTCTCCCCAGCCCTTTCTCAAACTTGGAAAGCCAAGCCAGACTCCTGACCTGTCCGGGTCCTACGCTGCATTTTCTCCCCTCTTCCATCTTTGCTCAGAACATCCTCCACCTAATGCCCTTTTTCTCAAGGTCTTCTCCTAAAGCTGAAAGCTTCCCAAGGACCCATCCACCCTGGCCAGGCTAGCGTGCACCTCCCCTCCCGCCCAGGGAGAATGGTCCTCCCTTCCTGGCTCATTCCACGGGAGCCCTGATCCTCGCCCCAACTATTCCAGCATCACTTAAGACTCACCTGTCCCCCTGTGCCATGAGAGGTCCCCTTGGTGCAGGGACAGCACAAGATCATGGCCGGAATGGAGCCAGGACATCCAGACCTGTAAGAATTTAAGCGAGTTGCCTAACCTCTCTATGCCTCAGTTTCCTCATCTGTAAACTGAGGAGAAAACACATCTCTTCCAGCTGTTGGAGGGATTAACTGGTGAAGTCCCAAGTTTTCAATTCTGCAAATATTTCAATGAAATTGACACAAGTGCCTTAAAATAGTTTGGAGATCACAATCCAGACCGAGTTCAGATATCCTTTATTATCAATAAGAAGGAAGATACAGATTGTCCTATAAATAGGACACTGGGACAATATAGTATCTGATATTGGAAATACAGAGAATTCCTCAAAATAAAATGAAAACAGTTCTAGGAAATGCTTTCATGAATGTATTTCTTATATTACATATTGGTTACGTGCTTAATATTTTATCCAGTTGAACATGTAGTGGAAGTAACTTTTGCAGTAGAGTTTGTGCCATCTTTACAATGAATTTTAAAATGGTTTTAAATGCTCCTGTCATTTACCTATTGCTTTTCCACAAAAACAAAAACAAAATCAAAACAAAACAGACCTTTCTACACCAGGCCACCCCCGTAATCCCAGCAATTCGGGAGGCTGAGTTAGGAGTATTGCTAAGTTTGAGGGCAGCCTCAGCAACTTGGCAAGAGCCTGTCTCAAAATAAAAGAAAATACAAAGGGCTGGGGATATGGCTCAGTGGTAGAACACCCCTGGGTTCAATCCCTGGTACCAAAGGAGGAAATCAGACCCCTAACAACATAACAATTATTTCCAAGTTACCCTAAGTACATATTTGTATATTTGTTGCTCATTTTAAGTTTTTGTGGGTTCCACATCTGGGATACCAGAACAAAATGAGTTGATGAATGAACTCATCTGAAGGGTTTGGAAGATGGGGAAGGGCCCTGGCAGGTGGTGAGTCCTTAGCAAATGTCTCTCAGCAGCGCAGTCTTGTGTTCAGTTGAAGAGACAGGCTGGCAGGACTCTGGAGAATCTTTTCTGATCCTTTTTGTTGATCTTCAGGACTCTTCCCAACAGGAGGAGACCCTCCACCTCCCCAGCTTCCATTAAGTGATCACCAGAAGCCATCTAACCTCCCCTCCCTTCTTCCCCAGCATCCAAGTCACCATGAAAACCTTCCTCCTCCGGAAGCAGGCCAGGATTGGGTTGCTTCTAGACACTTCTCTGCCTCCTCTCTGTGTGTGTGGCCCTATGATGACAGCTACCCACTCTTCACCTTGCTTGCCCCTTCCTCTGCAAAGAAGGCACAGCTTTCTGAACCATTTCCAGGTCCACCTGAGGGTGTCCCAGGAGGTAGCTGGAGCTTAGAGGGGTCCTGAGGGAGAACATCCTGTCTAAACCTCCCGCCTCCTCTATTTCACTGGGGTATTGTCAATTCAAGATGTCCAGTTACATCTGAGAGTTTGTTTGTTTTTGCAGTACTGGGGATTGAACCCAGGGCCTCATGCATGCTAGGTAAGCACTTTCCTACTGAGCTACATCCCCAGTTCTAAGTTTGGGTATTAGATATGCATTATGAATAATCTTTTAATATGAATATACCCCAGCTCGGCACAGTGGTGCACACCTGTAATCCCAGCAGCCCAGGAGGCTGAGGTAGGAGGATCGTGAATTCAAAGCCAGCCTCAGCAACTTAGCAAGGCCCTGAGCAACTCAGCAAGACTGTCTCTAAATAAAATACAAAAACAGGCTGGGGGTGTGGCTTAGTGGTTAAGCACCCCTGAGTTCAATCCCCGGTATAAACAAACAAACCTCAAATATTTCAGGAGACATCCTGATACAAAATACTTATCTGAAAATTGAAATTTAACTGGGCATCTTGGGCTTTTGTTTGCTAAATCTGCCACTTATGTGTATGGGGAGGCTGAGGTCCTAGGAGATGCCATTAGGACCTCACCCAGTTACAGAGCCAGTCAAAGGCAGGGGCAGGGCTGTACCCCAGGGCTGCTTGTGCCCTGGCTCAAGCCCCTTTACACGCACAAACATGCATCATCACTGGTCTCCTTCTCTGGGTCCTGGCCCTGATGTGGACAGGTGTCTGGGCAAGGCAGCAGCACTGAGACCCATAGTAAATCATGTGAGGTGGCTGTCATGGACAGATGACAGAAAAGAGGTAGAAGAAGCAGGGGGCAGCATGAATGTAGGGTGTGAGCAGGATCCTGCACAACTCAGGGCCTCTTCTAGGCCCAGCCTAATCCTCCAGTATTACCCGCCACAGCCCCCTGCCCGGCACCTCCTGTCACCAGCAGGAAACTCTGCATTGTCCTTAGCAGGACTCTCTCCACCTCTGCTGTCTCCATCAGTAGAGAGCAGGAAGGATGCTCCAGGGTCGAGAGGACCTGCCCCATCATTGCACAGGATCAGTCTCCTCCTCTGTCCACCCTGACTGCCCACTGCTGCCTGCCCTACTCCTGCCCCCAAGAGCTGGCGGGTGAGCTAAGGCCCTGAATCCCCTCCCAAGCAGAGTTGACTCTGAGGACTCGGATGCCTCATGGCTGGGCTTTGAATGCAGTACTCGGCCACTGTGGACCTGCCCTGTCCCTGTCCCTGTCCTCGACTTTGACTACTATGCTAAGGGTGTGCCAAGGTGTTTGTAGAATGAATGTAGGTCAGGAGGACAGAGCCTCAGGAGCAGGAGGATCCCAGGGCTACTGGAGGCAGGAGGAACTGAGTGTATGTGGGGGTGTCCTGAGGAGAAGGGTGGGCGCAGGAGCAGAGGCTCATGGGGAAGTCTGCAGGGAACGGGTTTGGAGGCAGGGGACTCTGGGAAAAGAAAGATGTCAGAAAGAGGGGTCCCAGAGAGACGGCCTCTTGGGCAGAACAGAGGGCTTCCAGGGACCTTAATGTGGAGGAAGAGGGTTCAGAAAGGGGAGTTCAGTAATCGGGATGGCGTCCCAAAGGGGCTGCGGTTCCTGGAGCTGGCAGAGGCCCATCCCAGGCCCTTCCTCTGCCCACTGGGCACCGGGGGCTCCTCCCTGCTCGCTTTGGGGGCCAGGCACCAAGCCCCCGGGGAGGAGGGTTAAAGGTGAGCGGGCACGAGCCAGCGGCAGACGGGGATTGGCAGGCGCCGGAGCCCACGGCCTGGGCCAGGGCTGCCCCACAGGCTTGCAGCCGGCGGAGCGGCTGCCACCCACGTGCTAAGGAGAGAAGGAGGCACCGGATCAAGGGGCAAAGGACACGCCGGAGCGGGGAGGGCGGGGACCGGCAGTGCCCCGTCCACACCCGAGGGTAAAAGCCGGGTTGGCGGCGCAGCGCACGGAGCCCTCTGCCGCCCGCGCGGGGAAGGCGCTGGAGCGGCCGCCGCAGCATCCCTCGCGCCCGCCGAGACCCGGGGAGGGGGGTCCGGGCCGGTGCCACCTGCAGATCCCGGAGTCCAGGGTGCGCGCGGCGGCGATCAGGTGAGTGCCAGCGTCTCCCCAGCGGAGTCGGATCCTGTTCCGCACCTGCCACTGTGCAGGGCACTTGGGTGGCTCGGCGGGCGGGTGCACCGCCGTGTGACCCCCTCCCTCCGCTCGGCGCCCACGGAGAAGGAGGCCAGCTCCTACTCCTGGGAGGACGCTGGATCAAGAATCCGGAGTTCACGTTGGTCCTTCCAGGAGCAGAGAGAGAGGGTCAGGGGCTCTCCTGGGTCCCAGGGGCTGGACTAAAGTTGGATAGTGACCTGGGGGTGCTGTTCTTGGAGCTGACTGTGGGCCCAGGGAGGCAAAAGGAAGGGCCAGATGTCAGGATGGGGCATGTGGGTTCCTGGCCACCAAGGTCTGCAGATAGGTAGGAGGGCTGAATGGTCAGTCTTGGAAAGGCCAGGGTTTCCTTCCGGCTCTCAACAACCCTTGTGCCTCCTGAGGCCACCTGGTGGGGAGGGGGCAGGTGTGGTCAGGCTGGGCTGGTATGGAAGCGCTGGGTTCTTGTCTGTGCCAGGCTATGTGACCCCAAGGTCACATGGGGAAGCACTTTGCTGGCCTTCTCTGGGCCTGCCTCTTTCTCTGTGACGTGCAAGGCTTGCCCCTGGGCCACTCATGTGCAGATGGGGACACCAGGGTGCTGTGGAAGACAGGGAAGCCCACTCCAGCAGGGTCCCTCTAGTCCTTCTGGGTGATATCACAGCTAAACCTGGGGATCTCACCCAGGCTGCCATCTTGCCCAAGGACTTTGCCTATTCTCAGCAGCTGGCCTCTCCCATCTCCAGCCCAGGCTCCTAGGTCCACAGGGAAGCTCAAGTGGGGGGTCCAGGAACTTCAAGCCCATCCCAAGAAGGCCCAGATCCTCAACCTCAGGTCAGGGAAGCTTCCAGAAGTGGAGGGAGGTTCCTGCTCTGGAAATCTGAGCTGTGGCCACCAGAATTTCCTCCTCTTGACAAAATGACCCTCTGGTGTTCCCCTAAACCTCCCTGAGAATACAGTCTACCCTAGGCCAAGACTCAGCTTAGAGCCCAGGTCAGGGCCTATTTTGGGACCTTTGTGGAGAGTAGCTGAGAACCAGGGTCAGGTACCTGTCTGTGGTCTTGGAATCCTGTGACTGAAATCCTCAGACAGCTCTGGTGGGATGGTGTGCACAGGAGAATGAGGTGGAGGGCAGGTGTCACTATCTAGCAAACTGCAGAGCAGAACAGGAGGGGCCGTGCCCTCGAAGCTCCTGTGGACCACCCCTGCCCAGCCATTCCACTCCCTTGGGACAGACCCCTCCCGGGGTTCCCCTGGGGCTGCCCAGGGTTTGGTGCTGGTGCTGTGTTGGTTCAAGGCAGGCTTGGGGATGTCGGAGGCTGGGAGAGGCCTTCCCAACATGGCTCAGGGAGTGACCCTGGTTAGGGCCAAAGAAGGGGTTTGGGCTCCTGCGCAAAGCATCCCGGGGGGCTGCCTCGGGCTCAGGACATCTCTTCCAACTGGGGGAGGGCGGATCTGAAGTTTTTCATGCTCTGTGCAGAAAAACACATGCTCTGTGTCCTTCTTCCTGATAATTTGAGAGGGAAGATATTATCTTCCCTTTATGGACGAGGAAGCAGAGGTCTAGAGAGGTCAGAGCACTGGCTCAAGATCACACAGCCTAGAAGTGGCAGAGCTGGGATTCAAACCCAGGCCGCCTGATTCCAAACCTCTGTCTGCTCCCAAGGCTGCCTCTGACTTACTCCCCAGGTGACCTTGGCCAGCCTGTCCTCTTTCTGGGGCTCACTCTGCTCAGCAGTAACTTCAGGATGGAGTAGCTGTGGGCAAGTGCATGCTCTGCATAGGGGGCTGTGTTGGCTGCCCTTTGGTCTCTGAGGTCAGCTCGTGAGCATCCGTCCGCATGGTCTGCACCCACACATCAACCTCCCTCCCATCCTTCGCGCACCTGAGACTCAGGCAAGGTAGCTCCCGCCTCTTTTTCCTCTTGGAGGTTGGCTAAGCCCCCCTTGAAGAAGGGAACCCCAGCAGGGCAGGAAGGAACAAAATATTCCCAGGACAGGTCCTGGCCCTGATAAATAGGGGACACACCTCCTTGACTGACTCCAAGATACGCAGACTGGGAGACAGTCATGTCTGCCCTGCCCTGGGAGTCCCCAGGCCTCCTCCTGCATGGCTTTGCGGGTCATACCAGCTCTGGTCCCTTACTTAGCCCCAACAGCCGTGTGGCTCTGGGTGAGAGAGCTGCCCCCCGAGGGTCCCCTTTCCCATCAGCCCAGGCATAGGACCAGTGTAGGATCAGCTATCCAGCAAGGGGAGGCCGGGGGTTCTGGGCGGAGGAAAAGCTGTCACCTGTCTGACCAGCTTGAGAAATCTGTGAGTGCCCTGGTGGAAGTGGCCTCCTCATCTTCTATGTTCTATAGTACTTTATTTTTATTTTCACTTATTTATGTATTTATTTTGGTACTGGGGACTGAACCCAGGGGTATTTTACCACCGAGCAACATCCCCAGCTCTTTTTATTTTTTATTTTTATTTGAGACAGGGTCTACCTAAATTGTGGAGGACTTGCTAATTTGCTGAGGCTGGCCTTGAACTTGATAGCCTCTTGTCTCAGCCTCCAGAGTCAGTGGGATTACAGGTGTGCGCCACTGCACCCGGCCAGCATCTGTTTTTTTTTTTTTTTTTAAACATACTTGGAGATGTTGGTGAGGCAAGAAGAGCTGCTGAGGCTGGAGGGAAGGAGGAAGGAAACCCACAGCGATCAGGAATCACTGCCCCCGATTTCATTTGATCTTGGTAACAACTGCATTTAGTACATGTGACATCACAGAGCCAGAAAGAACATCGTAAAGATGAGAAAATTAACACTCAGAGCTCACTGTACCTTTCCTTCCTCCTACAGAGGAACCAAGGTCACATGGTATGGCATTGGTGGCCACCGCAGTCCAGGTCCTGTACCCCACGCTCCTGGGCAGGGGCCCTGGAGGGAGGGGCATTGTCTTGGGCGTTGCCGTCTGAACGCCATCCCCCCAGGTCTGGGATGTGGGCAGACTTGACGGTCATTCCACACCCACGAGACACCTCCTTTACTCCTGGCAACTGTGGGCAGACCACACCCTGGCACCCTGAGGAGCACAGAAGTGCCAGCCAGGTCCAAAGAACGAGGCTGCACTGCTGGGCACTCCTGTCCAGGGGCCTCTGTTTCCTCATCTAGAAAACGGGCCATGGCCTCTGGGGCCTGCTCTGCGTCTCCTGGATCCCTGTCTCTCTGTCTCTGTCTCTCTCTCTTCCTTTGGTGCCAATCCCAAAGCTGAGGGGCAGGACACCCTGCTTGGTCTCTGAGGTCACGTGATGTATGGTCCGAGCCCCAGTTTCTCCCTCTGAGAACCCTGAGTCTGTCGCCCTTGCCCCCTTCTGCTGGGTGGCCAGGCTGACTTTCCCAAGAATCTGGCAGCCCTTCACTGTCCACATGCCAGCTGCCCCCTCCCTAAGTAGTATTCATCTGCCCTTGAGCTCCATCTCGGGTGGGCTTCCTTGACGTGTGATATTGGCAAGGGGATGCCAAAGGGACAGGTCAGCCTTTGGTTTCTCCCAGCAGCCCCATGGAAGGGCACATTTGGGCTCTGCTATCAGCTGCATTCAGGTCCAAATCAGACCTGTGCTACTTACTCATTAACTATACGACCCATGAGTGTCCTCATATCTAACAGGTACCAGAGAGACAAGTAAATAAACAAACAGTTCCCAGAGCCTAGCTGTATACAATGGGGACACTCCATGCTGTGTGACAGGGGGTTAGGTGGATTGATTACACTGATAACCGATAGACAGCACATGGCAGCTCAAGGGAATGCCTGGTAGGGGGACAATGGGAAATGTCATCTGGCTCTTTGTCTCTGGTTCTTTGGAATCTCCAGAGTGGTGATGGGTGTGTGCTAATGACAGTGGCCTGAAGTTCCTAGATAGTTTCAGGATGAGTCCAGTCTGACCTCTGGGGAAGGCAGAGGGGCTGGAGGTTGAGTTCAATCCCTGTATAAGTCAGCTTTTTGTTACTATAACAAAATACCCAAAGCAGCTTAACTTTGTAAAGAAAAGAGGATTTGCTGGTTGTGATGGCACTTCCTCTATTCCCAGCTACTATGGAGGCTGAGACAGATGGAGCTCAAGTTTGAGTACAACCTGGGCAACTTAGTGAGACCCTGTCTCAAAATAAAAAATAAAAAGATCTGAGGATGGAATGTAGCTTAGTGGTAGTGCACTTGCCTACATGTGCAAGGCCCTGGATTCAATCCCCCAACACCAAATTTATTTATTTATTTATTTTTTGAGTTTTGGAGATTCAAAGGAATGACACTCACATTGCCTCAGTCTGGTGATGGGCTTTCTGCTGGCAGGGTCCTGAGGTGGTACACAGCACCACACGGCAAGACACAGGGACCACCCGTGCCTGTGTCTGTGTGTCTGGTCTCTGTCCCTCTTACAAAGCCACTAGGAATCAGCCATGGAGGCTGCACCCTAATGGCCTCATCTAACCCTAGTCACTTCCAAAGACCCTGCTTCTAAACACCATGGTTGGATCAAGTTCCCACCCTCTTCACATCATTAACACGTGACTCTGGGGACTAAGTTCCTACATGAATTCAGGGTCTAGGGGACAAATCACACCTAAGCTGTCAATCACCAGTGGCCAATGGTGCAATCTATCACCCCTTCACCTCCATAAGATCCCCTAAGCACAGGGTTAGGGAGCTCCCATGCTGGAGACCCCCAGAGAGGACACAGAGGGTCTGAGCAGTGCTCCACACTCTGCCCACACATCTTTTCTGTGTGGCTGGTCCCGAGTTCCATCCTCTACAATAAACTGGTAAATGTAAGTAAAGTGCTCGACTGAGTTCTGTAAGAAATAGAGCAGATTATCAGTACCCTGGAGGGGGTCAGAAGTACCAGTGACATTCTAGGCTTGGGACTGGCATTTGGAGCTAGGGCAGCCACGTGGACTGAGCCCTTCACCTATGGGGTCTGATGCTAACTCAAGGTAGTGACAGAATTGAGTTGAATTGCAGGACACCCAGCTGACTTCCTTCTGACATGTGTGGTGTCAGAAGTGTGACTCAGGAGGCTGAGGCAGGAGGATGGTAGATTCGAGGCCAGCCTCAGCAACTTTGCAAAACCTTAAGCAACTTAGTGAGACCCTCTCTCAAAGTAAAAAGTAAAAATGGCTGGGGATGCGGCTCAGTGATTGAGTGCCCCTGGGTTCAACCCCAGTACCACACACACACACACACACACAAAAAATAAGAGAAAAAAAATGAATGTTTAAATCGATTAGGTCACAAGGCTGGTCACTGTACATTATTGCAGACTGACAGACGTGGCATAATGGCTTGTCTTGGTGAAACAGCCACTTCAGGTTCACACACTTCCCCTGTGTGGCCATGATACTGGGAGCTCACTATCCCGGTCCTCCAGCCCACCCTGGGCTCCTCAGAATGAGAATGTGACTGGCACACAGAGAGACTGCCCCCACCCCAATTTCAAAAGCAATACCTAAGTATTAGACCACATTGTCATTTGTAGAAATTTACAAAGAGAATGTCTATGTGACTTGTCATCCCACCCAGGTATCATTAGGTGCCTATATTTCCACACTTTTTTTTGGTGGGGGGAGGAACCAGGGATTGAACTCAGGGGCACTCAACCACTGAGCCACATCCCCAGCCCTATTTCGTAGTTTATTTAGAGTCAGGGTCTCACTGAGTTGCTTAGGGCCTCGCTAAGTTGCTCAGGTTGGCTTTGAACTCCTGATCCTCCTGCCTCAGCCTCCAGATATGCTGGGATTACAGGCGTTTTTCATTGTCTTCCTTTTTTTTTTCTTTTTTTGGTATTGGGATTGAAGTCAAGGGTGCTCTATCACTGAGCCACATCCCCAGCCCTTTTTATTTTTTATTTTGAGACAAGATCACACTAAGTTGCTGAGGCTGGCCTCTAACTTGCGATCTTCCTGCCTCAGCCTCCTGAGTTGCTGCTGGGATGACAGACACACACCACTGTGCCTGGCTCTTTTATATTTTTTTTATTTTTTATTTGTTTTGATTAGTTATACATGACAGTTGAATGCATTTTGACACATCAAACATAAATGGAGTATAACTTCTCATTCTTCTGGTTGTACATAATATAGAGTACACCAGTCATGTAATCATATAGGGTAATTTTTAAATTTTTTTGTTCCTGATGTAACCCAGGTCTGTCACATTCTAGGCAAGGGCTCTACCACTGATTACACCCCAGCCTTGGCATGGGGTCTTAGGGCTACCCAGGAAGCCACCAAAGTGCTGCCGAAGGGAAAGTTCTTGGCAAATAACTGCCCATCATGCCACATACCACTGTTTTCCCCCTCCACGGGGCCTTGCACACCATCCACCCCACCACGAGGTGCATCCCAACGCCCTATATCTCTACTATTTAGCCTTATTAGTCAAAAAGTGTAGGAGTCGGCGTGGTGCCGGCCTACAGTCCCAGTGACTCAGGAGACTGAAGCAGGAGGATCACAAGTCAGAGGCCAGCCTCAGCATCTTAATGAGACCCTAAGCAACTTAGTGAGACCCCCAAAATAAAAAGGGCTGGGGGGGCTGGGGATGTGGCTCAAGCGGTAGCGCGCTCTCCTGGCATGCGTGTGGCCCGGGTTCGATCCTCAGCACCACATACAAATGTTCCTTTATGGTGACAAAGGGCAAGGAAAATCCCTGCCTATCTACACCGCCCGGGGGACAGGGAAGAGAATGCTTCTGACAGTGCTGTGGTTCTGCCAGGGCCGGGCTGGGGGACTACTGTGTCCTGGGGAGCTTTGGGTGGAGTGTTGTGGCCTTGCTGGCGCGGGAAGAAGGATCCCAGGAGAGGAAAGGAAGGAGAGGGACTGAGGGGTCCTGGGCCTGAAGTTACTCTGGTTCTTCTAGAACCTTCTGGGAAACCCAGGCAGATGCCCTCCTCAGGTCTTCCGGGCCTCCTCAGTGTCCCTGGCACCAGGCCAGGCCCTGTGCACCGTCCCGCCTGCCCAGGGGTCTCTCTGTCCTTCCTTCCTCCCTACCCCACACCCCTGGCCTAGGGCGGGAGCTCATGGGGCGCTGTCTGGTGTCTGATGTGGAGCAGCCCTGGGTTCCCCTCAGTCCGGCCAGACGGTGGGAACCGTCCTGTAGGAGGGGACCATTGTCCTCACCCCACTCACAGGGAAGTGAGATAAGGCTGCGAGGCCGCATGGCACAGGAGTCAGGGTGCAGGGCACGGTGCGATGGGTGCTTCTCAGCCCAGGGGAGAGAGAGACCCTTTTCATTTTTTTTTCCCCCTTTTGCTGGATGGAAGGATGGAACCCAGTGCCTCGCGCTCGCCAGGCCAGTGGTGTGCCTCCGAACCGCTCCCCAGCCTCCCTCTTTCAGTTGTACTTTCTGGGGAGGCTCAGGGGCGGGGCAGTGGCTGCCTGACCACGCCCTCAGGGCTGGGTGGGCGTGGCAAAGATGCCCACGGCTGCACCCTGTGGCTCCCAGCGCCGCCTCTGATCCAGCCTGGCCCTCCCCGGCGCTCCCACCCCCCTGCAGTCTGGTCCCCACCTGGTCTTGGGAGACCCCCCAAGCACATTTTCTTCTAAAGAGACTTCCCAGACCGCCCCCTCCCCAGGCTGCTAATTGTCCTTCCACCCTCTGAACCTCCTCAGTCCCCCTGGCACCGTCTCTGCCCCTCTCTGGTCACAGCTGGGCAAGCTAAGCAGCAAGGAGACAGGAGTCAGAGCACCGGCATCTGGGCTCCCCCACTTCCACCCCAGCTTAACAGAGGGCTGACATCACCACGGGTGCCCGACCAGCATGAGTGGGGATTTGGGTGGGGGGTGGATGAGGAAATGAATGGTCAGGTACATGAACACGTGAAGGATGGATGGGCAGGTGGGTAGATGGCCAGGGATGGATGAATGGCTGGGCAGAAGAGATGGGTGGGTGGGTGGATGGATGGATGGACTGGTTATAAGTGGATCGAGGTAGAGGAAAAGGCAGATGGGTGAACAGAATGATCATTAGGGGATGGATGGATGGAAAGGTAAAGGACCCCACGGTCGCACAACTGGACAGATGGACAGATTGACAGACATATAGCTGAATGCCCCCTTGATGTCTAGCCTGCTGTACTTCTTTCCCTCCTTGTCCATTCTTCAATCTCAGGGCACAAAGATGCGTGCTTCTCAGTCAGGACTACAGGTAGTCTTCATAAGACCTTTTTTTTTTTTATTTTTATGTGGTGCTGAAAATCCATAAGACCTTTTTTTGACTTGGTATTTTCATAATTTAAAAATGTGTGAAGAGTTGGGCGTGATGTCAGACATCTGTAATCCCAGCGGCTGGGGAGGCTGAGGCAGGAGGACCTCAAGTTCAAAGCCAGCCTCTTCAATTTAGCAAGGCCCTGAGCAACTCAGGGAGAACCTGTCTCTAAATAAAATAATAATAAAAGGGCTGGGGATGTGGCTCAGTGGCTAAGCCTCCCTGGATTCAATCCCTCTTACACCCTCCCCCCAATAAGTATGAACACTGTGATTGCCATTTGTACATCACTACACATAAACATAGAGTGTTGAGACTCATATTTGGGGGAGGGTATCCAGGGACTGAACTCAGAGACACTTGACCATTGAGCCACATCCCCAACCCTATTTTGTATTTTATTTAGAGACAGAGTCTCACTGAGTTGCTTAGTGCCTCACTGTTGCTGAGGCTGGCTTTGAACTGATTATCCTCCTGCCTCAGCCTCCTGAGCTGCTGGAATGATGGGCGTGCACCACCATGCCCAACTGAGACTCATATTTTTTAACAGAACAAATTGGATGGTTCTGTTATGAAAAGTAATCCCTCTGGCTCCTTTATTTAATTTTATTTTTCTTGTGGTACTGGGGATGGAACCTCAGGGTGCTGTAAAACTGAGCTATATCCTCAGCCCTTTTTAATTTTTATTTTGAGGCAGGGTCCCCTGAGTTGCTGAAATGACAGGTGTGCACCACTATGCCCAGCTGAACATCCTGACTTTAGTCCTATTTAACAATCTTTCCTTCAGGATTCGTTCATCTGCTTTACAGATGTAGAGACTGAGACCCAGTAAGAAAGTGGCTTCCCAACTTGGCACCCATTGGAGACACAGCCAAAAGTCCTCTTTCTCCTTATTTGCCCTCCACGCGGTGCTTCCTTGACTCATGAATAACATTCCCCTTCCTCTCGACCGAGTCACCATCTCCCTCCTCTCTGCCTGGAGATGCCCAACCCACCCCAGCCAAAGCATTCTTTTTGTTGTTGCTGTTCTTTTTACTTGGACATGAAAGTAGAGAGTATTTTGACATATCACACATACATGGAGTATAACATCCCATTCTTGCGGTTGTACATGAAGAGGGATTTCACCGGTCGTGTGTTCATAGATGAACATAGGAAAGTGATGTCTGATTCATTCTACTGTCTTTCTTATTCCCAACCCTCCTCCCTTCCCTTCATTCCCCTTTGTCTAATCCAACGAACTTCTGTCCTTCCCTCTCCCTGTTGTGAGCTAGCTTCCACCAGAGAGAACAATCAACCTTTGTTATTTCACTTAGCATGATAGTCTCCAGCTCTATCCATTTATTGGCAAGTCATAAAGTCATTCTTTTTTATGGCTGAGTAATATTCCATGGCGTATGTATACCACATTTTCTTTATCCATTCATCTGTTGAAGGGCATCTAGGTTGGTTCCATAGCTTAACTATTGTGGATTGAGCTGCTGTAAACATTGATGTGGCTGCATTACTATAGTATGTTGATTTTTAAGTCCTTTGGGTATAAATCAAGGAGTGGGATAACTGGGTCAAATGGTGGTTCCATTCCAAATTTTCTGAGGAATCTAATCTCCATACTGCTTTCCAGACTGGTTGCACCAATTTGCAGTCCCATCAGCAACGTATGAGTGTTTCCCCCCACATCCTTGCCAACATTTATTGTTATTTGTATTCTTGATAGTTGCCATTCTGACTGGAGTGAGATGGAATCTCAGTGTGGTTTTAATTTGCGTTTTTAAAAATATTTGTTGACCATTCATATTTCTTCTGTGAAGTGTCTGTTTAGTTCCTTTGCCTATTTATTGATTGAGTTATTTGGTTTTGTTGGTGTTAAGTTTTTTGAGTTCTTTATATGTCCTGGAGATTAATGCTGTATCTGAGGTGCAGATGGCAAAGATTTGCCCCCATTCTGTGCAGCCAAAACATTCTTTAGTGGAACCTTCTGCAGACCCAGCCTGGCAAAAGGAGCTGGGGTGCCAGGGTGAAGAGGCAGAGGTCATGTTCCTGATGTTGATGTGCTCCCACTGGTGAGGAGACCACCGAATCTCAGACTGCCAGACAGGCACACAGGAGCAGGGCCGGGAAGGAGGGGGACAGGCTGGGCCCTGGACCCACACCAGGACAGGAGCAGAGGTGGCCGTAGCTAAGGGAAACAATCCATTAAATACCCGTCATGCCACCAGCACCTTGTGAAGGTGATTCAGGAAATAGATGGGTTGATATTGTGTGTGTGTGTGTGGGGGGGTACATGCCCACGCGCACGCACGCACGCAAACATGATTTCTTTTCTAAAACCACCTTTAAGTCTAAATACATGTAAAAAACATATCCAGAGCAATGAATGTTCTCAGAGAACCACCCATGTTTATCACAAACTCAGATAAACAAAATGTTAGCAGCCCCCCAAAAGGCTTGGTCACCCCAAAGCTCAACGCAGCCCAACACCGCAGAGCTCTGTACGAATGCGGGCTTTGGAGCTTCATATAAAGGAAATCAACAGCACGTGGCTTTCATCTCACGCTTCTCTTGCTCAACACATTGTGAGTGAGACGCCCCCGGGTGGCGGCATTTCCTTCTAGAGCACAGAGTGGCTGTGCAGCGGCGCATTGATCTGCGCATCTGTGGACAGACATCTGGGTTGTTTGCAGCTTTGGGCTGATAGGAACAGGGCTGGAGGCTAAGACAGGAGGATGGCAAGTTGGAGGCCAGCCCGGGTAATTTAGCAAGACCTTATCTCAATATAAAATAAAAAGAGCTGGGAATGTAGCTCAGTAGTGGAGCAGCCCTGTGTTCAATCTCTAGTACCAAAAACTAAGGAAGTGCTACCTTAAATAGTCCTGTGCGTGTTATTGGTGTCTTTTAGTGGACATGTGCACATATTTCTGAGGAATTGCTGGGTCATTAGGTAGGTAGATGTTCGTCCCTAGGGGTTATTGCCAAATATTTTCCAAAGTGGCTGTGCCAAGTTATACAAGCAATAGTAATAGATGAGGTTCTGCTCACATCCTCCTCTTCCTTTTCTTTTTCTTTTGAGACAGGGCCTCACTATGTTGCCCAGGCTGGTCTAGAATTCGTGGCCTCAGGCAATCCTCCTGCCTCAGCCTCCCAAATAGCTGGGACTGCAGGCAAGCCTTTAATTTGAGAAAATGAGTTCTTGAATAAGGAGCTGGCATCGGATTGCCTGCCTTTGGATCCTAGCCGTTTCCTTAACATGTGACCTCCAGGGCTGGGGGTGTAGCTCGGTGGTAGAGCACTTGCTTGTCCGAGGCCCTGGGTTGGATCCCTGCACCCAGAAGCAAACAAAACATGCGACCTTCAGCAAAGCCTGCTTCCTGATTTACAAAATGGGTTAAAAGTCATGATGTGTGCCAGGAGAGGTGGCACTGTGATCCCAGCTACTGAGAGGCTGAGGCGGGAGGATCACAAGTTCAAGGCCGGCCTGAGCAACTTAGCAAGACCCTGTCTGAAAATAAACAATAAAAAGAGAGGGGACGTAGCTCGATGGTAAAGCACCCCATGGTTCAATCCTCAGTATCCCCCACCCTCAAAAAAAAAAAAAAAGAAAGAGAGAAGAAAAGTCATGTGGCTTTTGTGATGATTCTCAATGTCTCTTAGTAAGTGCTCCATAAATGTTAGTTATTTATCACCAGTTTTACTACAGACCTCTAGAACACTTTACTTCTTCCAACCTCAGTTTCCCTGCCATAAAATGGTTGTAAAAATACCCACATATTCACATAGTTGAGAATCATGTGTAAAAGTGCTTAAATTTTTTTTTGAGATATGACTTATTCTTCTCCCCCCACCCCTGCTTTTTTTTGGCACTGAGGATTGAACCCAGGGGCTCTTTACCACCGAGCTATACATTCCAATTCTTTTTATTTATTTTATTTGTTTGTTTATTTATCTTGGTACTAGGGATTAAACCCAGGGGACCTTAACCACTGAGCCACATCCCCAGCCCTTTTTTTATATATATTTTATTTAGAGACAGGGTCTTGCCAAGTTGCTTAGGGCCTTGCTAAGTTGTTGAAGCTGTCTTTGAACTTGCGATCCTCCTGCCTCAGCCTCCCCAGACTCTGGGACTACAGGCGTGCACCACCACACTCAGATAAAAACTTTTTTTCTTTAGATAGGACTGGAATAGCCACGTGTGTGAGGTGTGGTGGCACAAGCCTATAATCCTCAGGAGGTTGAGGCAGGAGGATTGAGAGTTCAAAGCCAGCCTCAGCAATTTAATGAGGCCCTAAGCAATTCAGTGAGACCCTGTCCCTTGATAAAATATTTTTAAAAGGCTGAGGATGTGGCTCAGTGGTTAAGTGCCTCTGGGTTCAATCCTTGGTACAAAAAAAAAATAATTTTGAGACAGGGTCTTGTTGTCAAGGCTGGCCTCAAAGTTGTGATCCTCCTGCCTCAGCCTCCTAAATTGCTGGGATTACAAGTGTGGACCACCACATCCAGCTGAGATATAATTTACAAAATATAAAATTCACCCCTTTTCAGTGGTTCAGTCTGGAAAGAAACTCCTAGCCCATTAGCCATCAGGCCCCCCTCCCTGGCCCCAACCCTCAGCAATTGCTAACTTGCTTTCTATTTCTATGGATATTTAAAGTGCTAATTTATTGCTTTTCTAAAGTTTTTTACTTTTGCAAAAACAAAAATTAAATACTAACATCACTGCTTGTCTCTAAAGCAAAGCCAAGTTGTGGGTAAATTAATGTGTTTAGATATCCCTCCAAACTGTGTTTGACATGATTTCCAAAAGTATGTGTTTTGGACACACATAAGATGCACTTAATACATTTGTGTGTGTGTGTGTGTGTGTGTGTACAGATAGATAAGATAGATGGGTGAATAGATAGATGGATAGATGAAAGGATGGGATAGATACAGGATGGTCCAGGCGCAGTGTCACACTCCTGTAATCCCAGCAGGAGGCAGGAAGATTGCCGGTTTGAGGTCAGACTGGGCAATTTAGCAAGATCCTGTCTCAAAATAAAAAGTAGTAAAAAGGGCTGGGGATGTAGCTCAGTGATAAAGCATCCCTGGGTTCAATCCTCCCTCCTGAGAAAAAAGAGAGAAGGATAGGCCAGGTGCGGTGGTGCACGCTTGAAATCCCAGTGGTTCAGGAGGCTGAGGCAGGAGGATCATGAGTTCAAAGCCAAGCTCAGCAATTTATCAAGACCCTGTCTCAAAAAAAAGGGGGAAGCTGGGGATGTGGCTCAGTGGTTAAACACCCCAAGGTTCAATCCCCAGTTAACCCCTTCGCAAAAAAGAGAGAAGGATAAATGGATGGACGGATGGACGGACGGATGGATGGACAGACAGAGCACACCTAGCAGACAGCTGCAGTTTACACTCATTCATTCAACAAATACCCATGTGCACTTGGGAAAATGGGCCATAGAGAGAAGCAGGATGTGATTCTTGCTTCCAAGGAATTTGCCATCTAGTGGGAAAGAGAAACCCGTGCACCCCTCGCTGTGAATGCAGAACAGAAGGAAATTAGACTTGGATGGACTGGCACAAGGGTTGGGAGAGACTTCGATTTTTACCTGGAGAACCCACAGAAGAGGTGTGAGGTGGTACTTCAAGGATGTATCCTGATGGGAAGGCAGTGTGGGGGAGGAATACTGAGAGCCAAGGCTGGGATGCAGGGACACATGGTGTCAAGCAGGTCCACTGGGAACAGCCAGCTCTTCACACCCCAGTCAGGGCTTGTCTTGCACCTCCATGGACGGTAAACCAGAATTGTTGTCTGAGAGGCCATGGTTAGAAGGGGTCAGATGGGAAAGGCAGTGAGAGGGGAGTCAGGCTAGCTGTGCTGCCATCTGGGCAGGGCCACCCTAAACCAACTGTGACATGTCAGAATTTGTGGACATTCTCACATTTATTGTGTACTATGGTATTGTTCTGTTTTGAATTTCATAGGCAGAACGTGTCTTTTCAGTATGAGACCTCCCAAGGTGTCATCAGGCAGAAGTGCAGAGGGCTCTTGATTGGCAGTTAATGACCGGGGAAGGGAAGGGAAGGGCGAGGGAGGGAACTCATCCATAATCCTTCCACTCCACTCAAACCCAGCTCAGGGGAAAGTCTCTGAAACTGAAGGAGGACAATCCTGAGATTTACTGCTGGGGACAGGAAGCCAGGGAGGAATGCTGAGGGGGAGCTGGGGACACTGATAGCAAAGACTTTGAACTTTGAAGCAAGGGTCAAGTTGCCAGATCCTAAGAAATGGCTGAATTCAGTGTCCCCATTATACAGGTGGAGTGACCAGGGAGACAGATTTGCCCAAGGTCATTAATGGAATTAGTGGCAGAGCAAGGATTATTTAGGGTCTCTGCTTGAGCTAAGGCCCCTGAGTTGGGAGCACAGGGAAGGGAGAAAAAGGAGGTCCTACTTCCTACCCCCACCCCCATGCTCCAGTAAGGTGACAGATGTGAATGCTCCCACCCGGTTTCTATCCTCAGAAGCAGGAACAAAAGCTGGACCTCAGCGTCAGTGAGAGGAGGGGATGCTTCTGCGCTGAGTGCTTCCTGGGGGATGTCCAGGGGACGGTGGCCAAGGCTCCCCCTTACCCACCACTGGTAATGGTCCTGCTGAGCCTCTCAGGACTCACAACCAGGGAACCCCGAAGTATGCCAATCATAGATGTGAATCTTTCAGCTGTTGGAGGGCCGTGAGGGGTCAGGAGCCAAGAGATCAGGGAGGTCGGGTAGATGGACAGTAGTTAGGTGGGGGGAGAAGCCACCCGGAAGCACGAAACCAGGCACCGAGGTGTGATGATCGACTTTTCTGAGAACCCTTTTGGGAGAAGTAGGGGCGGTTCCATGAGGACTCCAAGTGGTCAAATCAGAAGGGAGGGACAGAGGGGAGGTCGGGACAGACCCCTCAACGAGGGGATCCCGGGACTCACACCTGGGACATCGATTGCGCCAATATAAGCCCCGCCGGGTCCGCTCTCTTCCCCCCTCCCCCC
>NW_026000185.1:27397482-27419965 GCF_001458135.2 Marmota marmota marmota
GCCGCAGGGGCTGGTGCCGGGGCGGGGGGGGGGGGGGAGGCCAGGGCTTGCAGACCCGGGTGGCCGCGGGCAGCAGAGCGCCTAAAGCAGTCTGGGATCCCTACTTAGCGCGGCACAGAACGCGCAGGCCGCACCCGGTTCCCTCTCCACACCCGTGTCCCAGAGGAGGGCGCGAACTGGGGTCCTGGCTCAGTGCCCTGGAGCAAAGTTCTCTGCAGCCGAGGGGCCAGGATAAATTATCAACCGAAAACAGGAGAGGAGAAAGGGGGATCGGCGGCCTTGATCTCTTCTCTGTGCAAATATTCCTCTTCCTCCGCGGCGCCTCCTCCCCTTGAGAGAAGCCCTGGCTACAGACCGGTACCTGCCGCCCCACAGGGAGCTGGAGCTGGGGTGCGGATTGCCAAGGAGTTTTGCCTACCCGGTGGCCACCGAGCCGCGCGACCCCATTGGCTGGAGGCAAAGTAACCTTGGCCCACAAGTTCTGGCCTCGGGCCCAGGTCATGTTGCAACCTGATCATCCAGGGCGCTAGACCGATGTGGAAAGTTCAAATTCCCGTCCCTTTCTGCCCTCCCCCATTTGGACATCACGAGACGGCCCGGGACAAAACATCTGAGGTCCTAGGACACTGGATGTGCCCCCTTCTTCCCACGCTCCCCTAAAGGTCTTCATTTCCCACCCATTTTACACCCCTTACACCACAACAGCTCCACATGAGGTGGGTAACCTCCGCCCCTCAGCCCAGACTATGGGTGGGCGAAAGGGAAGGTTGGTAAGATGAGGGACAGAGAATACCCCCAAATTGCCCCCTAAGAGGCGGGCTGGAGGCTGATATAACCCCAGTTGGGGGCGGCTGAGGTGAAGAGAGCTGCTGGATTTTTCCCCACCAAATGCACAGAATGTTAAATCTCCCTATCCTGTCCTGGGTGCCAGCCTGAGCACCGAGGATGGGGGTGGGTCAGCCGAGGAGACTTCCGGTTTCCCCATTTGGTATAGGAAAAAACTGGGATTCAGACTGGGACAGTGTTTGACTTGCAGTTACAGAGATCTCCTGGAGGAGCCAGAATTGCAGAAGCAGTGTCCCAGGGAAGCAGCTGGATGGAAAGGGACCAGCCAGGCAGGCAGGGGCTCCAGAAAGTGGTGGGAGAAACAGGCCAACTTGAGAAGAACAGCCTGCTGCCTTTCACCCTCCTCAGGGCAGTGTGGGCAGGGAGAGGACTTTTCTAGTAGCCTGTGTTCCCTGGTTTCGTGGGTGGAAGCCCCAGGGAGGCAAGTTGTGGAGACTCCAAGAAAGCACTTGTTCATGGTCAGAGCAGGGTAGCTAGGGAAAGAGTGGCCTCCGGAGGGTGGGGCAGCAAAAAGGACCCCTGTTAGGGCTACTTTCAAGGGAATTCCTCCATGTCGGGGGTGGGGTGCTGAACCAAGTTCTAAGGCTCTCCCCATCCCATCCCTGAGATTCTGAGCTTCCCATTGGTCACAAGAAGCTCTTGAACCTTATCCCAGGGCTTTTGCACCAGGCTGGGTCCCACCCCTCACATCCAACCAACCAAATGCTTTCCTCCCAGGCTTAGATGTTGCTTGGGCCACACACCTCAGCAGGGAGATGGTGGAGGGCAGGCACTGGGTGATCACGCGGGGCTGGGAGGTTGCTGGGATACCGGCAGGGGTAACAAACTCAGGAGTTCCCCCATCTGGGTGGACAAAACAAGCTGGCCCAGGAGGGGGCAGAGTCCCCCCACCCCCAGCCATGTCTTCTTACTGGACAGATGGTGTTTATCCAACTGCAGGACAGAGGGGGCCAGCCATCAGGCTAGGGCACTGGCTATATACTTTATTTGGGTAATGAGGCCTGTTATACTCTGGGGTGACAGTCTCCTCCCCCCAGCAGCCATCATTACCCCAAAGCAAACACAGGAGCTTGGAGACCAGAGAGGAGAGGAGACCCAATGATCCATGCACCCAAGGTGCCATAGAGAGAAGAGCTGAGGGGTCAGACTGCCACCTGTCACCCCCAGGAGGATGGAGGGGCCCCTGGAAAGAGCTGCCTGGCCTTCTGCAAGGCTCGGGGTCTCCCCATCTGAGCGAGGGTTGCAGAAGGTGAGCCAGAGGGACTTGTATGCAAACCTGGCTTGTAGACCCCACAGGGTCTAGTGTCCCAGAGCATCTTGACCTCCTGGGTCAGCTTGCTGGTGGTGATAGACTTGGCCTGTGTCCAGCAGGACCCTGAGTCAAACCATCATCTGCACAGAGCCCTTCGCCCTGCAGACTTAATGGACCACTAACTGGTGTTAGGCTCAGAGTTAAAATGCCCTGTCTTCTATACCTTCCTGTGGGCCCTTGTGGCCCTAAGAAGGGCACACCATCCAGCTCAGTACACACTACCAACCCAGGGCTGGAGATGGGCACCTAAAGGGCAGTGTGAAGCGCTCCTGGCTGCTCTGAGGCTACCCCTTGGGAAGAGTCTTCCTCACCATCCTGGCACACTGTCCTCATGCCCTTGGCCTCTCCTGGTCCAAAGGGGCCAGTGAGACCAAGAAAGTCTTTCCTTTCCTGTCCCTCGGGGTCATCTCTTACTCTTATTAAATAAGAAATGGGCACCATGGTGCACGCCTGTAATCCCAGCAGCTTGGGAGGCTGAGGCAGAAGGATCACAAGTTCAAAGCCAGCCTCAGCAACTTAGTGAGACCCTGTCTCTAAATTAATAATAAAAAGGGCTGAGGCTGTGGCTCAGTGGTTAAGAGTCCCTGGGTTCAAATCCCAGTACCAAAAAAAAAGAAAGAAAAGAAAACACAAATGTGGCAGGCATCAAGGCATCATGACTCATGCCTGTAGTCCCAAGTACTCAGGAGGCTGAGGCAGGAGGATCTTAAGTTTGAGGCCAACCTCTGAAACTTAGAGAGATCCTGTCTGAAAATAAAAAATAAAAAGGGCTGGGAATGTTCGGTGGTAAAGCACTTGCCTAGAATGTGCAAAGCCCTGGGCTCAATTCCTGCAAAAAAAAGAAAAGAAGGAAGAGGAAAAGAATTGGGCGACCCTCCCCAGCTGGTCCACAAGACAGATGCCTGTGAGGCCACCCAGGAGGAAGCAGTTGTTCTTATCACCATGCTGATAAGCAAGGGTCAGCCTGGATGACAGGCTGGTGTCTGCGGGGAACACGGCATAGAGCCCAGTCTTTAAGGTCTGACTCGGGGAACACGGCATAGAGCCCAGTCTTTAAGGTCTGACTCGAGGAGTTTCCAGCAGGTTGGATGCAGGGCTGGGAGAGCCAGCCACACATGCCTAGTGAATGGGAAGAGGGTGGAGCCAGTTCCTGCAGGAGTCCCCCACCTTTTCCATCCCCACCCCACCCTGACCCATCCTCTCCCCCGACAGCGGCAAGCTGGTGTCTCCCAAGTGGAAGAACTTCAAAGGCCTCAAGTTGCTCTGCCGAGACAAGATCCGCCTCAACAACGCCATCTGGAGAGCCTGGTATATCCAGTGTGAGTGGGCACCGTGGAGTGGCCTGTCCGCAGCCAGAGGGCTCTACAGGGAAAGCCCCCGGGGGCCCTCAGAGCCAGCTCTGGCAGAGCGCTGTGGCATTTTGGGGAGCTCCCCCCTGACTGGGATGTCTGAACTTCTGACTCCCAGAGGGTGCTGGGGAATGTGTCCCAGAGGGTGCTGACCACTGTGAAACCAAAGGGCACCCCTTGGAAGCACTAAGGTAGGCTAAGATTATGGGCCAAGTTCAAGGCCCATTCTGGATCCCACTAGTAGAGTCAGGTGCCTTGAATGCCAGGCTAAAGAAGGGTATTAAACATCCTCTCCGCCAACTGCATCACTTTATGAATAGGGAAACGGAGGAAGGTCTTGCAGGGGTCTCCACCAGCTTTATTGAAGTCCTTACTGAATACCCAGCAGGTATTTGGTAGATGGGATCCAGAGAAGCCATATAGGGTGGTGGAAGTGACCCTGGCCTTAGAGTTCTCACCCTGTCTCTGCCCCTTGCTGGTTGTGTAACTTCGGGCAAGAGGCTTAACCTATCTGAACCTGTTTATCTATAAAATAAGAGCACCAACCCTACCTTTCATGGTCGATGTGGAGACAATAGATATGAAGGTGCCTGGAATTAAGTTATATACCTGAAGAGGTCATGTTTATCCATTTAGGGACAGTCCCCTGTGCAGCAGGGCAGCATAGGCTGAGGATGGGATCAGTCAGCTGAGTATCAGGACCTTGTCCAGTTCAGTTAGGTCCTGCTGCAAGATCAAAGGCAGCTCTGAGCTGGGAACACACAGCCCAGGAGGGACACACACGGTCTTCTGTGCTGGCTCTGTGGATCCCCTCCAAGCAGAGGGAGTGTCATTTTCTGGCTTTCCTTCATCTCTGTGCCAGGCACCATCATAGAACCTCTTAGTCAGGGCTTTCCAGCAACTCTGAGTGAGGGTTATGATGGTGCCCATTCTGTCGATGAGCCACTGAGGCTCAGAAAGGCAGAGACATGTTCAGGTTCACGGAGCTTAAAGACAGCTGGCAGCCCCGTGCAGCACCCCGCCCCCCACTCCCACTGCTGGCTTCCAGTGCTCTCTGAGCACATGCAGGTTGCCCACCACAGGGGGCAGCTGGGCTGTGCAGGAAAGCAGGAGATCCAGGCCTTTTGGATGCTTTCTCTGGGTCTCTACCATTTCTGAGAACTTGCATGACAGGTCCCGGCCAAAATGACCAAACCAGGAAGCTGATAAGCCAAGGGGAGTCAGTGTCTCCCCACCCAAGGTCCCCCTTACTCCCAAAGCTGAATGGGGCATAAACCATTTACTCTGCAGAAGTTTCTGATGACCGCTGAGTCATGATGCCCCCATCCCTGGGGTCCTCACCCAGGCGATCCTGATCTCCAGCTATGGTACAAGTTGCCAGAGGGACTCCAGGTTCTGTATGGCACAGAGCTGGATTTGAACCGAGTCCCAGCAGGTCCTGACTATGTGTGTGGCCACAGGGAAATCGCCAGCCTTCCAGATCCAAAACTTGCTCATCTGAAAAATGGGTGTAATGACAGGTCCCAAGCACCAGTTTACTGTGTGATTTCAGTGAGGCCGTCTGTACCTCCGCAGGGAGCCTGTACTCAGAGGGACTCCCTGGATATGAGTAGCTGGGTTTGATCATTATTATTGGATCATGGTGGCAGCATGTGTCAGGAACCCCCTCTTCCTCCAAAACCAAAGGTTTGAAGGTGGGCTGCAGATGGGTAGAGAGCTGCCTGGCTCACCCGCCCCAGCGTCTCGCCTTAGTCCCCAGTAGGGGAGGCCCTGCTGCCCCTCAGCAGCCTCCTGACCTCCGGGGTCCCTCCTTTCTGCCCCGCCACTCGCTCTCCCATGCTTGAAGAGCGTCTTGGTTTCCTCCGAGCTCCCAGGGCACTTTGCACCTCTCCTGGGCAGGCGAGAAGGACTTTCCACTTGCACTATCTGTGCTGTG
The DNA here is from genome assembly GCF_001458135.2 of Marmota marmota marmota. Classification (NCBI taxonomy): domain Eukaryota; kingdom Metazoa; phylum Chordata; class Mammalia; order Rodentia; family Sciuridae; genus Marmota; species Marmota marmota. The sequence goes on from NW_026000185.1 coordinate 27,402,926, forward strand.
TTTGTTTACTTCCTTATCTCTCCATGGAGCTGAGAGTGCCCTGATTCAACCATGTATCCCTGTCCCAGCATCTGTCCCAGCAAAGGTGCAAAGGAACAAACTTACCAAACAAAGCCTTCCCCAGCCCCAGGAAGCCACACTGTCACAGCCCTTCTGTCCAGAGCACAGGGTCTCCGGGCTAGGCAGGAGAGGCCACTCAACCTTGATTCTCTGGGGGCCCTGGACATACATAACCTTTCCTGGTGGTCATGTTCTCATTTGGGACAGATACTCTTCAAAGCCTTCCTTGCTCTAAGCCCCTGGGAGTCTATGCACCCAAGGTCCCTTGTTTCCTGTCCAAGCCAGGCTCAGGAGCCAGGACCAAGCCCTTCCTCCAGTCCAATGAGCGTCCACTGTGCAGAATATCCTTGAGGGCAGGACTTTGTAAATGGTGCCAAAAGTCCTAATGAATGTCACACTCCAGCGGTCCCCAACTTCCATGTCCATGTTTGTCCCAGAGAAAATTGGCTGAGGCAAGATAGGTCCTCATGAACTGGCCCCTCTTGAGGAGTTGGTGATCGTCGTCTTTGCAAGGGTCACCTTTGCTTTGTTTGGTTTGTTTTATTTTGGTAGTGCTGGGGTGGACCCAAGGCATGCTAGGCCAGAGCTCTACCACTGAGCTACGTCCCAGCCCGATTCCCTCTAACAAAGGCTTGCTGGGTGGCACCCTGTCCCAGGGGAGGCAAACCTGCACAGGGTTGACAGGCAGGGTGGAGCACGGGAAGACATGGCCATGGGGGCTTGGGGAAGGAGGGGCTGCCCCGATGGGTGGGCAGAGGAGGAATGGGCATTCCTGGTAGACCGTAGGCTGTGCGCCTCCGAGGTGGGGCTTATGAAGGAGATGAGAAGGGAGAGAAGCAGGTGGGCCCCAGAGTCGAGGAAGTCCAGTTGAGACCAGGGCATGACTGAGAGAGAGGAGAGGGAGGGGAGGGACGGTGGAAGAAATGTCACAGGTCCTGTGGAACTGATGTGGTCTGTCCACGCATTAGACTGGAATGCTGGGTGTTGGTGGGGAACTTTTGTGGCAAGTTTTGGGACATCCTTATTGAGGGTCCCTAGGCAGCTGGGATATGGAGTTGGAGCTGGAAGGGGGCAATGAGAGAGGCTGGGGTGGCACCGCAGAGGAGACAGTGCCCAGAGGTGAGGGGGCAGGAGAGCAGAGGGGGGCTCCTGGAGGAGGTGGGCGGTGCATACTGAGGTCTGGGGGGACCGATCCAGTGGTGTGGGGCAGATGCTGAGTTTCAGGAGGTGGAGATGAGAGTGAGGTGTGGAAGTGGAGGGACAAGTGACAATTTCAGAGCTCAGGAGCAAAGCAAAGGGGTGCAAAGACATAGAGAATTAGCTGGGAGCTGGGCACAGTGGCACATGCCTGTAATCCCAGCAGCTTGGGAGGCTGAGGCAGGAGGATCAAGAATTCAAGACCAGCCTCAGCAACTTAGTGAGGCCCTAAGCAACTGAGAGAGACCCGGTCTCTAAACAAAATATTTTTAAAGGGCTGGGGACATGGCTCAGTGGTTAAGTGCCCCTGGGTTCAACCCCTAGTACCAAAAAATAGGAAGGGGCTGGAATGTGCTTCTGAGCCAGAAGGAAAGGACCTAGGAGAGGTCAGGATTGGAGACAGAGAGGTGTGGAGGTTGCTGGACAAGGGCTCAGGGAGGTGGCAGGGAGAAAGTGGGCCAGGGCTGGTTTTCTGAGGTGGGAGTGTGCATACCAAGGAGCCAGAGACAGGGGACCCTGCCTGTGACTTGTGGCCTCACAATCTATTCAGCAAACCTTGCCTGTGCCCCTATCAAGCTCCCAAAGAGGGCAAAGAAGATCCCAGAGGGCCAGGGCAAGCAGGAAGGCTTCCTGGAGGCAGCGCTTAATCCAGTCTCAAAGTCCAGGCAGGATTTCATAGGGTGTCACTTGAGGCCCAGTTTCTCCCCCCCTCCATCCCCGTGGGGGGGATGAGGGAGCTTAGTGCCCCTCACCTGGCCCCCTTCTCTCAGATGTGGAGCGGAGGAAGAGCCCCGTCTGTGGCTTCGTGACACCCCTGCAGGGGCCAGAGGCTGACGAACACCGGAAACCCGAGGTAGCTGAGGCTGATGGCCGCCACCCACCTACCCACCTACCCAATCTCTTGTTCCAAATTTTTTTAAAAAAGCCCTCCCCCCTTCCTCGCGCTCGGTGGGAACGGCTGGCCGGGCGGGCAGGGTTTGGATGAGAGTTGGGAACTTGGCGGCAGGGTGCCGATGTCACGATGTCACCCTTCCCCTGACCCTCCCTAGGCTGTCGTCCTGGAAGGGAATTACTGGAAGCGGCGCATCGAGGTGGTGATGCGCGAGTACCACAAGTGGCGCATCTACTACAAGAAGCGGGTCAGTGAGGGACCCAGGGATGGCCCCAGGACTTTCTCCTGCGGTTGCTGGCCACAGACTCTTGGATAGCCCTGGAGGGGCTCCCTGACCCCTGCTCCCTTCATTCAGACCCAGGCTGACATCGCCACCGTGTGGCCACATGGTCTCCTCGCAGACTGCCTACTCTGGGTGGCTGCAGCCTGGGGAGCCCTGGGAGAAACATTGGGATCCCATTGATGGGGTTGGGGACGGGGGAACTAAGGGGAGGAGGCAAGGGATCCAGCGTCCATCTCTGTGTCCCTGCAGCTCCGAAAGTCCAGCAGAGAAGGGGATCTCTTGGCCCCCAAGCAGGTAGGTGCTTGGGAGTCCAGTGGGGACTGGGATCTGCCTGCTTCCACCCAGCTAGCCAGGGCAGCGTCTGGGGGTGAGGGTGGGTTGTGAGGGGGGTGCAAGTGGTTCAGGCCGGGAAAAACAGAGATCGCAGGAAGAGACCCTTATCTTTTCTGATAAGGGTGTTGGCCATCCTGGTCTGATTCCTGGAGGAAGTTGTTGGAGAGTGATGAGTTGACCTTGGCCTTCCAGGAGGCAAACCTGGTGGTGCCCAGGGAAGGTGAAGTGGTGTGTCTCAGAGAGGCCCTCGGCCGGGGGCCACTTCATCCCCAAGCAAGGGGTGACTTGCTTGGCTGGTCAGTGACCTCTCCATCTCGCTAGGCGGAAGGTGGGTGGCCGCCGCCAGAGCGATGGTGCGAGCAGCTCTTCTCCAGCGTGGTGCCCGTGCTGCTGGGGGGCCCCGAGGAGGAGACTGGTGGGCGGCAGCTGCTGGACCTGGACTGCTTTTTGTCCGACATCTCCGATACACTCTTCACCATGACACAGCCCAGCCCCTCGCCCCTGCAGCTGCCCCCCGAGGACGGTGAGGGCCTGCGTCCAGGCAGGAGGCAGGGGAGGGCGGCAGGATGGCCAGAGGAAGGGGTGCAGGCGCTGAGTGCCTGTGTCCAGGCAGGAGGCAGGGGAGGGTGGCAGGATGGCCAGGTGAAGGGGTGCAGGCGCTCTTGCCCCTCCGCCGCTCCTGATGTCTCTCTGCCCCTCCAGCCTACGTCGGCAATGCTGACATGATCCAGCCAGACCTGACGCCTCTGCAGCCCAGCCTGGATGACTTCATGGAGATCTCAGGTGGGGAAGACCCCTCCCCCAGGTGAGGCAGATGGGCAGGGTCAGTGAAGGAAAGTCTCAGGGTGACCCTGAGACCCCAGGCCAGTGCAAGGCCCCTCTGGGAGGGCAGATGGTCTGGGTCATTTCTGAAGCATCTTTCTGACCCTCCTTTGTCCAGCTTTAGGATACAGCCAGTGTGGCCTATCATTAGCTCAAGGCCAGATGAAATTCGGGACCAGGAGAGCAGGGACTTTGAAGCTGCAGGCTCCAGGGGCTCCCAGGAAAGCAGAGGATGCCAGACTTTCTCGGAGGGGAAAGGGACCTTGATTTGTTTGGGTCTGTTTATTATTTACATAATGCTTTTAAAAAGTATTTATTAAAGAACATGTCAAACATACACAAGTAGAGAGAGAGTCGGTCAACAAACCCCACATGGCCTCCATCCCGACCTGCCAGCTCTCGGCCACTGTTTCACCTGGCCACTCTCCCCCTCCTTCTCCTGTAGTATTTTTAGGAAAATTCCAACCATCAGACCTTGCAAAGCATTTTGGAAAGTAGTTTCCCTGCTTCCTCTCCTGACCCAGGGCCATGAAGTCATCATGTCTTAGCATCCTTTTTTAAAAAATTTGGTACAGAAGATTGAACTCAAGAACTGACCTACTTGCCCAGCAGTTTTTGACAGGATCTTGCTAAGTTTCTTAGGGTCTTGCTAAATTGCTGAGGCTGTCCTCAAACCTGCAATCCTCCCACCACGGTCCCCTGCATGGGATTATAGGTGTGTGCCACTGCACCTGGCCCTGGTGTCCTTCCAGAGATAGAGATATGTCCGTATAAGCCAATGTGGACAATATCTGGTTCTGTTTTCACAGCAGATTCTTCCTCACATTGTTTTTTTCACTGAGCTATAGATCTTGCAGACTGCTCCCTATATGCATGCATTTAGGAGCCCCCAAAGCCATTTTGGGGGCTAGACAAACATCAAAGCTCAGGCTGTCTCATTCAAGGCCAGGGGAAAGAGGGAGGGTCCCTGGGATAGAGGCTTAATTTCAGTGACCCCCCCAACTCCTTCCCCACAGGGTCGTGGGCCTGTCACTCAAGAGGAGGAGGCCTATGGGGCGGGGATTAGGGAATGAGGAACCACCCCTACCCCTGCCCCAGCCCTGGGCTGGGTGGGGGCTGCCGGGGGCAGAAGTGGATGGAAGTGCCCTGGGAGCAGACCAGCCTGGGAGGGCGGCAGCCCTGCCTGGGTACCCAAGCATCCACCACAGGTAGGAGCCCAGCTGGGTCCCTCGAGGCTCCCGGTGAGACCCAGACAGACTGGGGCTGGGCACCGGCTTCTCTCAGTCCAAGGTAGCAGCTGGGTGGGGGCAATTGTGGGTCATGCTGAGCAGGGCTAGTGTGGCCCTCTCAAGTCTCTGCACCCGGAGGGCAGGGAGCATGGGGGCTCTAGGGCTCATACTCCAGTTGTCCCCAGGAGCCCCTTCCTGGAAGGCTGGACTAGAACCCAGGGAGGGTACAGAACTCCATGGAGACTGGAGGCTAGGTGAGGGCAGGGCACAGGAGGTAGCTAGAGGACGGGGCTCCAGGAAAGGAGGGCAGGCCAGGGAGGGGAGCAGAGGTGAGGGAGGGATGGGCTCCATGAGAGGTCAAGGCTGGGAAGTGGCTTCTCTCAAGCCAGCGTGGGAACAGGCATGGGAAGCCTCGGGTAAGAGGGAGACTGTGCCTCAGGAATGCACGGGGCTTGCCACCCCATGCCCGAGCCTTGCCACCCCATGCCCGAGCCTCCGTGGGCGCAGTGGGCGGGAGGCTCTGTGTGAGCTGGTTCTAAAGCCCTGGGCCTCAAGTGGCCTAGTGATGAGGCCCATGGTCCCTGGGGAGCTGGGGTGGAGGATCAGTGACCACCACCTGGTCCATCCAGTTTCTCCGTGAAAGGGGGCATCGTGAGGAAGCTGCCTTCTAACCAGATGCTGAGAAGACAGATGTGGGCAGAGAGTAGGTAACACTGCTGAGCCTGCTGCCTCAGGGCAGGTCCACAGGGACTCAGGGCTCAGACATGGCCACAGACTGATGCTGACCCCTAGGTTCTATGCCTTCTGGCAAAGCAGAATCACCTAAGACAGACAGACAGACAGACAGACAGACACACACACACACACACACACACACACACACGACTCCTGTAGGTTCTGCATCTGATCTCCTGAGAGGGGGCTCCTGGGAAAGAGGCCCGACCAGCTCCCTTAGCCAGGGACCCTGAAGGGAAAGAGTGGACAGGGTCCATCCCAGGCCTATAGGAAGCTGCCACGGCGGGGTCAGGTCTGGCAGCCCAAGAAGCCCTGAGAGCTGGTACAGACCGCAGGCCAGTCAGGGTCAGAGAAAGGTGCCCGGAAGGGAGCGGGTGGGCGGGTGGCGCCCAGGCCCGGGATGTGGTCAGGCCACAGGCAGCTGCTTCCCAAAACCAGAATAGCCCAGGACTTACACAACCCGCGCCCCAAACAATCCGGCTGCCCGCCTCCCCAGCCCTTCCAGGCTTCTCAGCGCCCCCTGCTCCTCAGCCCAGGCTGAGACCACACTTTGGGCCCTGTCACCCCGTCACACCTTGCCTCCTCCTCCTGGGCTCTGCTCTTGCAGCCCTACCTGTTGGCTTTCCAAGAAACCTGACCTTCCCTGACCCACTGACCTCCTGACCAGCTCACCCCGAGCTCACCCCTAACTCCTGCCACCCGGGAGCTCCTCCCGGCACCCCACCCTTTGCCCTTTTGGCCCTTGTCTATGCCACCCTTTCCAGACCTCCAGCAGAGTTTGTAAGGGGAGCAGGCAAGGGGATGGGGTGGGGAAGGGGCTCTCCTGGGACTAGTGGGGGCTCTCTGGGGGACCCTGGGTCCCTGCTCACTCACTCCCCGACCCCTGCTCTATCCACTGGGGCCCTGTCCCGCCCCAGCCTCTGTCTGATTCCCCAAGCGAGACAGAAACTCCTGGTTTCACAAACTCCTGTGGAAGCCCCTCTCCCCCTCCAGCGCCCACCCCACCTTGGCCAGCCTGAGCCCTAACCCTGCCACCCTGTGTGTCCAAATTGCAGATTTCTTCACAAACTACAGACCCCCACAGATACCCACATCTTCAAACTTCCCAGAGCCCCCTGGCTTCAGCCCCGTGGCTGACTCTCTCTTCAGCAGCGGGATCCTCGTCCCGGAGCCACCCCCAGCCCCCTCCATCATGACCCACCTCCCGGGACACAACCGCCTGCAGGTGAGCTCCCCCCACCCCACCGACCATGCCCAGCTCACCTGAGAGCTGGCTCTGGCTGTGGCCCTGCCCATGTCCAGGCTGTCTACAGGAACTTCCTGAAATCCAGGTCTTGAGCTGGCCAATCCAGAGAGACTCTGGGAGGGCCATGTAGCAGCAAAACTGGACTGGTGTAGGTGGGGGAAGGCCCAGGGCATGAGAACCACAGAGCTGGGCACCACCTGGGGCTGGGTTGCTCTGGAGAGCTTTCTGGAAGAGAGCAGGGAGTTCTGAGTCTTTGTGAGCCTCAGGTGTGGACAGAGGAGACAGAGAGGGCAAGCCAGGTGGGAGGAACAGCAGGAACCAAAGCACGGAGGCAGGAAGTTCACAGATATGTAGGAAACAGTGAGTCTACCTCTTGGTTCAGAGGTCACGCTCCTGTTTCTGTGTGAGAAGGCTTTTCCCTCCAATCTCAGACTTTGAGGCACTATCCTAGTTGGTCACTGAGGGGTCTGTCTCCTCTGCCAGGAGCTCCCTCCTGGAAGGGCTAGTTTTTGCTCACCTCTGCATCATGGTACCTCGCACAGCCCAGGCACAGGGCACCACTCAGTAAATGTTTGTCCAATGAGTGAACAAGAGAGAGAATGAGTGTGTGAATGGATGGGTGTACTGGTGAGTGGACAACTGCATTGTCAATGATGGCGCATGGGTAGGTGAGAACAGGTAGATAAGCGGTTGGTTGGATGGGTGGGCTGGTGGGTGGGTTCATAGACACCACAGATTGATAAATGGGCTGGTGAGTGAATAAATGGCTGGTGAAAATGCAAATGGCGAGTGGATGGCTGGGTGGATTACAGATGGGCTGGTGGGTGAGTGAAGGAAATATGGGTGGCTCGGGTATTAGCCATGACTCCATCCCTAGGAAGCTGCTTTGTGATAGGGAGATGAAGTAGCTCAGAGATGACAGAAGAAATAGGTGGAGGTTGGATGGATGGATGGATTGGTGGATGAGCAAGTGGATGGATGGACAAACAATGGATTAGTGGGTTGGTTACCAGATGGGTTGGTGGTTAAGTTAGTAGATGAATGGATAAACTATTTGGCAGATGCATGGGTGGGCAGGGAGACTGATGATTTTGCCTAATTTGTGCATAAATGTAGACTACTCCTTTTTCCCATTAGATTATAATTTCTGTGTGTGGGGTGGGGGTTGTTTTTAAAGGCAGGGATCATTTCTCCCATGTGGCCCTGGCCACAGCTCAACCAGAGCAGGAGGCTGCTTGGGTTGGCTGCAGGGAGCCCTGTCCCCTGCTCTTAGTGTCTGTCTGTCTCCCCAACTAGGCTCGGAACAGCTGCCCTGGCTCCTTGGACCCCAGTGCCTTCCTGAGCTCTGACTTCCTCCATCCTGAAGACCCCAAGCCCAAGCTCCCCCCCCCTCCTGCCCCACCACCTCTCCTCCAGTACCCTTCCCCTGCCAAGGTGCCAGGCCTGGAGCCCTGCGCCCCTCCCTCCTTCCCGCCCCTGGCTCCGCCCCCTGCCTTGCTGCAGGAGGAGCCCCTCTTCTCTGCTAGGTTTCCCTTCACTGCAGTCCCCCCTGCCCCAGGAGCATCCCTACTGCCGGCTCCCACAGCCTTCCCACCTGTGCAGCCTGCCCCAGGCCCTGTCCCTGCGGCCTTCCCCTTAGACCATCTGCCCTCGGGGTACCCAGAGCCAGCCTTGGGCCCTCACTTCGCAGTGCCTCAGGGTGTGCAGCCCGGAGGCAAGCCCCTCACCCCATCCTCCAGGGGACGGAAGGCCTGTGGCCCCACCTTGGCCCCTGCCACTGCCAGAAGCAACAACCCCTGCCTCACGCAGCTGCTCAGGAGAGGTGAGATGGAGGAGCAGGGCTTGGAGGGAGGGGGTGGGGATGAGGGGGCGACCTTGGGGTGGGGGCTGGGAGAGCCCAGGGCGAGTTCCTTCAAGGTGGGCTGTACGTGAAGCGGGTGGGCTTGCAGGAGGGGGGTCTTGAGCCACCGTGGGCTTGGGCCAGCCCCAGCAGCCCTCACGGTCCTGCCTGTGCACAGCCAAGCCTGAGCAAGCCCTGGAACCACCGCTGGCACCCAGCGCCCTCCTGCGGGCCCCAGGGTCTCCGGTAAGATGGCGGGCACTGGGAGGTGCGGGGAGCCCAGAGACTCTACCCCACTCTCTGCCCTTCTCCACCCAGCAGGAGACCATCTCCGAGTTCCCCTGTGCCTTCTTTCCTCCAAACCCGGTCCCTACACCACCCCGGCCACCTCCAGCCCCGACCACATTGGCCCCTCCCAGGCCCCTGATTGTCCCCAAAGCAGAGCGGCTGTCACCTCCAGCACCTGGTGGTAAAGAGGGTTGCAGGAATTGGGGAATACAGGGGGTGGAGGGAGAAGAAGGATAAAGGAGAACTGTGTCTGGGGCCAGGATGAGAGGAACAAGGCAACGGGACCCTCTCCCCTGTGTGTTGGTCTGTCTGTGGGTCTGTCTCTGACACAGGCAGCGAACGGCGGAGGTCAGGGGAGCTCAACTCCATACCAGCCCCAGGGGCGCTGAGTGTCAGCGTCTCCCCCCCTCAGCCCATCCTCTGCCGGGGCCGTCCTGACAATAACAAGGTGGGCACCATCCCTGGCCCGAGATTGGTTTGCTACCCCAGCCCCTCCCAGGCTCCTTCCTAGGCTCACCCCATTGTCTGCTCCCCAAGACTGAGAACCGGCGCATCACGCACATATCTGCCGAGCAGAAGCGTCGCTTCAATATCAAGTTGGGGTTCGACACCCTGCACGGGCTCGTGGGCACACTGAGTGCCCAGCCCAGTCTCAAGGTGAGCCCCAGCCACAGGGCCTCTTCCTGGGCGGCTCCCCCAGCAAGACCAGATCCCAGGTCCTCCAGACACTCTGGTAGGACAGCCTCCAGCACGGAGGCCCACACTGGTGGCGCCCGCAGGTGAGCAAAGCAACCACACTGCAGAAGACCGCCGAGTACATCCTCATGCTGCAGCAGGAGAGGGCGGCCATGCTGGAGGAGGCCCAGCAGCTGCGGGACGAGATCGAGGAGCTCAACGCCGCCATCAGGTAGGCAGGGGCTGGGCGGGTGGCCGGGGTAAGGGGTACATGTGGCCACTGAACCCCCAGCCCCTCACCCGCTCCACGCCCCTAGCCTGTGCCAGCAGCAGCTGCCCGCCACCGGGGTGCCCATCACACACCAGCGCTTTGACCAGATGCGAGACATGTTCGACGACTATGTCCGGACCCGAACACTGCAGAACTGGAAGTTCTGGGTAGTATCCTCACTTAGACCAGCGGCCTGGAGGAGCAGGGACAGCTGCAACCAGAGGGCTACTTGGGCCCAGGGAAAGGGCTGTGGTTCTGCCCCCTGCTTTCAGGCCTTTGGCCAGCAGGATGGCCTGGAGGTGGAGCTAAAAGGGAGACTGAGGAAGGAGCCCTGGGCAAGAGCAGCCAAAGCCCCGCTTTCAGGAAGTGCTGGGGTGTCCTTAAGAACCCAAAGTGGGTGGTGTGACACCTGGAGAAGACATGGAAGCCACAGGGTCAAGGTCTTGACTGAGCCAGGGCAGGGAGCCCAGGGATAGGGGACAGTCCAGCATGAGCAAGGGCTGTGGAAGAGCCAGAGAGCTAGACCACCATTGGCAGGATGGGAGGAGGCACAGCAGGACTGGGGTCAATGTTAGACAGTTCTGGGTTCTTCTTTCCCCTGGTTTGGGTCAGATGTCAAGGCTCCATGTGAGGTGGTGGGGGCATCATGTGGACCACAGGCCTGCTCCTTGACCCGGGCCCAGTTCAGCGTCCTCATCCGGCCTCTCTTCGAGTCCTTCAATGGAATGGTGTCCACGTCAAGTTTGCACAGCCTCCGCCAGACATCGCTGGCCTGGCTGGACCAGTATTGCTCCCTGCCTGCCCTCCGGCCAAGTGCGTGAGCCCCCATCTGCCCACCCACTGAAGTGTCAGGCCTCAGGGGAGGGGGTTCCACCCTGCTCAGGCCCCTGTCCAACCTGCCTTCAACATAGACTAGGGTTTGGGGCCCTTCCACCAGGCCCCCTGGATGATCCTCCAGCTACCAGGGTAACTACAGGGAGGTGTCTCTGTCTCTCCTCAGCTGTCCTGAACTCCCTGCGCCAGCTGAGCGCCTCAACCAGCATTCTAACCGATCCCAGCCGTGTGCCCGAGCAAGCCACGCGGGCAGTCACAGAGGGTCCTGTCGGCAGACCACTATAGTCCTGGCAGATGACGCTGAGCTCCAGTGACAACTTGCTGGGCACTCTCCTCCTGTCCCAGGCTCTGACTGGCTCCTTCCCTGAGGGTTGAATGGGACCCATGTCTCCCACCTCCTAGAGGCCAAGAAGAGGTGTGTCCCTGTCCCTGCTGTACCACTGATGTGATGCTGGGCCACTCGCAGCCCATCTCTGGATTTCTATTTCCATTCAGCAAAATGGGGATAGGGAAGGTTCAGCCACCAGATGACCCCAAGGCAGCTGTGACACTGGGGACCTAAGCTGCCAGCTCAGAGAAGGAGGAGGATAGCCCTCTTTCCCTGTCACTTCTGCCTGCTCCTCCACAGGGGCCACCAGCCTCAGTTCCTGAGCAGGGAGACAGATAGGAGGGTCTCACTCTGCTCCTGCTGCCGAGCTGCAGGAGGCTTCCCTTGGGTGAGGCCAGGGGGGCCTGGTGCCAGGAGAGACCAGGGTGGGGGTAGCCACAGCAGGACAGGCATCTTGTGTGAGTGTGGCTGTGTGCATGTGGGTTTTATAATTCTTGATCAATAAAAGAAGAAAATGCCTGCCTGTGGGATGGCGGCGTGACTGTCAACATGTGTCACTCTGGGTGGTCACTTCTGCTGACAGTGGAAGGTCCCTTTGTAGAGGGCCATTTGGATTGTGAAATGACCTTAGCTTTTACTTTGAGCTAGAAGCTGCTGGAAGGTTTTGGGTGGAGGTGAAACTTCTTTCCAGGAGCTCCTGGGTGCGGAGCTGAGAACGGGAAGAGGCAGGGAAACCCACCCCCTGGAAGTCCTCCTCCGTAGACAGCAGAAGGCTCCATGGGCTCCGTGCCTTTGGAGTTGGAAGACAGCAGAGCCAGGACCAAGGAGTGGAAGTGACCTCCCTGCTGTGTGAGGGGACAAGCAGAGGGTGGACAGCTACTTGATTGGGATGCCCTAGAAGGAACTGGTACTTCAGGTGTGGAGTCGCAGGAAGAGGCTAAGGCCCCCATGCTTCTCCTTCCTTCATTCATAAAACAAGCATTGCCCCAAGGACTGTGGTGGGGCCAGGCCAGGGCGGTGACTCTGTGGATTCTGTTCATTGCTGTATCCCTCCTGCAGTTGGCATCCAAACCCGCAGGCTGGGATCCTTTTACATCTTCTCAGAACTTCTGGAGACATTGTCAGATATAAATAGCAGACAGAGCTTTCTGTGGCCTTTTCCTTTCCCTCATTCATTTGAAAAAGAAACTAATTTGGCCATGGTGGCCATACCTGTGATCCCAGGAGGCTGAGGCAGGAGGAGTGCAAATTCAAGGCCAGCCTGGGCAACTTAGTGAGATCCTCTGTAACTTGGAAAGACCTTGTCTCAAAATAAAATACAAAAAGAGCTGGGGATGTGGCTCCATGGTAAAGTACCCTGGGTTCAATCCCAGTATCAAAAAGAACAAAAGCAATAATTGTTGAACATTTCTAGCATTTATTAAGTGCAGATCATTCTTTTAAGTGATTTGGGTATTAACTCATTTCATCCTTACTGGTGGGTTATGAGGATTTCCCAGTAAATCTAAGCTGGGTGTGGCCATGCATGCCTGGAACCTCAGCTGCACTGGAGGCCGAGGCAGGAGGACTGCTTGAGCCCAGGGGCTCCAGGGCAACCTGGGCAGTAGACTAGGACCCCATCTCTTAAAAAAAATGAGTAAATATATACAAAGCATCTACAATGGTGCCTGGTATGTAACACTATGTAAGTTATAACAATATTATTATCTGCATTTTAGAGCTGGGAAACTGAGGCACAGAAGGGTTAAGCCACTTGCCCTAGGTGGAATGGTTTGTGAGCCACTCAATGCTGCTTCAGAGGTGGCTTCGGCCACTCTGCTATGGGGGTGGTGGGTGTGCCCAGCTTCTGGCGCTCTTTGCTGCTGCGTCCTTCCAGGACATTCTCCATAAGACATACCCTCGATCCTGCTCAAGATGGCTTCTTCCCTTGAAAGTGTGCTTACACTCGTTGGCTGTCTCCCCTCCTCTCCCACGTGCCCATCGGACCCTGCCCAATTTAGGCTCCCCCTCCTCCTAGAACCCCCCAGCTGGACTCCTGCCTCCACTCTGCTCCCACTGAGCTCATTTCTGACTGAGTCTCTGCTTGAAAAATCCAGGTGTGCTTCTGGCTTCCTCTGGGCCCTTGGCTTTCTTGAACTGTTCTCTCTCCAGATGGCTCTTTCTCCCTGACAGTGCCTTCTGGGTTTCTGCTGCCTCTTCCTCAGCCTGTCCTGCCCTGGCTCCCTTTTCCTCTTGCTCTGGGGCAAATGCTGGGCCTTGCTCGGGGGAAGCCCCTTCAGCCTCTCTGCTGAGGACCTCCTCCTCCATGTCTATCTCTGCTTCTCCCTAGCGCTATATACAACCATATGGGCCGCCCTGACACCTCCTTCCAGATGTTCTCCAGCTCCCTTGAATTTGTGGTGACTTGAGCTGGTCCTCTCTGTTCTTGGGACAGGAGCCATCATCCAAACTTGTGTGGGCTTGAAGCAGATATCTTCAACCCTTTCCCACACCCCACTGCCCTGTGCTACCTCTTCCTGAGGCCTGGCCAGTTGACTAAGCCTTTTCCTTTCAGCCATCCCCTGGTCCACAAAACATCACCTTTCCATCTACTCTAGCATTTGCCTTCTGTGTCCCTGCCAGCTGCTTCTCAAACTTTCCTGTGCGATCGAATAACTTGGGGTGCTTCAAAAAAATCTTCATGCCCTGATCCAGCCTGAACAACTCAGATCAGAATCCCAGGTGTGATGCTTAGACACTGGCAGTTTTGAAAGTGCTTCCAACATTCAGCCAAGGTCAAGAACTCTAATAGAGGCTTTCAGCTGTGAATAACGTGTAGCTGGGGCTCAGATTAGTTCCAATCAGAGGTTTTGCTTTATTTTCTGGTACTGGGGATGGAAGCCAGGATCTCACACAAGCTAGGTAAGTGCTCTGCCGCCGAATTATATTCAGCAGAGGTTCTTAAACTTTACTGTGCAACAGAATCAACTAGGGAGTTTGTTAAAATACAGATTGCTGGGCCTCACCTTTAAGTTTCCCAGTAGCAGGTCAAGGATGGAGTTTAAGAATGTGCCTGCCTAGTACTCCTGGACCACACTTTGAGAACCACTATCTATGTGTTTTTTTTTTTTTAATTTTGTTACATATGACAACAGAAAGCATTACAATTCATACTACACATATAGAGCACAATTTTTCATATCTCTGATTGTACATGAGAACCACTATTTAAATAATGAGGGATCTGATTACTTTGTCTAATACATGCTTGCCCCTGCGGAGGCCAGCCTTCTGAGCACATGTTCAAGGTGCAACTTCCCCCAGCCTCCTTTCTCCACAGTCTCCCTCCCTTCACATTACAAGGGGTTATGAGTCTTTTTGGGTCCTGGGCTGCAGCATCAAGCTTTGCCCTCACAAGGCATTATCCTCCCTCTGCTTCACCTCTCCATATGCTGACGCTTGAAGCTACAGCTTGACTGTACAGGTCAGCCAAGGCCCCCTGTCCTTGGCATGCTCTCCCTGATCCACCTAGCTCCCCCAAATCCTACTTTGTGTCCATGTCCTGCCTGACTTTGATCTTGGTTTCCAAATGGGCTACAGCACATGAGGGGTAGCACAAGGCTTCATGGGAGGAGTGTGGATCTTGGAGCACAGCAGAACTAGGTCTGACTCGGGATTCTCTCTCCCTGCTTCCTTGTTGACCTGGGGCAAGTTACTTGACCTGATCCTGTTATTTTTTTCCAGAGTCTGATTAAAACTAAATTATTTCATAACATCACCTATTTTTTTTTGGGGGGGGGGTAGTACTGGGTATCAAACCCAAGGAGGGATTCATGCCTGCCAGACATGCACTCTAGCACTGAGCTACATCCAGAGCTCTGACATCACCTGTCTTAAAAGCCACTGCTGTGAACGGATTTTGTAGCCTTGCCTGAGCTGTACAAAGAGGGCTGCTCTTGCTTTTCTTTGTCCCATATTCATGAATTGCAACAAGTCCCCAGGTTCTCTCCGTACTTGTGCCACCTTGGGAACATCACCCGACTTCATATAGTCTGTCTCCTAATCAGTGGAGACAACGTGGGATTAAAGAAACCCCAAACTGCTGGATCAATAAATGTCCCATGCAATATGCTTTTAAAAGTAAAAGCTTGGCCTCTAGATGGTGGCGAAAGATGGTGGTTCATGGCCATGCCTACACTTCTAAATAGCAAGTCAGGGAGGAAAAGCCCCAGGAGGCTCTGAACACCCGTCTCCTGGCACTCCCCACCCCACTGCCCACAACTGAGTCAATGTCAGTTCCCTGCAAAGGACAAAAGGGAAGGAAATGAAGCTGCTCCATTTGCCTTCTGACTGGATCTGTTTCCTCACCCGAGACTGCGAGACTGCGGCTGTGTCTGTCAGTCAGCCTGTGGTAATCTGTCTCCTTAGAGGGTCCTTATAAATTAAAGCTGCAGGGCTTGGACGGTGAAGAAAGGCAGCTCCCTGGTGGAGATGGAAATATTAGAAGCTGGAATACTGATCCTGGTACTTCGATTTGCTCTGGGCTGTGGGGCTGGGAGTCCAGGGAGTATGACCATACTGAGAATATCCCCTTTCCAGCCATGCAGGTCTAATCCAAATTCTCTCAATCTTTTTTGTCCTTTTTGGCAAAATCTGAAAAAAACCTCTGTAGATTATTGTATCAAGTTCCTGGTTGTGATCTTCTACTACAGTTTTGCGAAATGTTACTATTGGATGAAACTGAGTGGAAATGTCCTTGGGACCTCTTCATTTTTTCAACTACCTGTTGATTCTATAATAATAATAATAATAATATTATTATTATTATATTTTGATTAAGAAGCTTTCAGAGGCTGGGGGTGCTCAGTGCTTGTCTAGCATATGTGAGGCCCTGGGTTCAATCCCCAACACTGTAAAAAATAAAATCTGCTTTTCAACTTCCTTTCCCCTCCCCAGGCCACCCCCAGCCCAGGCTCTTTTCAACTCCTCATATTCTTGCAGCTACTTCCGGGTTTTTGTCTTTTTGTCTTTACACATCCAGAGAATCCAGACATGGATTTTGCCCCACTGCCTCCTGTGATCCGGCATGCTGGATGGAACTGGCAGTTGAGGCCTTGCAGACTTTCGGACCTTGTCTGCCATCTTTTTATCGTGTTCATGCCCTTCCTCTCTACAACATCCCTGTTCTTCAGGTCTTTGCTAGGATGCTCCCCGCTCCGATGCCAGGACTATCCTTCTGCCCCTTCAGTAACAGCAAGAGCCCATCTAACTTTCACCTGTTGCTAAGAAGACTCTCCCACGGGTCAAATGCGAATAAAGCCCCTGCTCTGCTTCCTTGAAAGGATCCAGTGTGGCAAGGTCAGAATAAGCCTTTAATAAACTGTTATCAGCAAGTTACTCAAGATAGGAATGACGAGGACCTGCAGATCTCACTACCTGCACCCTCAGCGTCTGCACGACCTCCGCAGCCTGACGACCGCGGATCACCAGGGTCCGCCCTCAGGACACGCCCACATCTGGCACCGCCTCGCAAGAAGCGCCCAAGGCCAGGCCCCGCCCTTCGATTGGGCGCGCTAATGGATAGGCCACGCCCCTCGAGGTGCCCTCCAACCGCCTGGAGGAAGGGGCTCCAGGCCCTCCAACGGGCAGGCCCCGCCCCTCCGGGAACCGCCAACCGCCAGGCCCCTCGCCTCGAGGCGCGCTAACCGCCAAGTCCCGCCCCCGCGTGCGCGGAGACGTGCGGGCGCCAGCGTAGTCGGCGGCTGAGGTGGCAGCGTGCGGGCGATATGGAGCTCCCTCAGATGCCGGAGCTGATGGGGCTGTCCCTGTTGGTCGGACTGCTGGCCCTGATGGCCACGGCGGCGGTAGCGCGGGGGTGGCTGCGCGCCGAGGAGGAGAGGGGCGGCCGGCCGGTCCGTAAGTAGGGCCGGGGCGGGGGAGGGGCCGCGCGCCGGGCTGTCCGCTTGGGGCGGCCGGCGGCTTGGGCCGCGCAGGCCGGGGATCCTAGGCCTCAGGTTTTCCTCCCCGT
>NW_026000185.1:27419990-27431468 GCF_001458135.2 Marmota marmota marmota
GGGCATTCGTTCTTAAGCACTCTCTGTTAGTTTTGCGACCTACGGCAACGTGGATCGGGCTGGTAGACTTTGGGATCTTTTCCTTTAATGAGTCCAGTAAGGAATTGTATCCAGTCGGGAGCGCTGGCGTACTCCTGCAATCCCAGCGACTTGGGAGGCTGAAGCTGAAGGATCGCAAGTTCAAAGCTAGCCTCAGCAGTTTGGCGAGGCCCTAAGCAACTCAGCGAGGCCCTGTCTCAAAATTAAAAAAAAAAAAAAGTGCATCTAAAAATGTACATCTAAAATGTAAATATGTAAATATAAATACCCTAAGAATGCACGCGAAAAAAAATTGTGTAATAAATGCCACAGAAGAGGTCAGTACTGGAAAACAGAAAAAAAAAAAAAAAAACAAAAAAAAAACAGGGAGAATGGCCAGCCCTGCTTTTCTGGAGTGGGTGGTAGTCAATGAAATCTTTGCTGAGAGTAGGAAACCCAGGAGAGGGCTAGGGGTTCTTTTGTTATCTCTTTTGATGCTGGGATGGAGCCCAAGGCAAGCACTCTGCAACTGAGTTACAGCCCCAGCCAGTGGTGTGGGGTTCTGAAGGATAGTTGTGTAGGAAGAGTTTGCCAGGAGGCTAAGAATGGCAGGCATTCCTTCCAATGGCAAAACTCATAAAGGCAGCGAATTCCAAAACAGCATTTGTTGTGCTCAAAGGTCAGGTGGGGCTTATTAGACAAGGCTGGAAAGGTAAGCAGAGCCAGATTGTGACCATCTTTGTGTGCAAGGCTTAGGAGGTATGTTTCCTGTAGGAATGGGGGGACATCTGCCACCATCTAGCACATGCCAGCTTTGTGCCTAGCTTGATTCTCTAACATATTATGTAAAACTGACTGGCACCATTCCTGGCACAGGGTAGATAGATGCTTAAAACATGTTAATTTTTCTGAGTTCTTTCTGAGATTTCCTTGGGTCTTTAATGCATGTGTTGGGTGCTTTTGGTTTGTCATCCAGTTCTCCTAGTCTCTCTTTAAGCCCAGATCAGTTAAGTCACTTATCCAAGATTCAAGCCTCCGGATTTGGTTGTGCACATTATTTCCTGTATAGGAATATCTGGCCAAGAATCCACATTGCACTGGCTGTGCTATGAGCCCACTCAGCTATTTCAGCCCAGAGAGGGTGCCTTGGTGCCTTTTCTAATTTGCATTGAGGTGCTCTATGAATTAAAAGCAAGTAGCCTTCTCAAGGTCACTCAGTGGTAGACACAGAATCCACACCCAGGTCCAATTCCAAAGCCTTTGTTTTTGCCCGTTTCACTTATAATATTTCTCTCTTCTCAAGGATAGGAGCCATATCTGGTCCTCTCTTGCTGCTCTTCTCAGTGCCTAGTCAGTTGTAGGTAGTAAGTGCTTACAGATGAGTGAATGATGACTTGAGCCTTCTTAATAGGCCAGAAAGCAAATGGAACCAAGAAGTCAGGATCCAAGAAGCAGAAACAGAGTCAGCGGATTCGCAAGGAGAAGCCTCAACAACATAGCTTCACTCACCGTCTCCTGGCTGCAGCGCTGAAGGTACATGAGTACTCATGGGTACCCACACACGAAGACTCAGACCCTTGCAGACTTTTTCCTTTGTACTGATCAATGTGCATTGCAGGCCTCTCTGCCTCTGAAAAGTCATTGAGCATGTCTCATCTTAGCCTTTCTTATTCCAGCAATAGGGGTCCATAGTCATGGCTCCAGGTTAGGCTTCCTTGTTCCTCTGGGAGGCTCCCATTCACACTTACTCCAACCCGTCCCCTAGAGCCACAGCGGAAACATATCTTGCATGGACTTTAGCAGCAATGGCAAGTATCTGGCCACCTGTGCAGATGATCGCACAGTCCGCATCTGGAGCACCAAGGACTTCCTCCAGCGGGAGCACCGCAGCATGAGAGCCAACGTGGAGCTGGATCATGCCACCTTGGTGCGCTTCAGCCCTGACTGCAGGTGGGACAGGATGGGACCTCAGGTTTGCTTGTAGAAGCCTCACCCCGGGCTTATAGCTTTCCCGTATCTGGTGGGAGTAGTGAAAGGGACTCAAGGTCTCCGTGGGGTGGCAGAAAGAGAGCATCCAGATAGTTTGGGCACTGCCTGGGCTTCCTGGAGGGCTATGTTGTTACAATAGCTTGGAAGTAGAGTAGGGGAAATAATTCCATCCAGCAAATGCCAAAACCTGGCTTCTAGTTGAGTCTTGGAAGCTCTCAGAGAAATTAAAGGAAGCCAAAGCTGTGAGATTCCTGTACTGGGGATTGAACTTGGGGTGCTCTTCCACTGAGCTATGTTCCCAACCCTTTTATTTATTTATTTTGACATTAGGTCTTGCAAAGTTGCCCAGGCTGGTCTTAAGCTTAAGACCTTCCTCCTTCAGCCTCCCAAGTAGCTGGAATTATAGGTTTTGCCACCATGGCCAGCTTTTGAATAGTTTTTGTCGTCGTTGTCGTCTTTTTTTTTTTTTGTACTGGCAATTAAGGGGTACTTACCACTGAATCACATTCCCAGCCTTTCTTTGTTTTACTTCAAGACAAAGTCTTACTAAGTCCATAGGCCTTGCTGAGTTGCTGAGGTTGGTCTCAGCCTCCCATGTTGCTGGGAATACTGGTGTTGTACCACCATGTCTGGCTTGAGATTTTGAAACGGGTTACAATATAAGGCTAGACTTACAAGGCACGAGGGGAGATCTTGAGTTTCCCCAGGGCCTGGAACACATAGGCTTCTGGGTCCAGATGAGGGAGAGACTTATGTGTTATCTATCTCTAGAGCCTTCATTGTTTGGCTGGCCAATGGGGACACTCTCCGTGTCTTCAAGATGACCAAGAGAGAAGATGGGGGATTTACCTTTACAGCCACCCCAGAGGACTTCCCTAAAAAGCACAAGGCACCTGTCATCAACATTGGCATTGCTGACACAGGTAAAAGGCGTTCAGAGGTGGAACTTGCCCAAGGCATGAAAAACTAAAATGTCCACAGTTACATTTGCTGAATGACTTAATGCTGCCTTGGGAGTTTTGTCAGTCTCAGTGTGACCAAGGAGCTCTGACTCCAAGCAGCCAGGTTCTGTGCTCCCCTTTAGTCCTGAGAATCACAGCAAGGGGGCAGGGAAGAGCTGTATAGGTCTTACCTGTGGCCACCCTTGGCCTGGGAGGGGAACGTTGATGCTTTGGGCAGCAGAGGCTTTTAAAATGTCTCTTGGAGAATGACAGTTGGATCAGATCATTGACTTCAGCTCATGTCATTCCCCTCCCCCTCAGGAAAGTTCATCATGACAGCCTCCAGTGACACAACTGTCCTCATCTGGAATCTGAAAGGTCAGGTTCTGTCTACCATCAACACCAACCAGATGAACAATACCTATGCTGCTATATCCCCTTGTAGCAGGTGAGCCTGGGAAGGGCCAAGGCATCTGGGTGGGAGAGGTTGGGACAAGTCAGGCACAACACAGAGAGGTGGCTTTGTGGTGGGGGGAGAGCACACAGGGAGGAGTCGGAACTCTGGGTGCAAGTCTCAGCTCTCCCAATGTTGCCGTGGTATATGAGATTTCATGTAAGCCACCACTGTTCTTAATTTGTGTTTCTTCATCTCTTGAGTTTAAAGGGCAGAGTAAGGGCTCTACATATCTTAAAGCAAGCTGTGATGATAAACTGAAGTCATGTATACAAAAACAATTTTTTTTAAATGTTTTTTTGTTGGTGCATTATAATTATACATAATGGTGGAATTTGTTGGTATACATTAGTACATGCAAGCCATCTAATTTGGCCAGAATCATTCAGAAAAGCACTTTTAAAAGGTACTTTGTGCTGTGTGCAGTGGTGCATGCCTGAAATGACAGTGACTGAGGAGACTGAGACAGGTTCACAAGTTCAAGGCCAGCCTCTGCAATTTAGCGAGGCCCTAAGCAACTTGGTGAAACTCTGTCTCAGTAAAATATAGAGGGCTGTGCATGTAGCTCAGTGGTAAATTGTTCCTGTTTTTTTTTTTTTTTTTAAGATGCTGCTGTACTCAGTGGCTTGGGAGGCTGAGGCAGAGGGATCTCAAGTTCAAAGCCAGCCTCAGCAACTTAGCGAGGCGCTAAGCAACTCAGTGAGACTCTGTCTCTAAATTTAAAAATATTTTAAAAAGACTAGCATGTGGCTCAGTGGTTAAGTACCCCTGGATTCAGTTTCCAGTACAAAAAAAGTTATTTGTGCCTAGGTGGGGGTGTAGAGGGCTTGTCCAGCATGCATAGACCCTGGGTTCCATCCCCAGCACCACAGAAAAATTAAAAAGTATCCTCAGAAAAGCTGTATAAGGGGTTTGCAGGAACAAGGTGCCTATAAAATTGTTTCAAAGGAACCTGGGTTGTGTGGTAGGTTTGTGGCCTCGTGTGGCTTCACCCCAGATGTGAAGGTCTGGGAAGTCTGCTTTGGAAAGAAGGGGGACTTCCAGGAGGTCGTGCGAGCCTTTGAACTGAAGGGCCACACTGCAGCTGTCCACTCCTTCGCTTTCTCCAATGACTCGCGGAGGTGAGTGAGTGAATGTGCCCTCAGTGGTGTCTTAGCAGTGGCTCTTGGCAGCCAAAGCCCTCCCACCTGCCTGAGCTGTGGCTCTGAAGGGAAAGCAGACTTGCCTTCCTAGCTGAGGTAACTCCGGCTCCCCAGGGGCCTCCCCGCCAGAGGGAGCTGGGGCTCAAGCTGTGATTTCCCATATTACAGGATGGCCTCTGTCTCCAAGGATGGTACATGGAAACTGTGGGATACAGACGTGGAATACAAGAAGCAGCAGGATCCCTACCTGCTGAGGACAGGACGCTTTGAAGAGGCTAGCACCATGCAGTGCCGTCTGGCTCTCTCCCCTGACACCCACGTCTTGGCCTTGGCCAACGGCACTAGTATTCATCTCTACAATACCCGGCGGGGCGAGAAGGAGGAATGCTTTGAGCAGGTCCATGGGGAGTGTATCACAGACTTATCCTTCGACATCACTGGCCGCTTTCTGGCCTCCTGTGGGGATCGGGCGGTGCGGCTTTTCCACAATACCCCTGGCCACCGGGCAGTGGTGGAGGAGATGCAGGGCCTCCTGAAGCGGGCCTCCACCGAGAGCACTCGCCAGAGGCTGCAGCAGCAGCTAACCCAGGCCCAGGAGGCCCTGAGGAGCCTGGGAGCCCTGAAGAAGTGACTGGCTCAGGAAGGGTCTTGCCGGCTTCCCCACTACTTCCACTTTGATTCCCAGGTGCTCCTGGGTGGAAACCTTTCAAAGGAGGTCTTGGTGTTCTTGCTGGCGGCCCCTTGCTGGCGGCCCCTCTTTTTCCCATTGAAACTGCTCTTGTCCACTTGGATCTCTCTCTCTTCTTACTGGTTTTGACTCCTGGACTGAAGAGCAAGGTGCTTTTCTTTCTCCCAGGCCCAAGGGGTGGAATCTCTCTTCACCCAGCACCGAGGAAAGTGGTCTTTGACCTTGTGGCAGCATACTCTGACACCCAGGAAGTTTATAAACGTAGAGATGAACCCCGGGAATGTTGCAGCACTATTATGGGGCGAGCTGAGCTGTGTTCTGAGCCCCAGGAAGATGAGCCTTCACCTGGGCCAGGTTACCAGCTCCATCGAGAAGTAATGAAGGTGCTGCTTTCTGGGCTTTGGTTTTCTTATTTGTAAAATGCAGAGTAATGCTCTCTGTTGCCTCCTTGCAAACACGAGGCTAAGGAAGTCTAAGTTCCCTACATTTGGAAGAAAAGTGAAAAAGAATAATATTGTCCGACGTCATTAACTGTTCAGTAAAAGTGGGACTCAAAAGAGTGTGGTTTGAAACCAAATTAGAAACATTCCTGTGTAGCAAAGTTTTATGGGACTTGGTCATACTTTTGGAGTCTGGTTCAGTTTCATGTTGTGTGGAAGAGCGGTCTGATCCTGGGTCGGGCCGTGCCACTCTAGAGAAGTCACATCCTGTCTGAGGAGACCTCTTTTCAGTTCATCACATGTTTGAGTGCCTCCTCTGGCCAGCCTGGCTAGGTACGGAGGATAAATATGACTGAGGTCAGGGAACTAAGAGACATGTCTATAATTCATGGCTACAGTAGACTGTTGTAAAAGTCAAGGCGAGAGAGAACTGAGCCATGACAGAGGTGACTGGTATGAGGGTGAATGAATAGATTGATAAGAAATTAGGTTTTTCAAAGTTTGAATCTGGGAGCTTAAGGACTGCTTGCATATGGGAAGTGAGGGAGATTAGGAATCTAGGCACAATGTCTTCATCCAGAATCAGTCTTGATCTCTAAAACCAGGGCGTCCAGTGGTCCCAGTGTTCCAGATGTTAGAACAGGTCACAACCTCGAAGTTGTCCTTGACTGCTCCCTTTTCATTACCACCTCCCACCCCCACTGCTCCATCCACCCTTAAGGAAGTTCCTTGACATGCTCAGTCTGCTGCCTCTCTCCATCTTTTCTGTTACCATCCTGGTCCTAGCCACTGTCACCTATTGGACCTCATAGTACAGCTTGCAATTGGTTTCCCAGTTGGGTTCCCTGCTTCCTCTGTTGCCTTAGTCACCTTTCTACCCAGCAGAGTGATCTTCTGAAAATGTAAAGCAGACCACCTTACTCCCTGGTTAAAACCCTTCAAAAGCTTCCCCTTGCTTTTTAAACAAAATCCTAAAATTCTCACCACGAAGCCATGTGACCTGGCCCCTTCCTTCTCTGTGATCTTTCTTAACCGCTCTCAGCCACCCGGTCTTGCTGTTCTTGAATGAGCTGAACTGTCTGTAGCGGCCGGTGCTTCCTGCCTGTGCTGGTCCCTCTGCGTGGAAGCCTCTTTCTTTCCTGTTGGCAGACTTGTCATGCTTGTCATAATTCAGTTCTTCAGTTCTTGGTTTCTTTTGCCTCCCAGAGAATCCCCCTCCCTGACCACCCCATCTGAAGTAGCCCTTTCCACCAATCATATCACATCCGTCACTTTAGCTTAGTTTCTTTGTTCTCTGTTACTTGATGCTATCTGAAATTATCTTGTTTGGATATTTGTTTGCTTCAGGGGTTTCCATTTCAGTTCTTTTGGATGTCAAATAACCAACATGTCAGTGTCTGAGGCCAGTCCTTTGGGTTTGAGACGATAGGAAATGATGGAGGCTGCAGGGAGCTGAGGGCATGCGCCCTGGTTGTGGGGCAGCAGGTGACTACTACCTATTATTGTTGAAGGATCTAGCACATGTTGCCTGTTTCAGAGAAGCTAGGCTTTGGCAATGTACTAAAAAATAAAAACACAAAAATTAAGAACTGTATGGACCACACAAAACACTGAGGTGTCCAGATGCAGGCCACTTGTCAGCGTGTGGACTGTAGGACCCACTGCAGTGTGAACTGCACAGGGACAAAATCCTTGTCTGTCTTCTTTGTTCTGGGTCCTGAGCATAGTAGCTAGGACTAAGTAAGCCTTCAATAAATGTTGCACTCAGAATAGGGGCAACTGGTGGGTGGACACCTTGGTATATTTTCTATTTCTTGCACTTCCGATAATATGGTTTTATGTTCCTGATAACAGACTTCTGACTCATAATACTGTGCACATGGGACTGGTGAATATTTACTTTTGACTGCCAGAAGATTGAGACTAAAAAACTCTTTGCACACCTGTTTTGAGAAGCAGCTCTGGCATTACTCCCATAGTACACCCAAGAGGAAGTGACCATAGAATGTTGAGTTACTGAAGTCAGAAGTCTTCAGTTCCCATTTCTGCTGGGGCCTGAAGCAGGTAGATCACTTGACCTCTGGGTTTGTTTTTTCATCTGTAAAATGGGAATAAATCCTATCATGTCCACTTGCCATGTTGTGAGTTTCTAATGAGTGAAAACACTACAAAAGGTCAGAAACTTTCTGGGGCCAGACAGCTCCACTCAGTAAAGATGCAGCTGCTTCTCTTGCAACCAGGAAGTGTCTGGATCTTCCTGGAGAGGAGGCTGCCCAGTTGCTTTTTAGCAAGACTTGGGTGCAGGCAGCATTACTATTTTTAAATTACTATTTTAACTTCGGTGGGTTCTAAATTTTTTCAAAATAAAGCGTTTGGAAAATATATATTTTTTTGAAGTTGGACACAATACCTTTATTTTTATGTGGTGCTGAGGATCGAACCCAGGGTCCCGCACATGTGAGGAGAGTGCTCTACCCCTAAGCCATAACCCCAGCCCCTGGAAAATATTTTAAATGACTGATAAAATCATCAAAATTGAATAAAACAAGCACACAGTTGAAGGCCTTTTGATAAGTCTTGGTAAATTTCTGTTCAGGTAACGAGAGCCCTGTGGGTGTTTACAGGACCATAATCCTCCTCAGAGATCTTAAGGAAAGGGGCGAGGGAACCACTGAGGTTGGGCCTTCAAGTATTTAATGAGAACCTGCGTCAAGCAGGGCTCTGTTCTCTGTGCTAGAAATAATCAGTGAACAGGCCACGTTGCCGCCTTGATGGAGCTACTCCAAAGACAAAAGTGTCTGAAATGGTGACGAATGCTCTGGAGAAAAATGGGAAAGAGTGTGGGTCTGGAAGCCCAGGGAGCGCTGCATGGAGAAGACGACATTTGAAGACCTTAAGGTGGCCTGAGCCAGCTTTTTACCACTGTGACAAAAACCTGAGAAAATAGAAGAGGAAGGATGATTTTGTCTCCTGGTTCAGAGGTTTTAGTTCATGGCTTGTGGGCTCCATTGCTACTGGCCTGTGTGGGGCAGAGGGCCTGTAGGGCAGAGTGTCCTGGTTGAGGGGTGTGATGGAGCAGAGCCAGCTTGTGGCAGCTGGGAAGTGAGCCGAGCTGGGGCAAGACAGTCCCTGAAGGCAACCCCCGCCAAGGACCCACTCTTCATGAGTCCACTCTTCATGGATTCTGTGACTCCATGATGGATGAGATCAGGGCCTTCATGATCAAATCACTTTCCCCAAAGCCCCACCTTCTGAACATAGCTGCATTCAAGACTAACATGAGCTTTTGGGAGACACTGCAGTTGAGTCATGGAAGAACCTGAAGTGCTAGGTCTCTGAGGATGGAGCTTGACTAGTCTCAGCCATAGCCAGGTGGAGTTGTAGGAGGAAAGGGGAGAGCATTGACGGGAAGAGGACCATAGGGCTACTGTAGGCCATTGTAGCTTTCACTCTGAGAAGGGAAGCAGTTGCATTGAATGCAAGTTGACCAAGGCAGTCCTTTGGGCTATGAACTCAAAAGTGCCTATGGGTAATAGTTTGTAGGTTTCCACTTTGGTTACACAGAGCACAGCACAGAGGAAAGGGTCAAGGGAACCACTGAGGTTGGGCTTTCGAGTATTTAATGAGAACCTGCATAGTGCCAGGCTCTGTTCTCTGTGCTGTTGTGGGAGAGGAGGTAAGAAATGTAGGGCCAAGTCGACAAATAGGAGGAAGCAGGCATGTCCTTAGGACTACAGGGCAGTGGGTAGCCCAGGGAAGGTGATGGGCAAGATGAGCTGAAGGAGACATGGAAGTAGGAGGCTAGAGCAGCTGAGGAACAGAAGCTACAGGGGCCTAGGAGTGTGCAGAGCACTTACAGGCCTGGGTTAGATGCCCAGCGTTCCCCCCCACCTCATGCTCCCTGCCCACTTCCCCCCCTGCACACACACACACCCCTCCTCCCAACAGAAGAGAAACCTCAGGGTGAAGGCTGGCCAGGAGTTGACCAGAGTGAGAGAAGTTGGTGTAACTTCCAGGTGGTGGGCTGTATCTGAACCATGGGGGTTAGGGATGGGACTGAAGACCCAGCAGCTGGTTTGTCTCATGGCACTTGAGTTCCACCATGCATTTCATTTTCCTATTGCTTTCTTTACTACCACCTTGAGGACAGGGAGTAAGTCTTAGTCATCCTTACGTCACCCACAGTTTCACTGCTAGAAGGTATATAGCAGGTGCTCCGGCCACATGTGAGTTTGGTTATTTTGGATCAGCTAGGTTTGAAAAACTGATGTGTCACCTCCAATCCTACTGTTTCTAGATTCATCCTTTCTCTCCATGTGCTAGTTTGGCTCTTTCATTCGTCAGCCAGGCTGAAGCTCTTTCTGACTCAGTCACCAGCAAGAGAACAAATGCTTATCAAGCCGTGACATTTGTCAATCAGGAAAGGATGACAGTCTTACCTAAGGCTTGGTCAAGTTCAGGGATTTCTGTGGAGCAGAGAAAAAGAAGTTTATTTAAAGGGCCAGGTGTGCATACCTGTAATCCTAGTGATGTGATGCCAGCTGCTGGGGAAGGAAGATTGAAACTTCAAGGCCAGACTGGGCAATTTAGCAAGGCCCTTGTCTCAAAGAGTTGGAGATGAAGGTCAATGGTGGAATGCCTCTGGGTTCAATTCCCAGTGCCAGGAAGGGAGCAGAGGTTTCTCTAGAGGTGGGAAAAACAACCACTACAGCCTGCTTCCTGTGTCTCCTGAAACAGCTGCCACAGGACTCTTCACCTACTATAGGTATCAGTACATGCCTGCTTGCCTGCCCACGCATGGGCCACGGCAAAAAGCCAAGACTTGCACTAAAGAGTCATCGTTTACCCACATATTCATTGTGCACCTACAGTGTCTGTGGACGCAGGCTTTACAGTAACAGCATCTACTATTTTCAGAGATAGCTTCAAGGTCATTTTCTCTAGATTATGTTATCCTAGTACCTTGTATTTCCCTTAACCAAGCATTTGTCAAAAGGCATTTTATTTTTGTATTTGTAGTTGTTAATGGACCTTTTTTATTCATTTGCGGTGCTGAGAATCGAACCCAGTGCCTCACACATGCTAGGCAAGCCCTCTGCCACTGAGTCACAACCCCAGCCCCTCAAAAGGCATTTTAAATACTTAATTTCTGGTCTACATGTTCTATTGAACCAGAAGCTTTTTGAAAACAAAACCACTATGTTCTCAGCATTAGGTACAGAGCCTTCCATAAATCAGGCAGCATTTAATCAACAATTGCTGAATTTCATACTAAGACTGTACTTAAGTACAGTCTTAAGTAAGAGCAAGGTAGAACCCTAGGCTATCTGGGAAAGGCTGGAGTTTGAACTGGATGCTGGAAAAAGTAGTATATTTATCAGATGAAGAGATAAAGAGAATTGCAGGTGGGGAACAGGTGTGTGCAAAGGCTGGAAGCCATGCTGTAGATAGGTGTGAAACTCCCTGTGGTTGGGGCACAGTCGTGTATCTGGGGAACAAGGGTGCCAGACAGAAGAGGCAAGGCAGATGGTGCAGAGTCTTGGTTCCATCAAGGTCAAAGGGCATTAAATAATAGTTGAAACAGCAAGGCAGGAGGGTGGTGACCTCGAAATACCCTGGGGAGGCTGAGGACCACACCGGCAGTGCCTCGCACCTCGCCCTGTGCATAGCACGTGCACCAGGCTCGAAGTGCACACACGCCCGCTAAGGGGCCTAGGGGACTCCCGGGGCGCTCTAAAGGGACGCCTGGGACGGGGCGCGCAGGCGCGCTGAGGCCTCAAGCCCCAGGGGGCGGGCGGGTGCGCGC
>NW_026000185.1:27432225-27445313 GCF_001458135.2 Marmota marmota marmota
GGCTGCCGGACGCGGAGTCCGGTGCTGCAGTGGGGCTTCGTTGCCTACCTGCCGCTTGTCCGGGGTGGAGAGCCGCGGTGGAGTGGCCCGCCGGGCTGCGCGCGGTGCTTGAGAAGCCGCCGGAGATTGCGAAGTTTCGGGGCAGATGGCGCACTCCAGGAGCTGGCGCGGTCCTGAGGTGGAAGCCCTGCGCTCCCGAGACCCGGCTCCTAGTGGCTTGGAAACGGCCCTGACGTCGGCCGAGCGCCCGTCTTGTTATCAGGAGCTTCACCCGTTATATTTCCAGTTCGAGGCCAGCCTGGGAACATAGATTCTGCCTCGACAAACAAAAAGGGCTGGGGATGTCGCTCGGCGACTGAGCGCCCCTGGGTCCAGGCCCCCACCCTGAAGACAGGGCAGCGTTGGCTTTCTCCCCAGGAGCCTTCCAGCCGC
This sequence comes from Marmota marmota marmota, assembly GCF_001458135.2. Taxonomy (NCBI): domain Eukaryota; kingdom Metazoa; phylum Chordata; class Mammalia; order Rodentia; family Sciuridae; genus Marmota; species Marmota marmota. Next base: position 27,432,658 of record NW_026000185.1, read on the forward strand.
TGAGATTTAGTGCAAATATGAAGCAGTTCTTGGCTTCTTTGCCCGGGGCATGTGGCATACCTGTGATCGCAGCCGCTGGGGAGGCTGGAGGATCCCAAGTTCTAGGTCAGTGTGAACAGTTTATCGAGACCTTGCCTCAAAATGTCAGAGAGGGGCTAGGGATGCAGCTCAGCGTTCAAGGTTCTGGGTTCAGTCTCTAGTAGAACCGCAGAAATAATTAAGTAATAATAGATTATGGCTTCCCTCTCCACATGGAATCCTCCTAGGTTTTGGTGAGACCTAAAAGTCCCACGATTCTCTTCCTTGCCATCGTTGTTCCAGCGGTCTATGCCATAGGGCTCTCCTCTCCCACCTGGAACTCCACGCCTTCCCTGGTGGATCATCCTGCTGCTGCTCTTGCTCATCGTCCAGTTCGGTCGTGTTTGCTTAATTACATTTTACTCACCTCAAGTACTAGAGCGATTTTTTAGAAATCTTTCTGGTCCTAGATGGATACAATCCTGTGTTTTGTTTCTTTTTATGTGGTGCTGAGAATCGAACCCAGGGCTTCACGCAAGCACTCTGCCACTGAGCTACAACCCAGTCTGGAGTGATCTTTTTAAAGTGTACTATAGCACCCTTCTGCTTCCAAAGTAATGCTTAAGGGCCTCTTATTTTATGATAAAGACCAAAAAAGGTACTGCCTCTTTCCCAGGATGCTGGTACCATACTTCTGTTCCTGGTGCTGGGTATCCTCCTCTCTCCTCCTTGCCTAATTAATTTCTGGCTCTGCTCCAAAGTTTATTTTTCAGGGTCAGCAACTTCCCCCCCACTACATTTTTTTAAAATTGGTGCATTATAGTTTTTTTTTGGTGGGGGGTACTGGAAGTTGAACTCAGGAACACTCAAATCACTGAGCCACATACCCAGCCCTATTTTTGTATTTTATTTAGATACAGGGTGTCACTGAGTTGCTTAGGGCCTTGATGTTGTTGACTGTTGCTTTGAACTTGAAATCCTCCTGTCTCAGCCTCCCAAGCTGCTGGGATTACAGGCTTGCACCACCATACCTGGCTGTGGTGATTTTTAACATATAAAAATGGTTATTTAGCCAGGCAGCATACACTTGCATAGTCCCAGCTACTAGGGAGGCTGAGGCAGGAGGATCTTTTAACCCCAGGTGTTTGGGGCTAGCCTGGGCAACATAGAAAGACTGCTTCAGAAAAGAAAGGGTCTGTAGGCCATGTGATGCATCCCTGGGCCCTACCACAGGCTCCTGGAGTGGTCTGTTGGGAAACTAACTCCAGTTTACTAAGTCTTCGTTTTTCTTTGTTATGTCACAGTCTCTCAAATTTTTATGTCATTATTTGCTGAACAGAACAGCAGTTACTGTTTTGGCTTTTTTGTAACTTCAGATCAGACTTAAAACTTTCAGATGCAGTGGGACAAACCTGTTTCCTTAAAAGGCGGAGGCAGAAAGATCACAAGTTCCAGGCCAGCCTGGGCTTGCAGAAGTAATTCTAGAACAAGGGAGTCCCTTTATTACATTTCCTTTTCACACATGGGTTCACAGTTCTTAAAGTATATTGAAGGCGCGAGTTCAGAACAGTGAATTTAGTTTAATCCGGACTACTTGTGAGACTTTAAATAATGACCTATGGAGTGACTGGGGCAAGACAGTCATTCCACCTTATGTCTTTGCTTACTTTGTGGGTATATAGCATCCACCTTATCAGAGAGGCTGAGACAGGGTTTTCTGTAGAGCTTTGATTTTCAAGGTGTATTTCCTCTTTATTTAACCTTTTTTATTTTCTTTTATTTTTTTTTTTGTAGATGGACACAATACCTTTATTTATTTTTACATGCTACTGAGGATTGAACCCAGTGCCTCATATATGCAAGTCTTGCGCTCTACCACTGAGCCACGACCCCAGGCCCTAATCTTTTTTTTTTTTTTAAATATTTACTTTTTGGTTGTAATTGGACACAGTACCTTTATTATATTTATTTATTTTATTTTTTTAAAATTTTTTAATATTTATTTTTTAGTTTTCGGCGGACGCAACATCTTTATTTGTATGTGGAGCTGAGGATTGAACCCGGGCCGCACGCATGCCAGGCGAGCACTCTACCGCTTGAGCCGCATCCCCAGCCCATATTTATTTATTTTTATGTGGTGCTGAGGATCAAACTCAGGGCCTCACATGTGCTAGGCAAGCGCTCTATTGCTGAACCACAATCCCAGCCCTTTATATAGTCTTGACAACCCAGAATGGGAAGGGATCCTCCCACTTCCACTGTCATTGCTCCCCATCACCTCCTACCCTTGAAGCAGGAGTGTCTTGTGATTGTTTATCCCTTGGAGGGACTTCTGAATGGAAGACAGAGAAGAGGAACAGTGTGGGATTAACCTAGAGAGATTTGAAGAGATTATTTCTAAAATTATCAGCCTTCTTTTTAAAATTTTTTTTTAATATTTATTTTTTAGTAGTAGTTGGACACAATACCTTTATTTCACTTATTTATTTTTATGTGGTGCTGAGGATCGAACCCAGGGTCTTGCACATGCAAGGCGAACGCTTTACCGCTGAGCCCCAGCCCCTTAAAATTTTTAATTTAAAAAAATCTGTCCTAGCTACCCACAGTGGCACATGCCTGTATTCGGTACACTCAGGAGGTGGAGGCAGGAAGATTGTAAGTTGGAGGCCAACCTCAGCAATTTAGTGAAACCGTGTCTAAAGAAATAAAAAGGGGGCTGGGGTTATGGCTCAGTGGTAGAATGCTTGCCTAGCATGTGTGAGGCGCTGGGTTAGATCCTCAGCACCACATTAAAAAAAATAAAATAAAGGTATTGTATTCAACTACAACTAAAAAAAATATTAAAAATAAAAAAGTCCGGGTATGGTGGTGCAGGCATGTAATCCCAGCAGCTCGGGAGACTGAGACAGGAAAATCATGAGTTTAAAGCCAGCCTCGGCACCAGTGAGGTGCTAAGCAACTCAGTAGACCTGGTCTCTAAATAAAATAAAAAATAGGGCTGGGGATGTGACTCTGTGGCCAAATGCTCCTGAGTTCAATCCCCAGTACTCAAAAAAAATAAAATGAAATAGGATTGGGGATGTGGCTCAGTTGGTAGAGTGCTTGCCTCACATGCACAAGGCCCTGGGCTCAATCCCCAGCACCACCAAAATATAAAAAGGGCTGAGGATGTAGCTGAGTGGTAAAGTGCCCCCTAGGTTCACTCCTCTGTACTGCAAAAAAAACCAAATAAATAAAAGTGTGTGTGGGCAGATTTCTTAACCTGATTAACCTCTGAAACGGTGTCAGGCTACCTTTATTCCTGTCATCCATACTTGGGTAATTGATGATTTCTTATTCCCCAAACACAGCTTCGGTTATAATTTGACAGACGAGATATTTTGAAGGCATTTCAGAGTGAAGGAATAATCTGCTGAGAAATAAAAAAGCAAAAGTTAATGAACAGAAAAATCTGTTTATTGTTTTATTAGTTATAAGAAATGTCTTTCTTGTAGGGAGAAAAAATGGGTGACTGTCGGTGACACATCCCTTAGGATATTTAAGTGGGTTCCTGTGACAGACAGCAAGGAGGTAAGTTTGGAAGAAAATCAAAACAACAAAAAAGGTACCCATTCTTTCTTTGATTACATCTTATTTATAAACGAACTGACTTGCACAAAATTGAGTTGAAGATGATACTTCAGGTACTCTTTGTCATTGGTCCATGCAAAGTCACTAGTATTTTCTCCCTTTGTTCACTTCCTATGATCCATTTGACGTTTCCAGGTCTTGACAGACTGCTCCCAGGCCTGCTTCCCATGTTTGTAAGTATAGTTGTATGGACCCACAACTGTGCCAGTGACTTATTTTATTCCTTGTTGTTCGTAGGTGGTTTTGAGCCACAGTGGCATAGCTGTATAGTTGCTGTAAGACCTGACGGCTCACAAAACCTAAAATGTTTATTCTCTGACCCTTGGAGGTTTGGCTCAGTTGTAGAGTACATGCCCAGCGTGCTTAAGGCCGCGGCCTCCTATCCTAGCATCACAAGAAAAACAAAAAAGTGTACTGACTGATGCTTTTATCTGATTGGCTATTGATTGCAGTGTGTGTATTATATGTATAAATACATACCTTTCTGATTCTGATAAATGCCTAATTCATCATCCCTCTGTTGATTTGGATACCTGTAAATTATTGAAAAATACATAACATTGTTTACATGTGTATTGTTTTCAAAACGTCCATCTGTTTACATCTGTAAACCATTTTTCCTTCTCTTTCATTCAGCTGTGATCTCAAGAACTTGCCACATATCTGTAAATGTGGAGACTCTTGTATTGTGTCCTCTTATGTGCAGTGATCACAGCTGCACATCCCTGCATCACAAACACCCACATTACCTGCAACCTTTTTTTCCCCTAAATGTTTTTTTTTTTTTTTTTTTAATTTCGAATGTAAAACAGAGAGAAGGGGCTGGGAATGTAGCTCAGTGGGTAGAATGCTTGTCTGGCTTGCATGAGGTCCTGGGTTCCATCCCCAGCACTGAAAACATACACACACATAGGAAAGTACAGTTGTACAGTCTAATAAATAAATACAAAGCTAATATCCTTGTAAAAACTACCCAGGTCAAAAATAGAGTATTACCTAGGCTGGGTGCACACCTGTAATCCCATTGCTTGAGAGGCTGAGGCAGAAGGATCACAAATTCAAAGCCAACCTCAGCAGTTTAGCAAAGCTCTAACTAACTTAGTGAGATCCTATCTCTAAATAAAAATACAAGAAAGGGTGCTTGCTTCGGCAGCACATATACTAAAATTGGAACGATACAGAGAAGATTAGCATGGCCCCTGCGCAAGGATGACACGCAAATTCGTGAAGCGTTCCATATTTTAAAAAAAAAAAAAAAAAATACAAGAAAGGGCCTGAGGATATGGCTCAGCAGTTAAGCGTTCCTAGGTTCAATCCCTGGTACCAAAATAAATAAATATGTAATAAAAATAATAATTAATAAAAAGGACTGGGAGTGTTGCTCAACAGTAAAGTGCTCCCTTGGTTTAGTTCCAAAAAGGAAAAAAAAGGAGTGGGGATGTAGTTCAGTGGTTCTGTCCCCAGTATTACCAAAAACAAAAGAAAACACTGCCAACTCGTTTTAGCAGCACCCTTCCTACCCTCTAGAGGAAATCAGTCTCCTGCTTTGACTTTTCTTTGCACTTCTCTAGTCATTTACAAATGTTTTTTCCTTTTTTGGGCGGGGGGTGCAGGGGCGAGTTAGTACTGAGCGTTGAACCCAGAGATGCTCTACCCCTGAGCTGTGTCTATCCATTTCTTTTATTCTTTTTTTTTTTTTTTTTAAAGTCTTTTAATAGTTTTTTTTTTAGTTCTCGGGAGACACAACATCTTGTTTGTATGTGGTGCTGAGGATCGAACCCGGGCCGCACGCATGCCAGGCGAGCGCGCTACCGCTTGAGCCACATCCCCAGCCCTCTTTTATTCATTTGATACCTGGGATTGAACCCAGGGGCACTCGACCAATGAGCCACATCCCCAGCCCTATTTTGTATTTTATTTAGAGACGGAGTCTCACTGAGTTGCTTAGTAGCTCACTTTTGCTGAGGCTGGCTTTAAACTCAGGATCCTCTTGTCTCAGCCTCCCCAACTGCTGGGATTACAGGCCTGTGCCACTGTACCCAGCTTTTTTTTTTTTTTAAGTTGTTATATATTTATTTAAGTTGTTGATAGATCTTTATTTTATTTATATGTGGTGCTGAGAATTGAATCCAGTGCCTCACACATGCCAGGCAAGTGCGCTATGCTCAGCCCCAGCCCTAGCCCCCACCCAGCTTTATTTTTTTAAGGGTAGGCTCATCTCTAACTTGCTTCTGTCTTGGCCTCCTGAGTATCTGGGACTGCGGGCATGTGCTGCACCTAGTGGAAGTGTTCAATTTAAATATGGACAAAATAATCGATCTTTGTAATTGATACTTTTAAATTAAGTCTTAACAAATCTTTGCTGCCTCTGAGGCTACAGAGATATTCTTCCTTATAATCTTCTGTAAGTTAATTGTTTTGTTCCCATTTATGACACATCCAGAACTGATGTTTATGCTTGAGTGGAGGAGAGGCTTGATAGAGGCTTGATATCACTTTTCCATGTGGATACACTTTTCCCCATTTAATAGGAAGAGGTGCTGTTTCCCTCATCCCCCATCCCCAGGCATATTTAGAATGCGGCCAAGCCCTCTGCTCAATTCTGAAAGTCCTGTAGAGTGAAGCATTAACCGCCCTCTGAGATGCCAGCAGTGCCCTCTGAGGATTGTTGGTTGGGTTTTCAGGTGTACTAGTGTGCTGGTGTTGGTGTGTTTTAAAATCTGTTAGATAATTTAGTTATTTTGCCTTTTTCACTCTATATCCGTCTTTTCATTTTTTTTCCCACAATACACTCTCTCGATTCTAAAATCTTTTTTAACAATTAGTTTTTATTAGTAATTTCTTTGGTTTGTTTTCTGTTTTATTAGTTTTTGTCATTGTTGTTATTTTCTTTTTTGTTTTATTGGGTTTACTCTTTTGTTCTTTTTCTTGCCTATTTTATTGAGTATATAAACTCCTTTTAAGTAGCTTTTTTTGTTGTTGTTTTGATTTGGTTTGTTTTTTTTTTTGTACACTTCACCGCAGCCCTTTTTTATTTTTTATTTTGAGACAGGATCTCACTAAGTTGCTAAGGCTGGCCTCAAACTTGTGGTCTTCTGCCTCAGTAGCTGGGATTATGGGTATGTGCCCTTGTGCCCAGCTTCATTGCTTTAAAAGAAGAAAATACGGCTGGGGTTGTGACTCAGTGGTAGAGCACTTGCCTAGCACTTGTGAGGCTCTGGGTTCGAGCCTCAGCACCACGTAAAAATAAATACCATTGAGTCTATCTACAACTAAAAAAAATTTAATAAAAAATATACATTCAGATTGAGATGCAAAAATTCATTGTATTTCTGTAATTTCTTAGCTATGTGTAATGAAATTGAAATAAAAAGTTCCAATAATATCAAATATTATGGAAAACTTAGGAATGAATTTGAAAAAAGGATCCTACAGCCAGCCCTGTGTAGCAAAGAGTACAAAACCTTGCTGAGAGAAGTTAATGGAGATGTGGGTCTGTACTGTGTTCATAGGTCAGATCCTCCACGTTCTTAAAATGTCAGTCTTTCCCCCAAGTGATTTAACTTAACCAAGTCTAAATTCTTCGTCTTTTGAAGCTTATAAGAAATCTGGTTGTAAAATTTGTGTTTAACTACAAAGGATTTTCAATAGCCAAAATAACTTAAACAGCAAATTTGGCAAGGTCATACAACCTAACTCTAAGACTTAATACAAAGCTACAGTAATAGGGTGGTGTGGTATTGGCAAAAAGGTAGACGCAGGTCTATAGAATTTTAAGAATCTAGAAATAGACTCTAGAAATTATATTGTACCTGATCACTTTATTTTTGAAAAAAGGTAAAAAGGAAGTTCGGTGTGGGAGGCATACTTTTTCAACATGTTGTCTGGTGCAGTTGGATATATTTTTAAAATATTGCCTTTCCTCATACCATATATCAGAATTAACTCATGATGGATCCTAGGTCTAAATGTAAAAGCTAAAAATGTAAGACTCCTAGAAGAAAAGAGGAAATCATCTTAACTGCCATTGCATTTGATAGAGATTTCTTACATGACACAAAAAGTATGAACTATAAATGGTCAATCCATTGTACTTCATCAAAACTAAGCCACTTTGCTTTTTAAAAGTTAAAAAACAAAAACATGGGCTAGGATCATGGCTCAGTAGAGCACTTGCCTTATACAGTGGGTTCAGCTTTCAGCACCGCATATAAATAAATGAATAAAATAAAGGTCCATTAACAAATAAAAAAATTGAAAAAAAACCCTAAACATTCCACTTCTTTAGTTGTCTCCCACAAAATTTGACGGATATGCATATCAAAATGGCATTGACAGGGTCATTCAGTGGTGGTTTTTCCTAAGTCCTGTTTTATTGTTAGAGACAGATCTTGCTGGATTATCCAGCTTCATTTCTCTCTTGCTGTGATACATCTTTCAAGAGTTTTGTCAAGCTGACCAAAGTGAAGCACACCTGCAATCTCAGGAACCCTGGTGGGAGGCTGAGGCAGGAGGATTGCAATTCAAGGTTACTGTCAGCAATTTACTAAGACAATATCTCAAAGGATAAAAATGTGCTGGGGATATAGCTCACTGATGAAGTGCCCCTGGGTTTAATCCCCAGTACCAAAAAAGAAAGAGAAGAGTAGTAGGGTCTCACTAAAATTCTGAGGCTGATCTGGAACTTGCCATCCACCTGCCTCTTCCTCTGGGGTCACTGGAATTACAGGTATGTGCCACCGCGCCTATTTCTTAACCTCTCTCTCTCCTGTTTCATCTCTTGTCTTTTCCTAACACATTCTGAGTTTCTGTGGAGCCAGTTTTCACTCATTAGGCTTTTCTCCAGTTGTATCTATTTCTTTCTTTTTTTCCTTTTTTTTTTTTTAGTTTAAGTTGGACACAATACCTTTATTTTATTTACTTATTTTTATGTGGTGCTGAGGTTCTAACGCAGGACCTCGAGTGGGCTAGGTAAGTGCTCTACCGCTCAGCCCCAGCCCCAGCTGTATCTATTTCTGCTTACACTCACTTTATTTTTGACAATTACATTCTTTTTTTTATTTTTCCAATTTCTTTCTTTTTTTTTTTTTTTTTTTNATCTTCAACTCAATTTTGTGCAAGTCAGTTCGTTTATAAATAAGATGTAATCAAAGAAAGAATGGGTACCTTTTTTGTTGTTTTGATTTTCTTCCAAACTTACCTCCTTGCTGTCTGTCACAGGAACCCACTTAAATATCCTAAGGGATGTGTCACCGACAGTCACCCATTTTTTCTCCCTACAAGAAAGACATTTCTTATAACTAATAAAACAATAAACAGATTTTTCTGTTCATTAACTTTTGCTTTTTTATTTCTCAGCAGATTATTCCTTCACTCTGAAATGCCTTCAAAATATCTCGTCTGTCAAATTATAACCGAAGCTGTGTTTGGGGAATAAGAAATCATCAATTACCCAAGTATGGATGACAGGAATAAAGGTAGCCTGACACCGTTTCAGAGGTTAATCAGGTTAAGAAATCTGCCCACACACACTTTTATTTATTTGGTTTTTTTTGCAGGGGGATGGTACCAGGGATTGGACTCCGGGGCACTCAACCACTGAGCCACATCCCCAGCCCTATTTTGTATTTTATTTAGAGACAAGGTCTCACTGAGTTGCTTAGTGCCCTGCTGTTGTTGACTGGCTTTGAACTCAGGATCCTCCTGTGTCAGCCTCCCTAGCCTCTGGGATTACAGAAGTGCTGACAATTACACTCTTTATTGCCAGATTTCCTGTTTGTCCTGTCACCCTTACCTTCCCCAGAGGATTTACTGTTTAACTTGGTCCTTCTGCCCCATTAGTCTGCTTAGGCTCTAGGCTGTGATTTGTTCTTTTATGGCTTCATGGTCCTCCAGTTCCTGGAGTTTTTGGTGGGGCTGGTACTGGTTATTGAACTCAGGGGCACTTGACCACTGAGCCATGTGCCTAGCCCTTTTTTATATTTTATTAGAGACAGGATCTCACTGAGTTGCTTGGGGCCTCTCTGAATTGCTGAGGCTGGTTTTCAACTCTTGATTCTCCTGCCTCAGCCTCCTGAGCCGCTGGGATTACAGGTGTGGGCCACCAGGCCCGACCATGCCTAGAATTTTTGCTGTGCACTTACTTTTTGTTGCCCTGGGACTCTCTCCGCTGCTTTAAGGAGTAAAATGTGATTGTGGAAGGATGGAAATCTAGGCCTAGTTCCCCTCCTCTAAGTGAACATAGGGGAGGGGGCTTGCCTCAGGCCAGCCTTCCCCCTTGCCCTCTGCCATCTTCTGCCCAGGATCCTCCAGTATCGGTCCTAGGTGCTCATCCAGGAAGGTCCAAGGCCACACCCAGCCTTGATTGCAATGACATTCTTACCCCTAAGGCCAAAGTTCGGAGACCTCAGTGATGCAGGTGGGGGCCAACTCCCCCTTGTTCCTCTCACAGACTCTGCCACCTGGTCCCTCTTGGCAGCCCAGCTCAGTGGGTCCACCCCTTGGTGAGTGCAGAGCTGAGCATCACAGCCAGCAGGAGAGAGAGGAGAGGTTGATCTCTTGCGACAAGGCAAGGAAAGAGATGCACATAATTCCCAAAGCTGAGCAAACAAAGCAAGGAGCTTTTACTGGGGAAACACGTATCCACTCCTGTAGGAAATCCTTGTTGTCAGTTGTTGCAGGAGGTGGGGGTGGGGCTCGTTCTTGAGCATGTGCACTTGGACATCGCGCTTCTCCGTACATCACATGTTCAAAAAATGGTAGATGGGAATTTCTTTGGGTAGATAATATAGGCTTATAATAAGCAGAGTTTACTCTAGGTCACCCAAAAGGGGGTGATTGCAGTTTGAGCTGGTTGCATTGTAAGTTTCTCTAGAGAGCCTTAAGTGAAACAAAAACAACTTTAGATATGCCAAAATAGTCATTTAAAGGGACTGCAGCTTCTTCCTGAAGGCTTAGGTGGTTGTGCCTGACAGTACATTCTCACAGTGCTTATGCTGGTTGTTAAGCTGGGCTCTGGGGTTCAGCAGCTGGTCTTCCCTCCTGTGGTCCATGGTGGTGTGCCATGTCCTGGCATTGACCTATTAGACTAGGGAAAATAGGAAGGATGATGATCACGTTGGTCAAGGAAAAAAATGTGAAGGAGACCAAGCAATGGGCCTCTGCTGAAGGAGAGTCAGTTGGTATAAACTCCTAGAGGTCAAGTTAGCTGCATATATTTATGTTTATAAGCTTTCAAACTTGCAAGATATTTATCCCTTTGGTCCATAAGTTTTTTTTTAAGTATTTTTTTATTATTAGTTGTTCAAAACTTTACATAGCTCTTGACATATCATATTTCATACATTTGATTCAAGTGGGTTATGAACCCCCATTTTTACCCCATATACAGATTGCCGAATCACATCGGTTACACATCCACGTTTTTACATACTGCCATACTAGTGTCTATTGTATTCTGTTGCCTTTCCTATCCTCTGCTATCCCCCCTCCCCTCCCCTCCCATCTTCTCTTTCTACCCCATCTACTGTAATTCATTTCTTTCTCTTGTTTTTTTTTTCCCTTTCCCCTCACTTCCTCTTATATGTAATTTTGTATAACAATGAGGGTCTCCTTCCATTTCCATGCAATTTACCTTCTCTCTCCCATCTCTTGTCCCTGTTTAATGTTAATCTTCTTCTCATGCTCTTCCTCCCTGCTCTGTTTTAGTTGCTCTCCTTATATCAAAGAAGACATTTGGCATTTTTTTTTAGGAATTGGTTAGCTTCACTTAGCATAATCTGCTCTAATACCATCCATTTCCCTGCAAATGCCATGATTTTGTCATTTTTTTAGTGCTGAGTAATACTTCATTGTGTATAAATGCCACATTTTTTTTTATCCATTCATCTATTGAAGGGCATTTAGATTGGTTCCACAGTCTAGCTATTATGAATTGTGCTGCTATGAACATCGATGTAGCCGTATCCCTATAGTACCCTTTTTAAGGTCTTTAGGGAATAGTCTGAGAAGGGGAATAGCTGGGTCAAATGGTGGTTCCATTCCCAGCTTTCCAAGGAATCTCTATACTGCTTTCCAAATTAGCCGCACCAATTTGCAGTCCCACCAGCAATGTACAAGTGTACCCTTTTCCCCACATCCTCGCCAGCACTTGTTGTTTGACTTCATAATGGCTGCCAATCTTACTGGAGTGAGATGGAATCTTAGGGTGGTTTTGATTTGCATTTCTCTGACTGCTAGAGATGGTGAGCATTTTTTCATGTACTTGTTGATTGTTTGTATGTCCTCCTCTGAGAAGTGTCTGTTCGGGTCCTTGGCCCATTTATTGATTGGGTTATTTGTTTTCTTATTGTTTAATTTTTTGAGTTCTTTGTATACTCTGGATATTAGGGCTCTATCTGAAGTGTGAGGAGTAAAAATTTGTTCCCAGGATGTAGGCTCCCTATTTACCTCTCTTATTGTTTCTCTTGCTGAGAAAAAACTTTTTAGTTTGAGTAAGTCCCATTTGTTGATTGTTATTTTTAACTCTGTGCTATGGGTGTCCTATTAAGGAATTTGGAGCCAGACCCCACAGTATGTAGATTGGAGCCAACTTTTTCTTCTATCAGATGCAGAGTCTCTTATTTGATATCAAGCTCCTTGATCCATTTTGAGTTAACTTTTGTGCATGGCAAGAGAAAGGGATTCAGATTCATTTTGTTGCATACGGATTTCCAGTTTTCCCAGCACCATTTGTTGAAGATGCTGTCCTTCCTCCATTGCATGCTTTTAGCCCCTTTGTCAAATATAAGATAGTTGTAATTTTGTGGATTGGTCTCTGTGTCCTCTATTCTGTACCATTGGTCCACCCGCCTGTTTTGGTACCAGTACCATGCTGTTTTTGTTACTATTGCTCTGTAGTATAGTTTGAAATCTGGTATCACTATACCGCCTGATTCACACTTCCTGCTTAGAATTGCTTTTGCTATTCTGGGTCTTTTATTTTTCCATATGAATTTCATGATTGCTTT
>NW_026000185.1:27445331-27461739 GCF_001458135.2 Marmota marmota marmota
TAAGAGTTGCCCTGTGACATAATATATGGTCTATTTTTGAGAAGGATCCATGTGCTGCTGAGAAAAAAGTGTAACTGCTTGATGTTGGGTGATATATTCTATATATGTCAATTAAGTCTAGGTTATTAATTGTATTATTGAGTTCTATAGTTTCTTTTTTCAACTTTTGTTTGGAAGATCTGTCCAGAGGTGAGAGAGATGTGTTGAAGTCTCCCATAATTATTGTATTGTGGTCTATTTGACTCTTGAACTTGAGAAGAGTTTGTTTGATGAACATAGCTGCACCATTGTTTGGGGCATATATATTTATGATTGTTATGTCTTGTTGGTGTATGGTTCCCTTGAGCAGTATGTAGTGTCCTTCTTTATCCCTTTTGATTAACTTTGGCTTGAAGTCTATTTTATTTGATATGAGTATGGACACTCCTGCTTGTTTCCGAGGTCCATATGAGTGATATGATTTTTCCCAACCTTTCATTTTCAGTTTATGTATTTATTTTTCAGTTTTCGGCAGACACAACATCTTTGTTTGTATGTGGTGCTGAGGATCGAACCCGGGCCACACGCATGCCAGGCGAGCGTGCTACCGCTTGAGCCATGTCCCCAGCCCTGATCCATAAATTTTATCTCTAGGAAATTATCTTTGGGAGCTAATCATGAAGTGTTCGTGGTCATTTTTTTCTTTTTGTGGTACTGGGAATTGAACCCAGGAAGACTCTACCACTGCTGAGCTATATCTCCAGCTATATCCCCATCTTTTTTTTTTTTTTTAATCTTTGAGATAGGATCTCAAGTTGCTGAGGCTGGCCTTGAACCTGTAGTCCTGCCTCAGCCTCTCAATTAGCTGGGATTACAGGTGTGCAACGCTGTGCCCAGCTTCACAGTTACTTCTATAGCATTGCAAGTTGCATTATTTATAACATTTAAAAATCTCCAGCAAACTAAAGATCATATTGTAGAAAACTAAGTAAGTTATTCTGCACTGAATCTTGTAAAGCCTTATAATTGTTAAGAAGATATTATAAAAGGTTATTTAGTGACCTAGGGAAATGTATAGTGAGTGGGGGAAGATAAGCCTGTTCTAATTCTATATTGTGCTCCTTTTTCATACAAACGTATGGGTTGTCTCTAATCATGGAGGTGATTTTTCTCTATTTTCATGATTTAATGGAGTGAATACATACTGTATGTGAACACAGAATCATTAAAATAAAGATAAATGAAAGAACAAAAAAACTATGGTAAAGCCAAATGTTGCTGTGGGTGCTAGTGTACCAGTATGTCCCCACATGCTCCTATTTTTTGTTTGTTTATTTTATGGTGCTGGGGATTGAACCCAGGGCCTCCGAGCTAGATAAGGGTTCTACACTCCAAGCCTGCCTTATCCTTTTAGAAAGTGGAGCGATATAATGTGGGATACACACCTGTAATCCCATTGATTTGGGAGGCTTGAGAGTCAGGAGGGTCACAAATTCAAAGCCAGCTTGGGCAATTTAGTGAGACCCTGTCTCAAAATCAGATAAAAAGTGCTGGGTTTGTAACTCATTTATAGTGTACTTGCCAAGTATGCTTGAGGCCCTGGGTTTAATCCCCAGCACCAAAGATCAAAATATAAATGAAAAATTTGATTTAAAAAATGTAAAACCAGGGCTGGGGTTGTGGCTCAGAGGTAGAGCATGTGTGAGGCCCTGGGTTCGGTCCTCAGCACCACATAAAAATAAAATAAAATATATTGTGTCTACCTATAACTAAAAAATCAATATTTAAATTAAAAAAAAATGTAAAACAAGCTGGGTGCACACCTGTAAACCCAGCAACTCTGGAGGCTGAGGCAGAAGGATTGCAAGTATGAGACCAGCCTCAACAACTTTGTGAGATCCTGTCTCAAAATAAAATAAAAAGGACTGGGATGTAGCTCAGTGGTAAAGTATCCCCGGATTCAATCTTCAGTACTCTTCCAGCCTCCAAAAAGGTGCGAACTGGTAAACTTGAGACTTACCCAGATTTAAGCTTTGGGCTTTTAGAATGCTTTCACTTGCAGGGGCTGGGGTTGTGGCTCAGCGGTAGAGCACTTGCCCAGCACATGCGGGGCACTTGGTTTGATCCTCAGCAACACATAAAAATAAAAATAAAGATATTGTATCCAGCTACAACTAAAACAAAGTATTAAAAAAAATGCTTTCACTTGCAAATGCTTAGATTGATTAGTTTGTTCACCCTCGGCTTTTTCTCCTATGCTAGCACTTACCTAGACTGCTTGAAGGAAATATAAAGGCAGGCTGGGGTGATCATGTTGAATAGACGAGGATGATCAGTTAGCAACAGAGCCAGCAGGGACCCCTGTCCTGTGCTGCCTGTGTTGCATATATAGTGACCCCTCTTGTGCTTCCAGAGGTCCATTCTCCTCTCACCTTTTTTCCTTCTGTGCTACTAAAACAGGAATCTATTCAAAGGACTGTTTTGTGTTTCTCACCCATCACACCAGGAAGGGTTGGGTGAAGCAGCTTTTTTGTTTTTTTGGTACTGGAGATTGGGCCCAGAGGTGCTTTACCACTGAGCTACATCTCCAGCTCTTTTGTATTCTTTATTTAGAGACAGGGCCTCTCTGGGTTGTTTAGGGCCTCGCTAAGTTGCTGAGGCTGGCTTTGAACTCGCCATCCTCCTGCCTCAGCCTCCTGAGTTGCTGGGATTACAGGTGTGTGTCACCACACTGGGCTGGGTGGAGCATCTTGATCAGGGCAGGAGAAGAGAACCATAGGGAGCTCCAGGAGAGGAAGAAGTGTCTGCCTCTCATTTTCGTTCAGCTTACTCATGCTAGAAGGCTCGCCTCACAGATGGAGATGCTGAGGCTCCAGGAGAGGCCTTGCCCTGGCTTCCGTTATCCCAGCCTCCTTGGTTCTCGCCCACCCGGTTATTCCTCTTCAGTCCTAATCCTGACCTCTGGGGACTCCCAGATAGCACCTTTGTCCTCTCCACAGGTCTCTGGTTTAGCTCCTTTATATTTTTCTTTTTTTCTTTTGTAGAAAGAAAAGTCAAAGTCGAACAGTTCAACAGCTCGGGAACCTAATGGTTTTCCCTCTGATGCCTCAGCCAACTCCTCTCTCCTCCTCGAGTTCCAAGGTGAGTTGCCTCTGTGTGTCTTCTTTGCAGGAAATAGAGAACGGAGGTGAGCTCACAGGAGTAAGAGGAGGAGCTCTGAGAAGAGCAGTGCTGGGGTTTGCCTGGGTCTTCCTTGAGATCACACCTAGCCCTGCAGGGCAGAGGTGGGCAGCTGGCACATGAGAGCCAAGGTTAGGGGTCTAAAGCTACAGGATGACTAGTAGCTGACAGACTCCTATCAGGGCCTGTTTTTCTGAGTCAGTGTATTTTATTTTATTTTTTAAAGAACTAGAATTTTCTTTCTCTTTTTTTTTTTTTTTACTTTTTGGGAGCTACATCCCCAGCCCCAGGGCGTGTGTTTTACTGTGGTGCCTTAGCATAGATCACCAAAGCCAGCCCTGCCTGGGCTGACCTGCAGCCATGTCCTCACCTTCTCATCCCTTGACACCTACGGGGCAGTCATTGTTGACAGAACCCTTTCACTTCAGTTTCTCATCTTTTATCCTTCTATCAGCCTGTGATCTAGACCAGACAGTTGTTATCATCCCTATTTATGGAAACTGATGCTCAGAGAAGAGAGCCTGTTGACTCTCATGGGGACAGAGCTTCAGTCTTTTTATGAGAAACATCACTTCTGTTTTAGCGTGAGACATAGCGGTCTCTATAGGTATGAAGACAAGGGTGGGCTTAGGACTTTGCCTTCAAAACTAGACCTGGCACCAGCCCAGCCTGCAGTTTCCCCTCCCACCCTCCCTCACCTGACCAAAGTCAGAGTAAACAAGGAGGAGAATGCAGGCAAGGGGCCTCCAGCTCTGGGTGGAGTTCAGTAACTGTAAAGCCTTGGGAGACACAGGGGTTCCATTCCTTAGTCTGGCCATCTCTGTGGGCTGCAGGGTGCACAGGGACCAACAGCAGCATCGAAAGAGGGTTGGGATTTCCCCCCAGGGAGCCAGGGAGCGGAAGGCACGGCACACACAGCACCTGACACAGGTGCCATGAGCGGAACCGTTCTTCGGTCAGCAGTAGCTAGGTGGAGCCAAGGGTGGGAGTGGAGGAAGAACAGGCATCAAGGCCAGAGAGCAGAAAGGACTTTGGAGGTTGGGATAGGACTGTCTTACATCTGCCCTAAGAAGCAGTGGAGCAGTGGAGCGTGAAATCATTCTTCAGGCAGCTGGGACCCATCCAAGGGTTTGGAAAGATCATGCAGACAGTGGTGTGAATGTGTGAGACCAACGGCAGGACAGGTAGGTGGCTGTCACAGAAAGCCATGCCAGAGATATTGAGCCCTGAAAAGAGCAGCAGAAAAGGAAGGAGCAAGCACAGGTGACCTCTGAGAGGAGATGACATCTGGTTTGGTGACTGGCTGCAGGAGGGGCAGGGAGGGGAGCTGTGGACACCCAGGGTTTTAAATTAGATGGTGGTTCACAGTGTTCAAACAAAGCTCCCTGGTAGTGGCTCCTCATCCCTGGGGCAACCAGGTAGCTGAAGGACCTGAGTGACCACCTCCAGATGCCACCCAAGAGTGCCAGATCGTATCATTTTCTGTGTAGTGTGAAAAATTGGGAAGCACTGACCACTGGTGCAGCTCTGCCCTTTGTTCTTTGTCAGTGAGAAAACGCCAGGTCCAAGTTGTAAGTGGTATCAGTAAGGAAGCCAGCCATTAAATGAGCATAACTTGACCTTCCCAAAGTGTAAATCCTTCTTGAAGTTAAAAGGTTTGTGCTGCATCTGATGCTTATGATAATAGGTTATGAAACAGAAAATACGTTAATCAACTTAGACGGCAGATAATTTGCTGTGCATAGAAACCCACGTGGGTCCACCTTTTCAGGGGGTGTCTTCAGCAGTGCTCATTGTATCCATGGTGTCCGTGGCTGCTCATGGAGATGCCAGGTCCTAAGCTCTGAACTGAGCTCCTCTTGAGGAAAATGCCCACCCCAGTTGTTGCCTTTGCTGTTTGATTTTCAGATGAAAACAGCAACCAGAGTTCTGTGTCTGACGTCTGTCAGCTCAAGGTGGACAGCAGCACTAGCTCGAGCCCAAGTCCCCAGCAGAGTGAGTCCCTGAGTCCAGCACACACCTCCGACTTCCGCACTGATGACTCCCAGCCCCCTACTCTGGGCCAGGAGATCCTCGAGGGTGAGTTGGGGTGACCCAGGATAAGCATCAGGGAGGGTCTTTACCTCTGGACTTGACGTTTCTCTTCTTTGGATTAGAGGTTAAAGAAACCCAGTGCAGGGTGCACACCTGTAATCCAGCCACTCAAGAGACTGAGGCAGGAGGATTGAAAATTTCAATGCCTGGTACTGTTGGGAGGAAAAAAAAAAAAAAATAGGGCTGGGGATGTGGCTCAGTGGTTGAGTGCCCCTGAGTTCAATCCCTGGTACAAAAAAAAAAAAAACAGAGTGTGAACCTCAGAGCCTGGCAGCATCCAGCTATTTGGTAACCACTCAGGAATGACTGTATTTTATCCCTTCACAAACTGAAGAGAATAGGAAGTACAGTTGCATGCTGGGCTCTGTGTAATGAGCTTTTGGCATTTGATTCCTGGCATGATCCTCTCAAAAACCTTACAAGATAGCAGCTACTGTCTCCATTTCACAGTTGAGGAAGGTGGAGACTTAGAAAGGTTAAATCTGTGTCCAGGAGCACAGAGCTAGTAACTGGAGGATCTGGATGTAGGTTTAGGTCCTTCCAATGTCAGAGTTTCTGCTCTTTGCCCTGTGTCCTGCTAACAAGATGCAAGCACCTGTGCATGTCTTTGGCCCCCATCAGCTTCTTCTGTTCTGTGACCCCTTAACATCAGGCCTCAGAATGGAGTTTCTCCCTCTGGAAAGTGCCAAGTGCAGCTAAGACTCAACTGTACTTCCTCCTGCCTTGTACCTTCTGTCTGACCCCAAGGCAGCTCTCATAAGACCAGGAGGCTGAGTTAGGATTGTGACGTTGCAGCTGGGGAGTGGCAGGATGAGCTACTGTGTGTGTTGCAGGTGTCCAAGGAGGGACCAGTCTCCCCAGCCAGCACTGGTGGTGGCCCTCTGTGACATAGCCATACTTTACTACCCTCAGTGGCTGCCCCCTCCCCCCAGACCTGGCCCAGTGAGACCTTGCACATTTGCTTTCTGGCTGGTGTTCTTCCCCCCTCTATACCTATATCATAGGAAATCCCCTGCCAGCTTGAGGCTGAGATGCCCCCTTGAGCTCTGCTGCCCTCGGGCTGACCTTGCTGTTCTTTCAGAGCCCTCCCTGCCTGCCTCCGAAGTTGCTGATGAACCTCCCACCCTCACAAAGGAAGAGCCAGTCCCACTAGAGACACAGGTGAAGTGTCCCTTTGGCTTTTCATATTTCTAAGGGAAAAAATAAAGACAGCCGACCAGCGGCTGGGTTGCTAGCTTGGCACATGCTATGGAAGGGGCAGAGGCAGCCAGGGAGCTGGTGTCTCCAGTAGTAAGGCAGGGCAAGAGGCGAGTCGTCTGCCAGGAGGTCAAGGTGAGTGTTGGGGTTGTAATGCAGGTTTATGGGCAGGTTTGATGAGAGGGATGGCCCTGTCACTTGGTATTCTTGCTGCTCCTAGATTGCAGAGGAAGAGGAAGACTCAGGTGCCCCGCCCCTGAAACGCTTCTGTGTGGACCAACCCCCAGTGCCGCAGACAGCATCCGAAAGCTAGCACTGTCCCAGAGCCCTCGCCTCCTGGCCCCTGCCTCTATTTATTGCATTCTGGTTCTGGCCATGCCGTGTTGCTGGGGTAAGGGCAAGCACCGGGGTCCAGAGTCTGCACTTGGGAGCCTTCTGGGCTGGACTTGGGGTTGGAGCATCATCTTCCCGTCCCTGGCACCTATGTCTGTTTGCTCTGAGAAGGGGAGCACTCATGTCGTTTTGCACCCCAAGTAAGCTGGAGCATCAGCCATCCCAAGGTTCATCTGTCACCATCAGGAAGCATTCTCTGCTCCAGAACCTCTGGACTGAGCTGCTGCGCTTCTTTGAAGAGAAAGAGATGTGGAAGGTACCCTCTGGAGAGGAGAGTGCCTAAGTTACTTGAACTTGAATGGAGACTGTAGATTCATGGACTTTCCCACAGGGCTAGGGCCCTGTAGGCTGCTGTTGGAGAAGGACTGGGTAGAGACACGGGAGGGCAGGAAGGAAGGGCAGAAAGTCCATATACATTTCCTGCCTCTCCTGGGCTCTCTAGCTGCTGACAGTCCTGTGCCCCTCTGGAACTGCCCTCTTCCCCCAACACACACACACACACGCGCACGCGCGCACACCAACGCACACATGCACACAGCTTTCTCTGTACCTGTTCATTTCGTTCCAGCTTCCCCTGCCTCCTGCCACACTTTACCTAGCAGGGATCTGAGGTCTGACAGCAGTACCCACCTCCACAGTACTTCAGCTCACACTTTCTAGGAAGTCCCTTTTTCTTTGAAATCTGCATGTTTAATTGAACTTTGTGATTTTATTTTTTGTTTCAAAAAAGTTTAAGAAAATGAAAATGGACAACAGCAAGTGAAGACATATTTTAGCACTGAATAGAATATTTTTAAAATTAAACTATTTGAAATACGTCTTGTTTGAATCTGTACTTGTTCTTGTAGGTGGTGGGGGCAGGGCTGGTAGCATGGTGGTCAGGTGCTGGGCTAGCCCTGTTGGTGTCTTGCTTCCAGGGTGCACTTTCTGAGAGAATCGTCAGAGTTGGCATGGAGTGGGAATTGTACCTTTTTCCCTGTGCACAGGGAATACAACTATAGTGGGCGTGTTTTCCACAGCCACATGTACGTAGGAGGGATTTGTGAGTTTGTTATTTTACTTTTTTATTTGTAAGATAGCTATGCACAGTGGTGCACACCTGTAATCCCAGTGATTTGGGAGGCTAAGGAGGAAGATCATAGGTTCAAAGCCAGCCTCGGCAACTCACAAGGCCCTAAGTTACTTAGTGAGACCCTGTCTCCAAAAAAAGGACTGGGGATGTGGCTCAGTGGTTAAGCATCCCTGGGTTCAATCATCCCTGGTACCAAAAGAATTCTGGTAAAATACACAAAGAGGCACACACATGCTCAAGAGGGAGGGACACAAAGAGACGTAAACTGGGATTTAATCTGGAGCATTTTGCCTCTGAGCCACATTGCCAGCTCTTTTATTTTGAGACAGGGTCTTGCTGAATTACCAGGGCTGGCCTTTAACTTGCTATCCTGCCTCAGCCTCCCAGGTAGCTGGGATCATAGGCATGTGCCACCATGCCCAGTGACATGTACTCTGTGTGTGTCCCGCATGAGCGAGCTGTGCTCACGCTGGGCTCCGTTGTCTCCAGCCCATTTTCAGCTCTCCCAGCGCGTGCAGTCCAACGGTGCTAACTATATCCTTGATGCTGTGCGGCCACCGTCACTGTCCAGCCCAGAAGTTTGTCATTACCCCAGAGACCTCCTAACCAATAATAAGCACTCCATTTTTCCCCTCCCTCCAGCCCTGGGCAACCACAAATCTGCCCTCTGACCATGAGTTCTTTCTTGTTCTGATTCCAAAGGAAAACCAGAGAGTCATGGTTGGAAAGAATTCTACATTCTCCATGTTCCAAGAATTTGAGTATTGTCTGAAGCAGTTCCTCTCATTTCTCATAGGGGCTCCAGGTATCATGATGAAACCAGAACGCAGAGTTCTACTGCCTATTATCTTTAAAAGTTTTTTTTTTTTTTTAATTATTTATTTATTTAAATTTTGGGTTTTCATTTCCCAGAAGAAAAGAGGCATAGTAGAAGAAAGAGAGGTTTGATCCTATGGGAATCAAGACCGAGACTAAGTCCTCCTGTCTTTTCCTTAAAGATTATTTAGAGCCCTCCAGTGTGGGACAGATGGATGGATGGATGTGTCCTACTGCAGGTTTGAAAGCCGTCCAGGAGAAAAATGTTCAGTTTTCAACCCCATCGCATATCATGTTGTGCCACCATCGTTTGGAGAAGGAAGGAGAGCCTAGCATCCTGGGGATGTGGCTGTGATCCCAGCAACACAGGAGGCCGAGGCAGGAGGACTGCAAGTTAGGGACACCCTGTCTCAAAACATGAAGAGGGCTGGGGATGTGACTCAGTGGTCAGGCACCCCTGGGCTCAATCCCCACTACAAAGAAAAAGGAGAGGGACAAGGTTGTATAAATGCATTGTCAGTCCCCACCACATAGTCTCCCACCATAAGTGATGAGGAGGAGGAGAAAAGAGAACCCAGCAAAGCAAAAGCAAGGGGAGGGAGGGGGAGAGAAGGAGAGAGTGCGAGCTCTTCTAAAAATGTTAACACTATTAGGTTGTCGAAAGAGTGTCAGATCCTGAAACTCTTGTGTGTGGTACCTGAAATAAGGTGGTGTGTGTGTGTGTGTGTGTGTGTGTGTGTGTGTGTATTGGGGATGAACCCAGGGCTGTACGCATGTTTGACAAGCACTCTACCACTGAGCTCTGTCTTCAGCCCAAGATGGCCTTCGTGTGTTTAAACAAAGGAAAGTATTGAAAGTACAATGAATAAGAGACTAAAAAATGACCAGGCAGATTTGAGAAGGAACCTATACAATTTCTTTTTTGTATGGGGAATGGGTACTGAGGATTGAACTCAAGGGCACTTGACCACTGAGTTACATCTCCAGCCTTATTTTGTATTTTTTATTTAGAGACAGGGTCTCACTGAGTTGCTTAGCGCCTCACAGTTGCTCAGGCTGGCTTTGAACTTGTGATCCTCCTGCTTCAGCCTCCTGGGATTACATGTGTGTGCTACCATGCCTGGCCAAGGAACCCATACAGTTTCTACAAATGAAAAACAGGAAGTAAAATGTCAGACAAGGATAAGCAGGAGTGAAAAATAGCAAGGGGAGTTAGCAGCTGACATTCATGGAGACTGCATGTCCTGATGCTAGAGCTGGGAAAGTAGGAAGTCAGGAATTCCATCCATCAGGGGCCAGTCCCTCTGTGTGGGACCACAACAGACACAGCGTTCTAGATTCCAAAGTAGAGAGAGCCTACAAAGGAACATGTAGGACGATGGAAAAGATACTATGGAAACCCTTCTCTTTCACTGACTTCCACTTTTATCATTGAAATTCAGGCTAGTGGCCTCCACCACCATCTTGAAATTGATAAGAATTGGGAAGATGAGAAGAAAGAAGACAAAGTCAAGGGCTGAGCCACAAGTTCTTCATGAACAACGTGTCAGTTCCCTCTGGGCAGTGGTAGGCCCTGTCCTTAATGCACATTTCAATGACCTGAGCCTGCCTAACAGTGCACTGAATGTGGGGAGCACTGAAGATGGACAGCAACTGAAGGCTGGAAAGGGCACAGGCACATGTTCAGTGGGACAGAGCTTTTCAGAGGTGATGAGGCCACAAAGGTCCCTTCCTGGTTAGTGAGGCAAAGACTGTTATAAGGAGGCCTCACACCATTCTGCCTGTGCTACCGAGGACACAGCCCTCCTTTCTGGTCAGTGCAGCACCCAGTGGCCACCGTGGAAGCAGAGAGCAGGCCTGAGCCAACGAAAATCAAAGCTGCCCACCTCCATTTCGGCCTCCCTAGCCTCCACAGCTGTGAGGAAATACATGCTGTCCTTTATAAATCAGTCTCCAGTATTTGCGTCTGGCACTGTGGGTTGTGCCGAGGGGGCTCTACCACTGAGCTACATCCCCAGTCCTTTTTATTTCAAGACAGGGTCTCAGTAAGTTCCCCAAGCTGGCCTTGACTTGTGGTCCTCCCCCGTGGCCTCCTGAGTTTCTGGGTGCACCACCACACACAATCTTTTTATTTTTTAGTGTCTCCCTTGTTCCAGCTTTGGCCAATTAGAGTCCCTCTATGCCGTCTCCTGTGCCCTTTGAACATGTCCTCATGATTCGAGCAATTCCTTACTTTTGGGTACAGGATGTTAAAAGACTCACTTTGGACATTGCCAGCCCCATTCATTTTCCCAGGGAGCTCTGCATCCTTTTCAGCAGGGAATATTTAGCAACCTAAATAAACCTAGACTTTGCTAATGAAGAAAAAATAAAAATTAAAAAAAGGAAGTAGACTAAGGACAGATTTTGGAGCTCTGTGCAGATCAGGCCAGGATTGGTTTTACTCCATTGGCCTTAGGGAGCCAACCATTGGGAGTGGTGGGATACTGTGGAGAGGGAGGAGATGAGAACCAGAGAACAACTGGAAGGATATTCACATGGTGTGTTTGTCTTTTTTTTTTTTTTTTTAGTACCAGGGATTGAACTCAGGGGCACTCAACCACTGAGCCCCATCCCTAGCCCTATTTTGTATTTTATTTAGAGACAGGGTCTCACTGAGTTGCTTAGCACCTCACTTTTGCGGAGGCTGGCTTTGACTTGCACTCCTCCTGCCTCAGCCTCTGGAGCCACTGAGATTACAGGTGTGTGCCACTGCGCCCAGTTGTGTCTGTACTTGTTGAGAGGAGTTGTATAGTCCTGTCAGTCTGAGGATAGAGCAGTGATAGTATGAAAGTGAAAAAGGTGAAATACAGTGAGAACGATGGACGCAATACAGGAAACAAAATAAGAAAGAAAATGTAATCAGTCCATGATGTGAATCATCTGTGAATTGCACATAATCATAAGTTTATATACTGCCCATTGGTTTAACTGATCATAATATAATTTCGGTGATATGTTTGTATACATGTGTGGTGTTGGGGAGAATATAACAGATGGCAAAGACCAAAATAACAAATTTATTCATGAAGCAGGAAGGCCTCCATCCTACAAAATAGAATGAAAGCTCACATTGGGCAAGAGCAGCCAGGCATGGGTGGCTCAGTGACTTGGGAGGCTGAGACAGGAGGATCAAAAGTTTGAGGACAGCCTCAGCTATTTAGCAAGACCCTGTCTTAAAAAATAAAAAGGGATGGGGATATAGTTCAGTGGCAAAGCACCCTGGATTCGATGTCCAGTACCAACAGAAAAAAGAGTCTCCGTTGGGCAAAAGCAGAACACTGATTTTATAAGATAGGTACAAGAAAACGATTATAGGGGGAAAAAAAAGCTGATTGATTAACATCAGGTTACTTCTTTGTGAGGGTTAAAGCACAAGGGACTTCCTTTTTACTTTGACTCAGGTGGATTGAAATATGATGTTTCCAGGAAAAACTGGTCAAATTGGGACTTATCTGTTTTAAAATTTGGAAATGAGGAGACTCCATTCTGGCTTGGTCTGATCTGTTGGAGTCTGGTGAAGAAATTCAGTGTAAAATAACGGCCTCCCACAATTTTTGTTTAACAGAGGACTAAGTCTTCATCTTCCATGGAAAAAATTCAACAATATTTGAAACTGGAAACTGGGCTGGGCATGTATATAACCCAGTCATAGGCTACATGCTTGGTTCTCTACCCACTCCCCAGTGCTGTGAAACAAGTGCATAAAATAGCAAAATATTTGTTATTTAGAAATGTGGAGGTAAGGTTGGGCATGGTGGCCCACACTTGTAATTCCAGCCATTTGGGAGGCTGAGATAGAAGGATCACAAGTTCAAGGCCAGCCTCAGCAACTTAGTGAGACCCTGTCTTAAAAAATAAGAAGGGCTGGGGATGTAGCTCAGTAGTAAAATGCCCCTGGGTTCAATCCCCAGTACAAACCAAACCAAACCAAACCAAACAAAACAAAAAGGAAATGTGGAGGTAAATACCAGAGGAAACAGCTTAATGAGTTAAAAATGGAAGTCTGGTGGAGCAGACAGCAGGCAGGGGAGGTTGCTTCTGGGCTGCTTCATGTAAAACTATTTGATATGTTTTTGAACTATGTTTATGTTTCTTTTTAGAACTATGTATATTTTACCGACTAAGACATCATTTTAATGCAACTTAGAACATATGAAAGCAGAACATATGACATCAGAGTTGGCATGGTGGCTCACACCTGTAATCCCAGCCACCTGAGAGGCTGAGCAGGAGGATCCAAAATTCAAGGTCAGTCTGGGCAACTTAGCGAGACCCTATTATTGCAAAATAAAGATTTAAAAAGGGATAGGGATGTAATTGATGGTAGAGCATCACTGGCTTCAATCCCCAGTATCATAAAAAAATAGAGCAGTTATTACAGTAATGACAAAAGAATGTAGGAGGGACCCTATCAGGATGGTAGGAAGGGGAAATAGTTCAAGAATTTAAGCAGGTACATTTGACATTCCCTGGTTGACCTGTGGCTGCAGAACTCAAGAGAGAGATGGAAGTAATCAGTAGAAATAAGTCTGAGTCTCAGCCTCCACCTCTTTCTTGAGGTCTGCAGCCACAATTCAACCAGGGGCAATCAGTAGAAATAAAACCCACCAAGCTTCCATGGGTTTTCTCCCCCACTATTTGAATGAACTAATAGGGCAGAGACTCAAATGGGTTCTGCTCAGCAAGTCTCACCCTCTACTACCACTTTCCTCAGAGCTTCCAGATGTGTTCTAGATGGCTGTCCAGCGCCTGGAGCTCATCCTTGACTTCCACGTATGTAGAACCCTGCCTCTCCAGCACTGGAGTGGACTGCGGTCCATAGCAGTTCCAAGTGCTAAAATGACTTTGATGCCTAGATGCCCAGTTCTTGTGTGTCATAGATTTGTTTTTTGTTCTTGCTGTGAGACAAGTACTCTACTACTGATTACACCTCTAGCCTAGATGTGTTTTTGAAATATAAAAAAATTTCCATCATTTGTTTCTTAATGTTTGTGGAGTCTTTAGTCTGTCTGCTTGAAGTCTGCTGTTGGGTATCTGTTCCTGCTGAGGTCTGTCCTGTTATCGAGCTCCACTAATCTTGTTCCACTTAAGCCCTTAGTATCACTGCCACCCAACTGCAATTCCATTCTAAGTGGTCACTCCAGTTCAACCAACACAGTGGCCAGGATGACCGATTCCTCTGCCACTCTTATTGGATTCTTTTCTTTCCTTGGTACTGGGGATTTGTGAGAAATGACAGTCCAGTGCTCCATTTTCAGAATACAGCCGTAATTGGACCCAATTGTAGCCATTTTGATTATAGCCCTTCACTTTGATCCCCCCCCAATTTTAAAATTAGCTAATCAGGTTTATTGTACCCAAGCTCCTCCAAACAGGGCAAAGGGCAGTAATAAAAGTGGTTGGCCTGCCTACCCCTACCGGCTCGCTAGCCAGGTTTCTGCAGACACCCTTCTAGCAGGAGCAAACACCTTACCCATCCACTTCTGAGCATGTTTGGTTGCTTGCAGTATTTCTAACAGGATTGAACCTAGGGGTGCTTAACCACTGAACCACATCCCCAGCCCTTTTTAAGACAGGGTCTCTTAAGGCTTCAAGTTACTGAGGCTGATGTTGAACTTGTGATCCTCCCGCCTCAACTTTCCCAGTTGTGGGGATTACAGGCCTGCGCCCCCATGCCTTGACCACCTGACCCAGTCTGATGTACAGAAGTTTTCATGGTCTTCAGCCTGCTGTTCTCTTGGCCTAGAATGTTTGGCCCTCATTTCTCTGTCTCCAGAATTTTTTTCTCTTTTCGCAATTCCATGCCATATCCTCTGAGAAGACTTCTCCCACTCATCTTCAAAGAAATGACTACGCGGCTGGGGTTATAACTCAGTGTAGGATCACCTGGGTTTGATTCTCAGCACCACATATAAATAAAAGTCCATTGACCACTGAAAAAAGAAAAAAGACATGGCTCCTGAAGGAAAATGGGCTCCCTTCTCCCTAGGTGATCAGAGGAGTCTTCATTAGTGATCAGGTGGCCTCTGACCAAGAATTTGGTGGGAAAATTTTACTTTTCTTTCTTGCAATTCTGGGGATCAAATCGAGGGCTTCAAGCATATCAGGCAAGTGCTCTACCAACTGAGCTACCGCCTACCCCCGCCCCCAGGTTTTCGCTGTTACTGTCCTTTAATTAAATTTACTTATATACGGTGCTGAGAATGGAACCCAGTGCCTCACACATGCTAGGCGAGGGCTCTAGTACTGAGCCACATCCCCAGCCCCCAGATTCTCTTGAAATGAGAAGAAAAGGAGACAAGGGTCTGGCAATGGCAGGCCACATTCAGGGACCTAGCAACGTATCCCTGTTGAACAACAGGCTGAGAAGTGTACCCTGGGGCCACTGAAAAATCTTTGAACTAAGAAAGGCCATTTAATGAGAGGATTTAATCAGCGCGTTTCTGGTTGTTCTGTCCAGATTCTGGACTCTGTGGGTGCCGGCTGCAGCCGCTCAGGCTCCGCGCCCTCCAGCAGTCGGCCCGCTTTCTCGCTGCGCACTTATCACAGAACTCTTGATTTTTTGCGTCTGTTATATTTTTAGGGCAGTCTCTCCTCTTGTTTTTTTTTTCCCCCCGAGAGCATACAGCACGGCGCCAGGAACATCGTTGGGTGATGGTGAACACATCTGATGGATGAATGCACGTATTCTGAGATGTCCTTTAACTTCTCATTCCGAAGACCCTCCTATGTTACCCTTTCCAACAAGCCTCGCCTAGGAACAAACGGAATACTATCTCAACCACACTCTCGTCCACAAGTTAACTTTGGGGTGAGCAAGGCTGGGGCTCAAGCCGTGCTTGGGCAGCACCTCTACTTGGGGAAGGTCTCAGGAGCGATTCCCGCCAACACCTCCTCGAAGCCCAACCCCACCCAAGCATTCCCGGGCGTGGCCCAGAGCGGCGCCTTTAAGAAGGGGGCGGAGCACAAGTGGAAAGACAAAGCCCCTGGCTGCGAGCTCCCCCCTCCCCCCTCCGGCGCACCACACGGACAGTGGTGCCCGGATGTCGATGTCGCCGTCGGTGACAGATGGCGCAATGTCTGTATGTGTGTAGGAGCTTCACTGGCCTGACCTCCTTTAATTCGCAGCCTTTCGGTTCCCGCAGTCCCCCACATTTAACTCCGCCGCTGGTGGCCCGTGAGCCTGTCGCCAGCGCTTACATAACGTGACCTTTCACCTCTTCAGACTGCCCTCTAGTGCGCTGCAACCCAACTACGCAGCAGGGGCAGCGGGGCGGGACCCAGACGCAGAGCGGCAGCTGCTCCGAGCCAATAGGCAGTGAGCGCTGACCAGCTGTCCGCCTATTGGAGCATTCGCTATCGGCGCCACAGGGGAGCAAGTTAGTGTGTGCGCTGGCCGGGCTGGGGGAGGAGGGGAATCTCCCGCCATTTTTCAATAATTTCCTCCGGTGCCGCTGAGGAGGAGTCGTGACTGCCGGCAGTGGGGATCCGTGGCGAAGGTTGGCCGGGGTGGGCTGCCGATACGCGCAGCGCTTCGCGTAGGAGCTCTGCGCCCTTGCGTGGCGCCCCATGGCGCTCGCGCGGCCGCGCCGGCAGTGAGGGAGCGGGAGTTCGCGCCGCCCTCTCACCCCTCCC
>NW_026000185.1:27461764-27474648 GCF_001458135.2 Marmota marmota marmota
CGGGACTGGCTTGGCTGCCTTTTTTTTTTTTTAATTTAAATGAAGTCGTCAGCTCAAGTTTTAGGAATCTTGCACCCGCGCAGGCCTCGTGATCCGGCTGGCGCCGGCCGAGTCCCCAGCCCTGCGGGGGGCGCCGGGGCTCGAGCGGACCTGGGGCCGGGCTGAGCTGACAGCACCACGGGCGCAGGACCCGGGTGCATTTCCAGACCTGCCGGGGAGGCGGGAGGAAAGCCGTTCCCGCAGCCCCGGCCCTCCCCTTCCCTCGGAAGACGGAGGTTGGGAATTCTCAAGATTTGAAATTGGTGTTTGCTTTTTTAATAAGATAAAAATGTGGAGACGTACTTAAAGGGTTTGCGTTGTGTTGGGAACACGAGGCTGCTGTTGTAGATGGGAAGCCATCTGCTCGTTTGTTCGGAGAGCTCTGCCGCGAGCCTGGGCTTTCAGACTTTTCATTTTACTTTAAAGGCTGTGCGATGCTGGGGATGGAACCCAGGGCCTCGCGCGCTGCCGAGCGCCACACCACTGAGCCAGCATCCCCAGCCCTGGTGGATGGCTTTTATTTTACTTTTTTTTTTTCTTAATATGGATGCTAGATCTATCATTTTAAAGTTTACATCTTAAAAGAAGATTTCTGAATCAAGCTTTCACGTATCCCTAGTTTTATCAGCCCTCGTCTTTTTTTTTTTTTTGGTACCAGAGATTGAACCCACAGATGTGTTTAACCACTAAGCCAACTCTCCAGCCCTTTTATATTTTTAATTTTGAGACAGGGTCTTGCTACATGGATTAGGGCCTTGTTAAATTGCTGAGAGTGGCTTTGAATTTGCAATCCTTCTGTCTCAGCCTCTTGAACCTTTGGGGTTACAGACCTGCGCTACCAGGCCTACTCTTTGGAAAGACTAGATTTCTTATTTTGTGTGTGGCAGCATTGGAGCAAGTGTCCAGGTGAGCCCCCCCTTTAATTTCTCCTTGATCTTTGCGTTAATGTACTTGGTAGGATAATCTCATTCTTGTTTGTGAGTGCATTTTGTGAATGTTGGGTGTTTACACACAAAGAGACTTGGAAAGTGAGTCTGGGCAATAAGAATTCTTTTGATGAAATATACGTATAATATTATGGAGCAGAAATTAATTTTGGAGATGGTGGAGCCTTGCCTGGTTTGCTAAGTGGGCCCAAAGAGTTGAGGATGACTTGTTAAAGGTCACACGCTCTGTAAATGATGTCAGGATTATAATCCAGTGTTCTTCCTGCCTAGTCCCTTCTAAGTATTTTGAGAGAAGGAGAAATGCCACTCCTTTTTATTTTTTTCCTCTTTCGGTGCTGGGAATTGAACTCACAGCCTCAGCTGTTTTCCCTACCATTGAGCTACAACCCTAGTCCTTTTTTCAATCCCCAGTGCCATCAGAAAAAAAGAGAGAGAAGAGGGAGAGAGAGACAGAGAGACATGCTTAGGGAGGAGTTAAATTCCAAGTCGAAGAGGTAGTGAGTTAGGTGAAAAGGGCCATGGATAGCTAAATTAGGACTGGCAACAAAGGCTTTTCATGTCACTCAATGAAATCATTGAAATATATACATGTATATATCTGTGAGTATGTGTATATGTAAATGAAAAAAGACTTTTTGATGATAATTAGAAACTGTAATGTGAAATATTATGTATTTTGTAAGCATTCTTCATTTTTTATTTCCCATACAAGCATTTAGAACTCTTTTAACAAAGGAGTTCTTTAAGAGCATTAGATTTAGGGGATAAATTGCTCTCTTGGGAATGTCTACAAGTGGAAACACTTTGAGGATGGGTTTTGAACAATTGTACTGTATGGTTGGCAGGTTGGCATATTTCTTTATTAGGCTATTAGTGGTTTCATAGAGGAGAACAAATACATGGTTGAGTAACAACTGCATTTGAACTGTTGTTATTCTTAATTTATATTTATGGTTATATTTTTAATAGTATTCAATATTTTAATTTTCTCTTAATACTCACTTTTTGCCGGGGGTGGGGGCATCAGGGATTCAACTCAGGGGCACTCGACCACTGAGCCACATCCCCTAGCCCTGTTTTTGTATTTTATTAGAGACCGGGTCTCACTGAGTTGCTTAGCGCCCGGCTAAATTGCTGAGGCTGGCTTTGAACTCTGGATCCTCTTGCCTCCCCCTCCTGAGCTGCTGGGATTATAGGCATGCACCACTGTGCTCAACCTTTAATACTCACCTTTTAATTGCATATGTACTCCAGAAAATTTATATGGTATTTTACTGACTTAAAGCTGTGAGTTAGTATGTTCTTGAAGGTACAGTGTACATCTTCACTAAAAAAAGTTGTAAATAATTTATATATGTAATGACTGGGTGTTATATTGATTATGTTGATTATATTATGGATTTGAATTTATGGTTTTACTTCCCAGGGTAGTACCACAGGCAAGACACTACATCTTAGTTGAATGTGAAATTTTTCGGAGCAGTTCTTGATGTGATTATTTGACAGTAGGCTGATGATACATTGACTGTAATGAAGCTAGATTTTAAGCAGGAACTGAAGCTACAAACAGCTTGCTCTAAATTAGTATTTTTGTTCTGGTGATTCAACTATCATGATTACTAAAGTTTAGAAAATTAATTTATGACCTTTGTGGCATTATTCATACAGTTAATTTGCCTCAAGACAAGAATGACTAGAGCATTTTATTTATTTATTTATTTACCAAAGAAGCTTTACCACTGAACTACAAGCCCCAACCCTTTCTGTTTTTTTGAGACAGGGCTAAGTTGCTTAGTGTCTTGCTAAATTGTTGAGGCCGGCCTGGAACTTGTAGTCCTCCCTCCCCAGTCTCTGAGTTGCAGGGATTACAGGCAAGCACCATGGCTTCAAGTACTTTATTGAAAGAAACAATTTTTACCAGGCTAAAGAGAACAAAGCAGCTGTATATTGTGGTGAGGAGGTAGCTGGCTCTTGAAGTCATAAAAAAGTAGATGCATAATGAGATGATCTATGATTTGAAAATATCTTATCATTTATAGCTTACACAACCTTTGGAGAATTGCTTTGACATTTTGTCTGCAATTATATGTGCAGGAGTTGCTGGAACATAAAAACCTCAATTGGCATTTGCTCTGAGTGGTTATTTGAGAATGAGTGACTTATTTTGGTAACCTAAAATCTGAAATAGGATTTAGAGGCAGCTGACTCAGTATCCTTCTAATGGGCTTTTTTTCTTGTCTTTTTTTTTTTCTTCTTTTTTGGCTCTACTGGGGATTGAACCCAGGGATGTGCTACCACTGAGCTATATTCCTACCTCTTTTGTTTTTATTTTGAGATAAGGTCTTGCTGAGTTGCCCGGCTGGCCTTCATTTTACATCCTCCTGCCCTAGTCTCCTGAGTAGCTGGGATTATAGGTATTGGTCACTGGCAAAACACCTTTTTTGTGTTCTAAGACCTAGATTGAAGCAGTCCCTGTGTGTGATATGCCTTTCTAGTAGTAAAGAGAAAGATCTGGAGGAAAACATAATGGCTTTTTAAGCCTCTTCCTGTAGGTGGCATATCTCACATCTGTTCACATCTATTGGTCAAAGCAAGTCCCAAGTGGGTGGGGATGTACATTCCTCTTCAAGAGGCATTGCAAGCCACAGGCAGTGGTTGGAGATGTAAAATCTTGTATAGGAAGGGGGTGAGTAGTTGGAATCAGTAATATAATGTATTATATTTGAAGGTTCAGGTGATGTTTCCTGTAGAAAGTTTTTTTGAAATCTAAAAGACAATTAGAATTTGGTTGGTTGAAGAATAGAGAATTATATATTTGTGGCAGAGAAGGTATGATGAGTTTATGAATGTGTAGTATGAATTTGAGGGTTCTTGGCTTTTTTTTTTTTTTTTTTGGTACCAGGGATCAAACCCAGGGGCACTTAACCACTGAAGCACATCCCTAGCTCTATTTTTTTTTTTTTTTCTTTAAATTTAGAGACAGGGTCTCACTGAGTTGCTTAGGGTATTACTAAGTTGCTGAGGTTTGCTTTGAACTTTCAGTCCACCTGCTTCAGCCTCCCTAGCCACTGGGATTATCTTCACTTTTTTTGAGATGGGGTCTCACTGTATTGCCCAGGCTGGCCTCAAACTTTTGAACCCAAATGTTCTCCCTGCCTCAGCTTTTCAAGTTTAAATTGTTTTTGCCTTGTTTTGTTTGATGATACTGGGTATTGAACCCAGGGTCTCACCCTAAGTGCTGATTGCTGAGCCACATCCCCAGCCCCTAAAGGTTCTGGATTTTAAGAATTTGAAAGAACTTTCATATACCTAGAGTGAAGAAGTTACTTAGTAGTGAGTCATGTGAATAGGGCTGTGTCTTGTAGGCTTTTCTGAGATGGGGTAAGGAATTTGAACTTGGCCTTCATTTTAGTGAAAATTTTGAATAAAAAAGAAGTAGGGAGATCACTGTGGCTGCAGTGTCAAGAAGGGATCTTCAGCTTGGAGACTAGCTGCAAATGACTAGACTAGTGAAATAATCTGGGCAATAGATGATGGTGGTCTGAGAAAAGTTACCAGCCCTTGAGGTGAAGTTCAAGAGATGGATTTGAGATAAATGAACCAGATTTGGCAGAATTGCGATTGATTGGGGATTAGTCAAGGACGGTGTTTTCATTTGGATTTTAGTGCCATTCCCCAAAATAAAGAATTCTAGAAGAACAAGTTTTTTTTTTTTTTTTTTTAACACAACATCTTTATTTTACTTTTTATGTGGTGCTGAGGATCGAACCCAGCGCCCCACGCATGCCAGGCAAGCTCATTACCGCTTGAGCCACATCCCCAGCCCAAGAACAAGTTTTTAATTTTATTTTGTTTGTGAGTGGAATGAGATAGTGGAATATTCAGTTTGGATGTCTTATTGAGTCACTTACGCATATCCAAGGAAGTAGCCACATTGCTATTGGCTATATGGGTCTAGAATTTAGAGGGAGGTGACTGAGTTAGTATGAGAAGTTATTAGCATATAGATAATAATTGAAGTTACAGGAATGGATGAAGTGACCCAGCAGGAGAATGCTATATAGATAGCATAGTTTTTTTATGGAAGGGGCTGTTGGAAAGGTGTATATGAGGATAGATGGTACTTTCATTGTTGGAAAAAACCATAATCAATAAATATTTAGTATTTAAACATATCTGTAAAGTATTCACTAGTTTTCTTTTAAAATTATTTTATAAATTACAGAAAATAAATCTTAACAAAATCTTATCATGATTTTTAATAAATTGGAAGCCAGAGAATTGCCTCCCTCAGGGAAGGAACATATTTGCATCTCAGGGGGCCTGAGGACAAACACCTTTTTTTTTTTTTTAATATTTTTTAGTTATAGATGGATGCAATATTTCAATTTTGTTTATTTATCTTTATGTGGTGCTAAGGATTGAACCCAGTGCCACAATCCCAGCCGGACCAAATACCTTTAAGTAAACAGGAGACATGAGTTTAAAAAACAAAAGATTGGGGCTGGGGATGTGGCTCAAGTGGTAGTGCACTCGCCTGGCCAGTGTGCGACCTGGGTTCGATCCTCAGCATCACATACATATAAAGATGTTGTGTCCCCTGAAAACTAATAAATAAATAAATAAATAAATATCAAAAAAAATTCTCTTTCTCTAAAACAATAAAAAAAAAAAACCAAAGATTGAGTAAGATAAGGGTTTAGGGTGAGAAATACAAAGGACCAGAGAAGATTACTACAAAAGAGGCTACTTAAAATGTTTGAAAATGTTATGACTAGGTGAGAAAGCAGGGTGGATTAGATAATGGTTTGGTTATTGGAGCAAAAGGACTGACTTGAGAAATCTGTTAGTGGTTGAAGTTAGGGACTGAAGAGATGAGGATGATTTCCTGATGCCTGAGTTGGACACTAGCATCTGTGAGATTGGGACTGTCTGTTAAGGAGCCAGTTTGGGAAGAAGGGAAAGTAGTAACAATGAGTCTAGTTTAGAAAATGTTGGACTGGAGAAATCACTGAGGCTTCTTAGTGATACCAGTCTTGTATACTGTGTTTACGTGAGTCTACTTTTAAGGAGAATGAACTGGGCATGTTATTCCTGCTTTTTAAAAAACTAATAATAAGAAATTGATTTTATCTATTTATTTAGTATTGGGCATTTCACCACTAAACTACACCCCCAGTCCTTTATTTTTAAAAAAAAATTTTAAAAAACTATATAGATTATTATTATTTTAAAATATTTATTTGTTTTTTAGGTGTAGATGGACACAGCACAATGCCTTTATTTTTATGTGCTGAGGATCTAACCCGGGTCCCACCCGTGTGAGGCGCGTGCTCTACCGCTGAGCCATAATCCCAGCTCTATAGTATTTTTTAACATGGTGCTGAGGATTGAACCCAGGGCCTCACACGTGTAAGGCAAGAGCTCTACAGCTGATCTACAACCCCAGCCCCCTTTAATTTTTTATTTAATTTTATTTTTTATTACTATATTTTCTACTGGGCATTGAACCCAGTAGAAAATATAGTAATAAAAACTAACCGCTGAGCAATACTCCCAGTCCCCTTTTTTTGGATACTGGGTATTGAACTGGGGCACTTGACCATGGAGTTACATCCCCAGCCCCCACCCCTCTTTTATTTTTCTTGCTTTTGTTGGCCTTTATTTAATTATAGAAGAAAGTAAATACCTTTTCCTTTTTGGGCCATTTGTGTTTCTTTCTCTGTTAAGTGTGTGTCACATTTACCTATCTTTTTTTTTTTTTTTTTGAGTTGTTAGTTGGATCACAATGCTTTATTTTTGTGTGGTGCTGAATATTGAACCCAGTGCCTCACACATTTGAGGGGGGGCACTCTACCAATGAGCTACAGCCCAGCCCACATTTACCTATCTTCTACATTTTCTTTTACATGGCCAGGGTATAAATCTTTGTAAACTTAGAAAAAACACCAATATTTGTAGTTTTATATACATATTTCAAATGAAATGCTCACTGTTTTCTAACATTGTTTATTGCTTGGAAAGACTCTTCATTATCAGAAAAGTTTAAACATTAATTTTGTAACTACCGCCTAGATGACATTTATTATATTGATTTTAAGAGGCTTTTTTTTTTTTTTTTTTTAGTTTTAAGAAATTTTCTAATTAGATAACACTCTCATGTACAAGTGATGATGTTGTCCTTTCTTCTTTTCTTCCAGTGTCTGTCTATGCCTCTTGAT
Source organism: Marmota marmota marmota (assembly GCF_001458135.2). Classification (NCBI taxonomy): domain Eukaryota; kingdom Metazoa; phylum Chordata; class Mammalia; order Rodentia; family Sciuridae; genus Marmota; species Marmota marmota. The sequence goes on from NW_026000185.1 coordinate 27,468,972, forward strand.
GTTAGTTTTCTGATTCTGTGTCAGAACATTGAGAGGTGGGACATAAAAGGAGGAAAGACTAACTTGGCTCAGAGGCTCAGAGGTTTCAGTCCGTGATCGACTGGCTCCACTGCCTTGGGGCCTGTGGCAAGAAAAAACATCCTGGTGAGGAACATGTGGTGGCAGAGTCGTGCTAGTCAGGAAGGACAGAGAGGGAGAGGAAGGGGCAGGGGTTCCAATTTCCCCTTTAAGGCACACCCCATGTGACCTCACTTGTGTCTACTTGGCCCAATGTCCTAAGCCTTCCACCAGTGGTCACTAGTGCCACAGGCTTGACTCAGTCTGGGGGGCACTGGCTTTGGGGGGGACATAGAAGGCACAAGCTTCGCAGACTTCTCTCTGTTGTTTAATTCAGATGGCCTTTATCTCCTGAACAGAACTGAATTATCTTGTTAACCCCTCGCCTGCATCTGAGCTGGGATGCTGACACTGCTTCCCCATTAGGTGGTTCTGTGTCCCAGCCCTATATTGTACTTCATTTAGACCACAGAGTCTCACTGAGTTGCTTAGCACCTCGCCATTCCTGAGGCTTGCTTACCCGCCCCAGTGCTTTTTATTTTTTTAAACTTTGAGACAATCTTGTTAAGTTCCTGAGACTGGCTTTGAACTTGCCATCCTTCTGGCTCAACCTCCTAGGCTGCTGGGGTTACAGGCTTGCACCACCGTGCCCAGCTTGTTACTCTATTTTTGTTACTATTATTTTTGTGGTACTGGATGTTTAATTCAGGGACACTCTATCACTGAGCTACTCCCCAGGCCCTGCCCCCTTTTTTGAGGCAGGGTCTCCCTAAGTTGTTTAGGCTGACCTTGATTTAGGATTTTCCTGCCTTGGACTCCCATGTAACTGGGATTTTTAGGAATGTGTTACCATGCCCATCCTAGTTTTATGAATTCTCAGTGATTGGGTTTCCATAGCATTTTATAAAAGTTGGACTCTTGTTTTTTACTGGTACTGTAATATGTTTAATCACTCCCATATTAGCACCATCCTTGGTGAGGAAATTGGGTTTATTACTTGGATTTTGGCAGATTCAGAGAAAGATCTTTAGTAAGTGAAGTGGTTGCTAGTTCAGATTACCTGTGAGTTTGTCCCTATCATTTGCCTTTTTTACTGATCACAACCTTGGAAAACTAAAAAAGTCTTTATACATTAAAAATGAATACTTGTAAGTTGGAAGACAATATTGATATTAATAGAAGGAGCTGTTCAAGTACTTTTATTTCAGCCACCATAAAAATGTGTCATTTGGAAAGTACAGGGATTGGCAGCTGACTCAGCAGCTAACTCTCTAGTTGTAGTGTTAGTTGATTTCTTGTGTGGCATCTGTTGCTGTGCATAAAGTAAATTCATTACTTGCCATTTGAATTTGAATGTGGATGAGTGATGGTGAATTCTGTCAGGATGGTATGGAAAGTTACAGTATATTTGGCACTTATGCCAATATCTCCCCCTCTCTCTCATGAAGAGACTGACAATTACTAAATAATCTGGTAAATGTACTATTATTGGAGACAACATGAAAATGGATATTATGTCAAAAGTTATTTTTAGGATTTTAATTTTCATAGTGCTGGTAATTGAACACAAGGCCTCATGCATGTGAGGCAAGTGCTGTACCAATGAGCTATATCCCAAGCCCCAGAATTTATTTTTTAATCCTAGGAAGCAGCAAGTGTTCCCAAGGTAGGCTGGAATGCAGTTTTTTTTTTTTTTTTTTTAATATATTGTTTTATTTGTAGGTAGACACAATACCTTTATTTTATTTATTTATGTGGTGCTGAGGTTTGAACCTAGTGCCTCACACGTGCTAGGCAAGTGCCTTACCACTGAACCACAGCCCTAGCCCTGGAATGCTATGTTAATATGCATTAGTATATGCATAAGAGTGTTATAAACTGCCTGTGAGAATGTGGTCATCTTGTTTTACTGTAGACTAATTATTTTTTATTTATTTTATTTTTTGATACTGGGAATTGAACCTAGGGGCACTTTACCACTGTGCTATATCCCCAGACCTTTTTATTTATTTTTGTTTTTTCGAGACAGGGTCTTGCTAAGTTGCCCAGCTGGACTCAAACTTGTGATCCTCCTGCCTTAGCCTCCTGAGTTGCTGGGATTACAGGCATGCCCTCCTGTGGACTGATTCTTAAACTTGCTACTCATCTGAGCTCTTTTTTTTTTTTTCTTTCTTTAAACTGGGATTGAGGGCTGGGGCCCTTTGCCACTGAGCATCCCTACTCCTTTTAATCAATTTTTTATTTTGAGAGAATCTTCTAAATCTTCTAGGCTGGCCTTGAGCTTATGATCCTTCTGCCTCCTGCCTTAACCTTTTGAGTTGCTGGAACAGGTGTTTTTCACTGTACCCTGGCACTGACCTCTTAAACTCTTAATCCCTATGCCTTGTTTTATTTTGGTTTTCCTTTTTATCCCCCCTTTTGAATTGGGGTTTGAACCCTGGGGCATTTTTACCACTGAGTCACATCCCCAGTCCTTTTTATGTTTTAATTAATTATTTTGGGGGTTAGCAAGGGTTGGACTCAGGGACACTTGACCATTGAGCCACACACCCAGCCATATTTTGTATTTTATTTACAGACCAGGTCTCACTGAATTGCTTAGCTTTGAACTCGAGATCCTCCATTAACACTTTTAGGTCCCATCAGTGCCCCCTGCTTAAAGCCATATTTTCAAAGTACTTACAAGGTAAAAGTATAGAGCAAAACACTCAAAGGCTTGGTAAAACCTAAATAATTTGGCTTTGAACTTGAGATCCTCCTCCTTCAGCCTCCAGAGCCTCCGGGATTATAGGCGTGCGCCACTGTGCCTGGCAGAGCAAAACATTTTCAAAATTCAAGGGTATAACTTACACGTACACACATTGGGAAGGGTCGGGTTAAGTGTGTAAAAACTGATTAGGTCATTTTTATTTTGAGACAGAGCCTCACTAACTTGCTGAGAGTGGCCTTGAATTTGGCTATCTTCCTGCCTCAACCTCTTGTCAACCTCCTGAATTGCTGGGATTATAGGTGTGTGTCACCACTCCCAGCTATTCCTTTTTCATATGCTATTTTTTCTTGGGAATTTTTAGTACTGTGTGAGCCTTGTAAAGTGAAATGAAATTTTGTTGAATTGAGGAAATGACATTTATACTAAAATACTAATATTTTATTTGTAAAATGTGATAAATCATTCTAATTGTACTTTAGTTCTGATCTTGCTTTGGACTTGCCACTTGAAAACCCTGGTTTCATTTCTGTCTTTTTTTCCTGCTATAAATTATAGAAATAGTATTGTAGATTTTTTTTCTATAAATAATTATTTTATGAGTATGGATTGGATGTCTCTGTTACTTGAATATTGTTTTCCTGAGCTGCTGCCAACAGAGAGTATGAAGCCCGCTTGGAAAGGTACAGTGAACGCATTTGGACGTGTAAGAGCACCGGAAGCAGTCAGCTAACACACAAGGAGGCCTGGGAAGAAGAACAGGAAGTTGCTGAACTGTAAGTAATAGAAGCCCTGCCTTCTGGCCCCATCTTCACCTTGTTAGGAAAGGATGGAATAGTAACTCTTAATGCAGTATTTGTTTTCAAATATATGAGGCATTAATTGGAGTATATATGATAGTGTACTGTATTAGTGTCAGGGGCCTTTATCTTCGTGGTATTTTGCTAGTAGCAAAGTGGGGACAATACATATTTATTTAGGTTTTACCAGGCCTTTGAGTGGTTTTGCTCTATACTTTTACCATGTAAATACTCTGGAAATATGGCTTTAAGCAGGGGGCACTCATGTGACCTAAAAGTGTAAATGGAAACAGCAAAAAGGCATAAAGTTTTCTTTGTTTTGTGGTCATTTGAAATTTCAGATGATATTTACAGCAGATGTCAAAAACAGATAACAGTTTGAGGACAGTTTAAGTAGAAAGGGTGAATTAGGTGTCTTAAAAAATTCATCTGTTCAAAATGCCTAGTTGTTTGAATGATCTCTCAAAGAAAATATGCAGAATTTGGGCTATAGGTTATACAAAGAGATAAGTAGAAACTAGGGATGATAAAATAGTGCTTTTGGGAATTGGGAATAGGTGCTTTTTCTGGATTTCTCCTTGACTTGTAGCAGACAAGCAGGAGAGCATAGGATTTAGTAATTGAATACTAGTGGGCTCTTTGTGATGGGCCTGGTGATGAGTGGCTCTATCACTGACTCATTGGTCAAGATGTCTAACCTGGTGCCTCTTCTTTGCTTATTGGCACATTCTCTCTGGGATTAGTGTTATTTGTATTGTGTGTGTGTGTGTGTGTGTGTGTGTATGTGTGTGTGACACACACCTTATTTAATGTGCTAGACCAGGGGTTGGCCAACATCTTATAAAGGGCCAGTTTGTAAATATTTTAAGCTTTGTGGACCATATGGTCTCTTGTCTCAACTAAACTCTGACATTGTTAAACAGCTGTAGATATTATATAAAGAAATGAGTAGCTGTGTTATAATAAAATTACTTACAAAAACTAGCTCTGCCAGGGCCCGGTGGCTCACTCAGTGCCTAGGGCAGCTGAGGCAGGAGGATTGGCCAGCCTCACCAATTTAGCAAGGCCCTAAGCAACTCATCGAGACCCTGCCTCAAAATATAAAAAGGAATGGGAATGTGGTTCTGTGGTTAAGCACCCCTGGGATTCAATCCTTGGTACTCAAACAAACAAACAAACCAAAAAAACTAGCAGGATGCTGGATTTGGCCCACTGACCTCTATAAAAGACTGTAATTTTTTCCCCCTGGTGCTGGTGATTGAACCAGGGCATGCTAGGCAAGTACTCTGCTGTTGATCTGCAGTATCAGCCTTAGCCTGTAAACATTTTTTTTTTTTTTTAATATTTATGTTTTAGTTATAGGTAGATACAATATCTTTATTTTGTTTTTATGTGGTGCTGAGGATTGAACCAAGTGTCTCCCTTATGCCAGGCAAGCACTCTATCACTGAGCCACAACCCCAGCCCTTGTTTTAAAATTTTGAAACAGGGTCCTGCTAAATTGCAGAGGCTGGCTTCGGAACTTGTGATCCTCCTGCCTCAGCATTGTGGGTCATTAGGTTTATATGTGTGTGCCACTGTGCCCAGCTAGCCTGTGAACTTCTTAAGGATAGAACTCATATTTGACTTATTCTTGAATTGGTTACAGTGCATAGCACAATCCTCTGCATTAAATAAGCAGATATTACTCACTTTTTTTTTGCAAATACAACACTACCTTCTCCAGATGACTTTTTGGGAAAATTGTGTGTAAATATTCTTTGTAAATAAAAGATACCACCATTAGCCTACAAAAAGATAAAAAAGAGTAATAAAGGAGGATGTTATGGTTGTAGGAAATGTGATTATGTACCTGAAAAACCCAGTGAATCTGTTTAGTAAAAAGCTATTCTGAGCCAGAACGGTGGTGCACACTTGTAATCCCATTGGCTTGGAAGGCTGGGACAGGAGGATTGGAGTTCAAAGCCAGCCTCAGCAAAAGCAAGGTACTAAGCAACTCAGTGAGACTCTGTTTCTAAATAAAATACAAAATAGGGCTGGGGCTGGGGCTCGGTAGTCAAGTGCCCCCAAGTTCAATCCCTGGTACCAAAAAAAAAAAAAAAAAAAAAAAAAA
>NW_026000185.1:27474660-27486034 GCF_001458135.2 Marmota marmota marmota
TTTTTTTTTTTTTATTTTTTTTGAGCTTGTTATCATTAAGTTGCCAATGCTAGCCTTGAACTTGTGATCCTGTTGCCTCAACCTCCTGAGTTGCTGGGTCCCTGCACTGGTGAAAGGTTGGATACTTTGTACCAAAATGTTTAAGATAGAAAATGTTTATTTGTATTTAATTCAGCAAACAGTGGAGGATACCAGTATTTGAATAGGGGAGGCCTATGATAGTAGTTAGGCTTGAAAAGATTGTCTAGAAGCAGCATGTAGAAAGAGTTAGAGAAGGAGGGGAATCTTTGTAACTGGAATAGTAGTCATGCAGGGATGCTTGGCGCAGGAATGCATGGCAGGAATAAAAAGGACGAGATTAACTCTCTGCTTCTTCCTAAAAAGAGTTTAAAAAGCCACTACAGACTTTCTCAGAAAGGCATACACATTAGCATATTAAAGATATTTAGAAGACCTGCAGTAGAGATACTTTTCACTAGGTTTTATATAATGGGTTTCAAACTTATTTGACCTTGGAACCTGTTACATCTGAGGGAAGTTCTATAGAATGTACTTTGGAAATGTTTTACTTGATTTGATTGCTATTAAAATATAGGAGGTGGATGGAGAAATTATTAAAAGATTAGGAGGTTATGAAATTTTATTCAAAGTAAAAATTCTTTCTAATTACAAAAGTAATGCGTGGGCTGGGAGTGTAGCTTAGTGGTACAGTGCTTACCTCTAGCATGTGCAAGACCCCAGGTTCAAGTTCTGTCACTGTCCCCCCCCCCAAAAAAAAAGAAAAACAAGAAGAAAAAAGGAAGTAACACACACTTGTTATAAAAATGTGTATGAGGGCTGGGATTGTGGCTCAGAGGGAGAGCGCTTGCCTCGAGTGCATTAGGCACTGGGTTCAATCCTCAGCACCACATAAAAATAAAATAAAGATATTGTGTCCACCTATAACTAAAAAATAAATATTTTTAAAAAATGTGTATGACATGGAGTAAAGGAATCTGAACATTATTGTCCAGCCTCACTCTCCAGAAATAACTAGCCATAGACCATGGAGCTTGAAACCTGAGTTTAATGGAAAGAGAGTGAATTTACAGGGGCCAGGAAAAGCCTCTTGGAATTAAGGAAAACATCTTGGAAGGTTGATTAAGCTGGGGAGAGGACAGAGGTAGCCAACCACCTTAACAAAGTCGGGGAAACTGGAACATATTGATCGTGATTGTAGTATAGTAGATACCTTGGTGGATTAATTCATTGTAAGAGTATGGTAATAGATACAGTATAGTAGTCAGTAGTTATGAATTGCATAGAATGATGCAGAATACTTCTTATTTTATTTATTTATTTTGGTGCCGGGAATTGAATTTAGGAGCACTGAACCACTGAGCCACATATCTAGTCCTGTTTTGTATTTTATTTAGAGACAGGGTCAGAGTTGCTTAGCACACGCTGTTGCAGAGGCTGGCTTTGAACTTGCAATCCTCCTGTCTCAGCCTCTTGAGCTGCTGGCAGAATATTTCTTATATATCACATTGTATCATGGTAACACAAAACCTAATACTGGTCTGCAGTTGTAGTTTTGTGGCAAATCACTTGCCTAGCATGCATTGGGTTCCATCCCAGCACTACTACCAAAAAAAAGCAGAACAAAACAAACCTAATACTGGCATTTGCACTAATGTTCTCATCCCCCACTCCTAATCCCCCCAAAACTACAAACCTTGGAATAAATATTAAATTATCTGGTCAAAATTGCATATCTAATAACTGTCCATTAAGGTTGCTTCCCATTTTCTGCTAAAAGAATCCAGCAGTGGGGGCTGGGGTTGTGGCTCAGTGGTAGAGCACTCGTCTTGTGCATGTGAGGTCCTGGGTTCGATCCTCAGCACCACATAAAATAAATAAATAAAGGTATTGACAACAACAACTAAAAAATAAAAAATTAAAAAAAAAAAATCCAGCAGTGAGTATCTTAAAGTATATGTTAGTTTTGATGAGTATTATCCAGTTGCTTTCTAAAAGGGTTGAAAAATTAGGCCATCAGCAGTGTTTAGTTGCCATATCGGGTATGATAGTTAAAGTATTTTTTGCTAATTTATAACTGAACAGTGGTACCTCATTGTTTTACTTGTAAAGGCTTTGGGATTTAAGTCATGGTTTCAACGTATTAACTATTCCTGATATAATTTCATTATCCATAAAATGAAAATTCTAGATACCTCAAAAGGTATTGTGAGAAGTAAATGAGTGAACCAGGCGTGGTGGTGCATGCCTATAATCCCTGTGATGTGGGAGGCTGAGGCAGAAAGATTGCAAATTTGAGGCCAGCTTTAGCAACATAGACCCTGTCTCAAAATAAAATGAACTTCGGGTGTGGCTTGGTTCTAGAAATCTTATAGGTTTAATCCCCAGTCCTGGGGGTAGGGGGTGGGGAATGAATGGATGCAACTGAGAAATATCACAAATATAATCCAGTTATGTCTTCCTAACTAAAAACTGGATAAAGGGTAAGAATAAATTCATAGCTGAAAAGAAATTCACTCTCCAAAAACCAATTAATGGGAAAATATTTAAACTTACCTATAATGTGCCTGTTATTTTCATTTATAGATAAGAAAGTTAACCTATATAGATCAATTGACAGAACTACTGTAAAAAGTTTTTCGGTTTTTCCCCTGTAAACTGTATGTTTTTTGATCTTTGTATTCTCCTGTGCTGTACATGTATTTGCTCAAGAAATATTTGCTTTGCTGTGCTTCTAATACTGCTCTCAAAAGCTGAGTCTTAAAGTTTGAATTGACCTGAATTAAATTAAATATGTGGATAGGTTTTCTTCAGTTTTTAGTAACTAACAGCATATTTACTTAGTTTAAAGGAGGAATTTCCAACCTGGTACGAGAAACTTGTTCTGGAAATGGTTCACCACAACACCGCCTCCCTGGAGAAGTTAGTAGACACTGCATGGCTGGAAATCATGACCAAATACGCTGTGGGTGAAGAGTGTGACTTTGAGGTAAGTGTCTGTCTCTCCTATGATTTCATCCACTAATTCAGAATTGAAACTTCTGTCATAGACTACAGAGCCTATTTGTCTATGTCTAAAATTGTATTATGTTTGATGTCTGGTTCATATGATATCAGGTATTCTGAGGACCAATTTTAGAATCACACTGACTATGTGGGAATATTTAATTCTGTGATTATTGCTACCTGGGTACCACTATATCTATCTTTGCTTTCTCTTTGTTTTTTCTTTCTTTTTGGTAATTATATTATCTTGGGTGGGTTTTTTTTGGTAATTTTTTCATACTTTAAAAGACTTTCAAAAACTTCAACAGCTGGTTATGGTGGCACACACCTGTCATCCCAGTGACTCAGAAGGCTAAGGTAGGAGCATGACAAGTTGGTACGCCAGCCTCAGCAAGTAAGTGAGATCCTGTGTCGAAATAAAAAACAAAAGAGCTGGAGTGTAGCTCACTAGTAGAGCACCCTTGAGTTCAAGTTGTTACTATAACCATGATGAGAATAGACTTTTCTACTTAAACTTGTTTTTTAATTTTACAGCCCAAATAACTACAAGAAAACTATTATAGAAGCAATACCTAATAGACGAATGGATAAAAAAAATGTGGCATTTATACACAATGGAGTATTACTCTGCATTAAAAAATGACAAAATCATAGAATTTGCAGGGAAATGGATGGCATTAGAGCAGATTATGCTAAGTGAAGCTAGCCAATCCCTAAAAAACAAATGCCAAATGTCTTCTTTGATATAAGGAGAGTAACTAAGAACAGAGTAGGGACGAAGAGCATGAGAAGAAGATTAACATTAAACAGGGATGAGAGGTGGGAGGGAAAGGGAGAGAGAAGGGAAATTGCATGGAAATGGAAGGAGACCCTCATTGTTATACAAAATTACATATAAGAGGAAGTGAGGGGAAAGGAGAGAAAAAAAAAACAAGGGGGAGAAATGAATTACAGTAGATGGGGTAGAGAGAGAAGAGGGGAGGGGAGGGGAGGGGAGGGGGGATAGTAGAGGATAGGAAAGGCAGCAGAACACAGCAGACACTAGTATGGCAATATGTAAATCAATGGATGTTTAACTGATGTGATTCTGCAATCTGTATACGGGGTAAAAATGGGAGTTCATAACCCACTTGAATCAAAGTGTGAAATATGATATGTCAAGAACTATGTAATGTTTTGAACAACCAACAATAAAAAAAATTAAAAATAAATAAATAAATAAATAAAAATATTGTTAGAAGAAAGAATAAGTGACATGATAGACATAAATACAATAAATTATTTTTTGCAAGTAAAAAAAAGAAGCAATACCTAACATTAAAGCAATCCTTATATAATTCTTTTCTTCACCTTGCTACTAGGGATTGAACACAGAACCTCATACATGCTAGGTAAGCATTCTCCCACTGAGCTACATCCCCAGCCATTTAAAAAAATTTTTTTAAACAATTGAAATTTTTTTTGGTACTGGGGATTGAACCCAGGGGCACTTAACCACTGAGCCACATCCCCAGCCCATTTTAAAAAAAAAATTTTTTTTTAGTTGCAGATGGACACAATATTTTTATTTTACTTATTTATTTATATTTATGTGGTGCTGAGGATCGAACCTGGTGCCACACACGTGCTAGGCAAGCACGCTACCACTGCCTGTTAATTTCATTTATATTACAACTACAGCACCCCCGCCAGCCTGTTTTTATATTTTATTTAGAGGCAGGGTCTCACAGAATTGCTTAGGGTCTCGCTAACTTGCTGAGGCTGGCTTTGAACTTGCAATCTTCCTGCCTCAGCCTCCTGAACCATTGGGATTAAAGGCATATGCTATCACACCTGGCTAAGAATTTAAATTTAAAAAAAATTTTAAAGTTTTAAAATTTCAAATAGCTTATTTAGGTTGATATGTATCAGATAAGAGAACTGTTAGCCATATACCTAATGGTGGTTATTCCTTCTCAAATAGCCTAAATAAAATTGCTTTAGAGAGGTTCTGAAAATATATTCTTAGGTCCATGCTTGAGACTTCAGGAGGTTTAGAACAGGTCCTAAAGTAGCTATTCTAACAAGCTGTAGGATGGTAATGATGCCGTTACATTGGGCACCACACATTGAGTAGTAGTGGCTTAAACAATAAAGGCATTTGATTATGTTAGATTAAAAAGTCTTAGAAGTAGACAGTTCCAAGGTTGGTGTAGAGGCTGGATGATACTGTCAAGCTCTCTTGCTTTTTTCAGTGTGTTGAGTTTTGGTCTTTAACTTTATTGCCTCTTGGTGTGAAATTGTGACTGTATTCAGAGTGAGGAAATGCTTTTCTTTCTTTTTTTCTTTTAACATTGCTGAAGATTGAACCCAGGGCCTTGAACTTGCTAGGGAAGTACTCTATCACTGAGCTACATCCATAGTCCTCAAAGTAATGCCTGTCTAAGTAGGATAAGAAGATTTTCCAGAAGAATAAAAGATAAAGTGTCCCCTTTATCTTTACATGTCATTGGCTAGGTCTTGCCTTATGTATCCATCTTTATCTGCAAGCTGAGAAAATGAGTATTTGCCTTTTTTCTTGAAAAGTCAGGCTCGCGGGACAGAGGAGAGAGTGGGGGGGACTAGCTTAAATAGCCAGTTCAGCAATTATATGTGCTACAAAACAGCCAGTAAGTATGAGGTCAAGATTCAAACTCGTGTTTATGGTTCCAAAGTCTTCCTCCTTTCTTGTTTCACTTATTGACTCTGATTTCCTGTATTTTGTAGCTGCTTCTTTTTCATTTGTAATGTTTGGGATTGCAGGTGAGTTTTTGTTTGTTTTTTGATGCTTGGGATTGAACCCAGGGCCTTGTGCATGTGAGGGAAGCACTCTACCAATTGAGCTATATCCTCAGTCCCTGCAGGAGGGTTTTTAAAGAAAATTTTTTTAATATTTATTCTTAAGTTTTAGGTGGATACAATATCTTTATTTTACATTTATGTGATGCTGAGGATCGAACCTAGTGCCTCATGCATGCTAGGCGAGCACTCTACCACTGAGCCACAACCCCAGCCCTCGAAGGAGGGTTTTAATCACATATTTTTTATTAGTGTCCTGGCAAGAAACAGATATCATACTTAAATGATATAATTGAATTGAGTTTAATAAAGGGCTGTTGACAACATACAACAGTCCAATCAGGGACAAGGAAACTGAACAAGGAAACTATCAGCCAGTGGGCAGACTCCATTTCTAAACCCCAAGGAAGCAAGGAGAGGGAGAAAATGACAGGAATTTGAAGAGTAGCTTAGTTGTCAAAGAGTACTTTGTAATGAGATTTAACCAACCTGCTAGGGAGGCATTAAGGGAGTAAATAATACCCTAACCTCACTTTTCTTCTACTGTCTGACTTTCTCCTAATACTTACCAGGGACTGAACTCAACCAAATCTGGAGAGCAAGGGAGGGAGCCTTTTGGTATGAACCAGTAAGGTCAGCCCATGTAGGCATAGAACAGTGTGGAGAAGAATGGTGATGGATTTGAAGTGGCAGAAGGAAAATATTCTGCACATATATATGCAAGATGGAAGAAGAAATGTTTGAGGCAAGAGAGGAAATAATTAGGGAGATATTTGCTTATAAACATGAAAAAATGTTTAAGCTCATTTGTAATAAAGGAAATCAAATGGAAACTATAGTGGGATAATATTGTAAACATAAGATGAATAAAGTAATAACAAGAACTTATGATGCTCCTGCCTCAGCCTCCCTGCCATTGAGATTTCAGGCATGTGTTACTGCACCTGGCTTTTGGTTACTTTTTATCTGTGACACGTTTGGCAAGGCACTGTATTCTGAATGTTAGTTTTTTTTTCTAGGTTTGAATACACGATTATAGTTGATTTAAAATATAGCTTTATTGAAGCTAGGCATGGTGGTGACTGCCTGTAATCCCACTGACTGAAGAGGCTGAGGCCGGAGGATCCCAAGTTGGAGGCCAGCCTAGGTAACTTAGTGGCATACTGTTTCAGAAAAAAAAAGAAAGAAAGAAAGATAAGGGAGCTGGGGATATAGCTCATGAGGGTAGAGCAGTTGCCTAGCATGCATGAGGCCCAGGGTTTAATTCCCAGTAAAATACACACATGCAAAATCCTTATTGCATTACAATTGACATGTTATAAACTGCGCATATTTAAAAACTTATAAGCTGGATGTAGTGGTATGTGCTTTAGTTCTAGCTACTGAGAATCTAAGGCAGGAGGATTGCTTGAGCCCAGGAGTTTTGAGACTACACTGGATACCATAGTGAAATCCCATGTCAAATAAATAAAATGTACAGTTTGACAGATTTGGAGACATTTTTTACATTTTACACCTGTGAAACTTGCTGTAATCACTATAGGGAATATACTCCTCATACCTAAAACTGTACTTATGCTCTTTTGTAATCTCTTCCTTTTCCTTCCTGGTCCCCATCACTGTTCTGTTTTCTGTCAGACCATTTTCTAGAGTTTTATATAAATGGATCATTTTGTATCCTTTTTTTTCCTTTTGGTCTGGCTTTTTTACATTCAGCAAAATTATTTTAATGTGCATCCTTATTACTGTGGTATCAAAGGTTGTGCTTTTTATTGCTTAGTATTCCATTCTATGTGTAGACTACAGTTTGTTTATCCATCACCCATTGATAGATACTTTGGTTGTTTGGGCTAACAAAGCTGCTATGAAGATATGTGTACAAGTCTTTGTATGAATCTAGATTACTTTAACTCTTGGATACATACCTAGGTGTGGAATGACTAGGTCACAATAGTACTCATAGGTTTTTGTGTTTTTTTTTAAGATGTCGATGAACCTTTATTTTATTCATTTGTTTATATGCAGTGCTGAGAATCAAACCCAGTGCCTCACATGCTAGGCAAGTGCTCTACCATTAAGCCACAACTCCAGCACCCCATAGGTTTAACTGTAAAGAAATTGCCAGACTGTTTACGGAGATGGTTAAAACTGTTAAATTTCTACCATCAGTTTGTGAAAGTTCCATTTCATCACATTGGTGTCTACACTTGGTATAATCAGTTTTATTTTTATTTATATTTTGGGTACTGGGGATTTAACCCAAGAGCACTGTACCACTGAGTAACATCCCCAACCCTTTTTATCTTTTGAGATAGGAGCTTTTGAGATAGTTGCTTAGGGCCTCTCTTTGTTGCTGAGGCTGATCTTGAATTTGTGATCTTTCTGTCTCAGCCTCTCAAGTGGCTGGGATAACAGGTGTGTGTGACCATGCCCAGACAGTTTTTTAAATTAAAAAAAAAAATTTAGCATTTTTAATAGATGGTTTGACTTGTGGTTTCAATTTGCATTGCCTGTAACAGCTGATAATACTGAGTATCTTCTGTGCTTGCCATCCATTTATTCACATTTTCTTTGGTAAAATGTTGGTTTAAATTTTTGTCCCTTGGGGCTGGGGATGTGGCTCAAGCGGTAGCGCGCTCGCCTGGCATGCGTGCGGCCCGGGTTTGATCCTCAGCACCACATACCAACAAAGATGTTGTGTCCACCGAGAACTAAAAAAAAATAAATAAATAAAATTTAAAAAAAAATTTTTTTTTGTCCCTTTAAAGAAATGTATTGTTCTCTTATTTTTTAATGTTCTTTATATATTCTGGGTGTAGTGTTTAAAACATTGTAATTAAACAACACTATCATCTTTTATTCTTTTTTGGGGGGGGGTACTGGGGATTGAACCCAGAGGTGCTTAACCACTGAGCCATATCCTCAGCACTTTTTTATATTTTATTCAGAGACAGGGTCTCACTGAGTTGCTTAGAGTTCACTAAGTTTCTGAGGCAGGCTTTGAACCCAAGATCCTATTGCCTCAGCCTCCCAAGTAACTGGGATTACAGGATTAATTCCAAAGGTGGGATTACAGTGCACCTTTGTTTTTTTATTTTGAGACAGTCTGGCTTTGTTGCCCCACTGGCCTCTTACTTGTGATTCTCCAGCCCTAACCTCCCAAGTCACTGGGACTATAGGCATTCTCTACCATGCTTGGCTTGTAGTCCTTACTCTTTATGCCTCATAATAGAATTTCAAAATTCATGAAACAAAATTGGACAGAAGTATAAGGAAAAAAAGAGAAATCACATCTATAGTTAAGAGATTCAGCACTTCCCCTTCCTAAAAATTGATGGAAAAGGTGTTGCAAAGTAGTAATACTTTGTAGTCCTAGCAGTTTGGGAGGCTGGAATTTGAGACCAGCATGGGCAACTCAGTAAAAACCTGTCTCAAGAAATAAAAACAGGCCTGGGGACATAGCCCAGCAACAGAGTGAGCGCCAGGTCCATGAAGGCCCTGGGTTCAAGTTCCTGTATTGTAAAATAAACTAAAGAGCAACAATGATAGAAAATCTTGGAATACCACTATAAGCCATTATAAATTACCAATATGAAATATTTTACCTGTCTGGGGATGTAGCTTAGCCGCAGAGGGCTTTCCTAGCATAGGTGAGGCCCTGGATTTCATCCCTAGCACTGCACTGCACACACACACACACACAAAAACAAAAACCAAAACCTTAAAAACATCAGAGTACACATTCCTTTAAGTGAATAATTTACCAAAACAGACCATATTTTAGGCCATAATGAAGTCTCAAGTTTGAAAGGATTCAAGTCATTCTGGGTATAGTGGTGAAAGCCTATAATCCCAGCGGCTCAAGAGGCTGAGGCAGGAGGATTTCAAGTTCAAAGTCAGCTTCAGGCAATTTAGTGAGGCCCTAAGCAACTTAGTAAGACCCTGTCTCGAAATGATAAATAAATAGGGCTGGAGGATGTCGCTAAGCACCCTGTTAATCCGCCCAAAAAAAGAAAGAAAAAGTATTTAATTAATTATAAATTAATACCAATTGTCTGGAAATCTTTAAATAACTGGAAACTATGTACTTTTAATTTATAATTTAAAGAATAAAATATTCTGAACCGAATATGAAAACAATATATTAAAATTTGTAAGCAGTTGCTAAAGTGGTACATAAAGGAAACATAGCATTAACTACCTGTCTTAAGTCAGGTCTGGTGGGACACACCTATAATCCGAGCTCCTGATGGCAGTTTTGAGATCAGTCTGATTTAGTGGAATCCTGTCTCAAAATACAGTTAAAAGAAGGGTTAGAGAAGTAACTCATAGGCAGAATGCTTTCTGGGTTCACCCCCAGAGCCACAAAAAAAGGATATAAGATCAATATATAAAATTATAATTTGCCTTTTTGTATACTAGCCTCCACAACTTGGTGAGACCCTGTCTCAAAAATAAAGAGTGACCTGGCCACAGTGGCACATGCTTATAATCCCAGTGGTTTGGGAGACTGAGGCAGGAGGAACACAAGTTCAAAGCCAGCCTCAGCAACTTAGCCCCTGAGCAACTCATTGAGACCCTGTCTCTAAATAAAAAGTGCAGAAGGGCTGGGGACATGGTTTAGTGGTTAAACGCTGCTGGGTTCACTCACTGGTACCAAAATAAATAAGTAAAAAATACAGAGTGGAGGTTGCAGCTCTGGTAGTGCTTGCCTAGCATGCATAGATCCTTGAGTTCAGTTCCCACTACCCCAACACTGATGTACAAAGGAAGTTCTTGAACTATATTTATGCATATTTTCAGCTGTCACAGTGATAGCCCTTTGACCGCACATTTGTACATGAATTATGAACTAGGTCATGATCATTTTACTTTTCAGCTTAGAAGTTTGAGAACTAAAAGTTCATAGTGCTTTGATGCTTCAGAATTTTAGTGAATTTTTGTTGGGAAGAATCTATATTGGATCATATTGTTCAACTCTTCTTTTCTGATAGTCCAACTCTTTAGGTTTCTAGTTCTTATTTATTAGATATCTGATTTTTCTCTTCTTTATAGGTTGGGAAGGAGAAAATGCTCAAAGTGAAGATTGTGAAGATTCATCCTTTAGAGAAAGTAGACGAAGAGGCCACTGAGAAGAAATCTGATGGTGCCTGTGATTCTCCATCAAGTGACAAAGAGAATTCCAGTCAAATTGCTCAGGACCATCAGAAGAAGGAGGCAGTAGTAAAAGAGGATGAAGGACGGAGGGATAGTATGTATGATGCCAGCTTTGTCATGGGACCCTGTCATTTTATTATACATACATCTTTTAGAGTTCTCCAAAAACAAAGATGTAATTGTAGCCAGGCGAGGTTTTGCATGCCTGTAATCCTAGTGGCTCTGGAGACTGAGGCAGGAGGATCGCAAGCTCAAAGCCAGCCTCAGCAATGGTGAGGTGCTAAGCAACTCAGTGAGACCCTGTCTCTAAATAAAATACAAAATAGGGCTGGGGGTGTGTCTCAGTGGTTGAGTGTCCCTGAGTTCAATCTCCAGT
>NW_026000185.1:27486059-27515174 GCF_001458135.2 Marmota marmota marmota
CCAAAAAAAAAAAAAAAAAGTCTTTTTTTTATATAGACATGATCTTGTTCATTTATCATTCAGAATATAACCAAAATAATCACAAAATGAATGAAGATTTACATCTCCCTAAATAATTAATACCATTGGGAAGTCAATTTCCTATAGCTGCTAAGTACTAATCCCTAACTACTCAAAATGGCAAAGTATTCTTTCTTTTCCTCCTTTATATATATATTTTTATATATATATATATATATATATATATATATATATATATATATAAATAAAACATTGTGAATATAACTAATGGCAGTGAGTTGTACATTTTACTTCAATAAAAACTTGCACAAATATTGCCCAATATTTAGGGATGCTGAAGGAGCTGATAAATATTAGAAAATTTAATCTGTGTTTCAGAGTCTCGTTTTGATTTGTTTAGATATACATGACAGTAGAGTGTATTTTGACATTTTATATATCCATGGAGTATAACTTATTCTAATTAGGATCCCATTCTTGTGGTTGTACATTATATGATGTGGAGTTTCACTGGTCCTGTGTTCACATATGAACTTAGGAAAGTTATGTCCGATTAATTCTACTGTCTTTCCTATTACCGTCCTTCTCCCTTCCCTTCATTCCCTTTGTCTAATCTGGTGAATTTCTATTCTTTCCTCCTTGTACCCTTATTGTGTTAGCATCCACATATCAGAGAGAACATTTGGCCTTTGTTTTTTGGGGATTGGCTTATTTCACTTAGCATGATATCCTTTACTCTTAAAGTTGAAAATATGTGCTTATGTGTAATTGGGGTGATCAAAGTAGGAGGGGCAAATTTTATTCTAAACCTTACTGCTTCTCACAGTGCAAACCAGTGTGGTGATTTAAGGGCCTTCCTTTTGTTTTCTGTGATCTAAGTTCCTCTCATGGGAGCTGCTATAATTCTGAAATACAACAATGTCTAAAAATAAGTTTAGGTATCTGGAGGCTCTAACAATAATTTTTTGAAAGTTGAAGAACAGGAACACTGCCCACTGAGAAAATTATTCAGTCTCAGATCTTCATTTAAAAAAATTATATAAATAAGGAATTTAGCTGAATTATGTTCCTTTTGTTTCCAAAAGCATGTGCACAATGTAGTGTGTGTTAATCCATGACTGTCAGTATTAAATAATTTTGCCATATTATTCAATTCTTACAGATATTGGATTAGAATGTTGTTACTTTGGAGTGTCATATTGTGTCATTAATTCTGTGTTTTGGTTCCAGATGTTTTAGATATATGCAGATGGTTTTATATCCGTACTTCCCTGTAGTCTAAAGGAAGTATAACTAGTTGTAGTTGTAGCTGGCCTTCCCTACTTGTTGATATTTCAATTTTGTTTTCTGGTCTGTTTTATAAATGCTTATGTTTATGTTTTCTAGTTTTTCTCTTTAAAAAAAAATACTTTTTTGTAGTTGTAGATGGACAGCATATCTTTATTTTTATGTGGTGCTGAGGATTGAACCCAGTGCCTCACATGTGCAAGGCAAGTGCTCTGCCACTGAGCTACAGCCCCAGCCCTGGTTTTTCTCTTTTGGATACTGAAGTTTTATAACATGAGCATTAGTTACAATCCCCTGAGGTTGTTTTGGTAAGGAATTGACATTTCTAGAATCAGATCATTAGCATACCAATAATATATTACACTCATTTTATGCCTGAAGTATTGTGTACCAGGAGCCCCAAGTTTTAGGCTTTGACTTTTCTTTTTTTGGCAGTATTGGAGATTGAACCCGGGGCCTCATGCATGGTAGTCAAGTGTTCTACTACTAAGCCACATCTCCACCCGTTGAATTTTTTATTGTTTTTTTGTGGTTTAATTATTGAGATCTAATGTCATTTGCTATTATTCAGCTAAGGAATTAATGTTATGACATATTCTGGAAAAAAATTATTCGAATTTCCACAGGAATGAAAGACAAATTCTAATACCAATAGTATTTTCTCATCAGATGACACTGGCTTCTACTTATGGGGAAAACAATAATGTATTGGCCAGAAACGTCTCAACTTTGTGTCCTTCTTCCTCTCCTTCCTTCCTGTTGGGAGAAGGGCCTTGTGCATGCTGGGCAGGTGCCCTCTACCACTCAGCTATATCCTCAGCTCTAGCTTTGTGTTCTTAATATCATCATGAATTTTTGTATTCTTTCTTATCATAGTAAGAGGGACTCTCTTTTCTTCTCTTGGCCAAAACACTTGTCCTTTGAAATGTATTTGTTCTTTCTCAAGGAGTTGGGTTAACTTTTATTCTTATTCTCAACTTATTATTAATAAAGTCTCATTTTCTAAAAAGAATAACATGTCTCTCTTGATCATCTTGTTTTCTTTCCATTCAAGTCAATGTTCTTTTTTAAAACAAACAAACCTGTATATTTATTCAGTGTTATTAATGCTCACAAATCTACAGTTTGGGGATTTTTTTTAAAGGGATGGTTTATTACAAAACTGTAGTATCCATCAAATCTGAGAATGTTATCGCTACTTATTGACCATCAGTTTATTCCTTATGCTGTTGTGGTCTAAATTGTGTCATTTTATGGCTAAAATAAGGTTACAAGTAATCTCTTTTGTTGGTGGTGGTGGTATTGTTATTGGGTATTGAACCCAGGCATTTTACCAATGAGCTACATTCCCAGCCTTTTTTATTTATAATTTTGAGACAGGGTCTATCTATATCGCTAAGAGCTTTGCTAAATTGCTGAGATTGGCCTTATAATTGCAATCTTCCTGCCTCAGCTTCCTGAGTTGCAATGATTCTAGGTGTGTGCCACCATGCCCAGCTGCTTCTTGATTGTTTAATCTGGAGATTGCTTCTTGGTCTGGTTTACATTTCTGTTATATTTGACACTGATGGTTGCTCTCACATCTTTTATATTATTTTATACACTGTCTCCTAGTTCCTCAACTACTCTGTTTCTTTACCTTTTCCTTTTTTTTTTTTTGCCCCTGCCATTCCTTGGATTTTTTCCCAGAGGGTTCTATCTTTGTCTTTTCATTTTTTATTTTACATACTGTTCTCTATCAGTGATGCCCAATTTAAACTCTGATCTGTAGGTAGGCTGATGATTCCCAAGGTCAGACTTACTAGGTCAGACTTGTATAGTAACTTCAGGCCTGATCTTCAACTTGTATGGTCCCACAGGCAACTCAAATGCAGCACATATAAAGCTAAATTGACCATCTCATTTTTGTCTCCTCAAGGCAATTTAACAAGAATCCTGCTCTTCTCTCTTCCTTTAAGTTAATGACACCACCATGTACTTGGTCTGAAAGGCAGAAAATTTGGAAACCTTTAACATTCCTACCTGTAATTAACACCAAGTCCGACTCCTAAATGCCTCTTGACTCTTTCATTCTCCATTTCATTTATATTAATTCAGATATTTGGCATTGTGTCTTCTGATTTCCTTATTTTCAGCCTTACCTTCTCATTTTATTCATCTTGTAATTGCTGAAATTGTTTTCTTAAATTTTTTCACACTGGTGATTTTTTAAAAATGCACATTTAGTTAAAACAAAATTTCTTCTCTGAGCTGGGTAATGGCTCATCTCTGAAATCCCAGCTACTTGGGAGGCCAAGGCAGAAGGATTGCAAGTTTAAGCAAATTGTCAAGTTGGCAAAACCTGTCTCAAAATAAAAAGGGCTGGGAATGTAGCTCTGTGGTAGAGTGCTCCTAGGTTCAATCCCCAAAACTTTCAAAACAAAAATAAAAAACCTAAAACTTTGATTTCCTAGTGCTCACAAGACAAATTATAGTCTCTTTAATGGTGTATGAATCTTTTTAAAATCTAGCCTCGGTTTACCACTAGTCCGATTTTTACTGTACTGTAAGTCTGTATCTCTGAACAAGACATATTTTGGGTTTTTCATGCCTGCCTTTCAGACTCAAGTTTTCTCTATTCTCTATTGTATATATATATTAACCACTATGCCCAGCTCAATGAAGAAATTTTGTTTGAACTAGATGTGCGTTTTTAAAAAATCACCTGTGTGAAAACCAACCTCTATTATAGTATTTAATTAGTATTGTAATTATTTATCCTCTTATAGACTTTAACTCCTTGAGGTAAGGAGATAATGTTTCATCTTTGGGCCACATCACCCAGTGTTGGTGCAGAATAGGTGTAAGATTATTGTTAATGAATGGATGAATAGAATTAAAACAACAAGCTTTTTCATGAATTTTTGTTTATTTGACTAGATGACAGAGCACGTAGATCTCCACGCAAACTTCCTACTTCATTAAAAAAGGGAGAAAGGAAATGGGCTCCTCCAAAATTTCTGCCTCACAAATATGATGTGAAACTACAAAATGAAGATAAGGTTAGTTGGCACTTTATGTTAAATCTCTTATATGTGATAGATGTTGTTTAAGAAACTGTTACAGGGTTGGTTTTCTTGGAGAAAATGTGCTGAAGAAACATGTTAATGGGTGTCTTTGTATAACGCATTCTAAGTGGTGTGTACTATTAGTAATTATGACTTTAAGTTGTTGTATTTTTATCTGTAGGAGATACCAGGCATTTTCTTTATTTAAAGGAATTATAAGAGTATAAGAGAACATTTGAGCTTCTCGATTTGAAAATTAAGACTCTATTCCCAGTGGTTATAGACTTCCCAAGGAGATAGCTTTTTCCTATTAAAAATAGAACTAGCTATTTGTGGGCGGGGGTTGTAGCTCAGTGGTTGAGTGTTTGCCTTGCACGTGTGAGGTACTGGGTTCCATCCTTAGCCCCACATAAAAATAAATAAATAGGGGCTGGGGTTATGCCTTAGCGGTAGAGCGCTTGCCTATCACGTGAGAGGCCTTGGGTGGGTTCGATCCTCAGCACCACATAAAAAGTAAATGAATAAATAAAATAAAGGTATCATGTCCAACTACAACTAAAAAATTAAAATAAATAAATACATACACACACAAATAAATAAATAAAAGATTGTGTCCATCTACAACTAAAAAAACGTTTTTTAAAAAAATTTTGTAGTTTTAGATGGACAGAATGCCTTAATTTTATTTGTTTATTTTTATGTGGTAAATGGGCTCCTCCAATCAAACCCAGTGCCTCACGCATTCTAGGCAAGCGCTCTGCCTCTGAGTTAAAAGAATATTTTTAAAAAAGTACAGCTCTTTGTAATATACTTAAACTCAGAAGTTGAGTCAACTCTAATTAGTGCTCATATAAGGAATCTTGTAAAACTGTAAGGTAATAACCCACAACAGTAAATATTCTTAAAATAGTATTACCTTTTATTAATTCTGTGATGCTCTGGATTTTATATTTTCTCAGCCCCTATATATAAATTTTGTTGGGGTGGGGAGTTGTGTGATGGTTGGACCCAGGGCTTCATACATGCTAGCCAAGTGTTTTACCTCTGAACTACACCTGCCCCAGCCTTAGTTTTTATGATTTTATTGTGTCTAGAATTGGGACTTTTTTATTTGTGGAATTGGAGATTGAATCCAGGGGTGCTCTACCACCGAACTGTATCCCTAGCCCCCATGCCTTTTTCATTTCTTTTTTAGTACCAGGTATTGAACCCTGCAGTTCTTAACCACATCCCTAGCTTTTTGGGGGGAGGGAGGGTATTAGCGATTGAACCCAGGGATGCTTAACCACTGTTCTGCATCCCCAGCCCTTTCTGAATTTTATTTATAGATAGGGTCTCATGAGTTGCTTAGGGCCTCTCCAAATTGCTGAGGCTGTCTTTGAACTCATGATTCTCCTGCCTCAGCCTCCCAAGCCACTGGGATTACAGATATGTGCAGCCACACTTTGCTAACATCCCTAGCCTTTTTTTTGTTTTATTTTGAGGCAGGGCTTCACTCAGTTGCTGAGGCTAGCTTTGAGTGTGATATCCTCCTGCTTCAGCATCCCAGGCCACTGGGATTACTGGCATGGACCACCACATCCAGCTAAAAGGGTGTGTGTGTGTGTGTTTCTTTCTTTCTTTCTTTTTGAACTGTAGATCAAACCCAGGGTTTCACACCTGCAAGGCGAGCACTTTACCACAGAACTACATCTCAGATCCCTAGCACTCCCTCTTTTTTGGGTACTGGGGATTGAACTCAGGGGCATTCAACCTTTTATTTATAAGTCACCTGAGCCATAGCCCCAGCCCTATTTTGTATTTTATTTAGAGACAGAATCTCACTGAGTTGCTTAGTGCCTTCTAGTTGCTGAGGCTGGCTTTGAACTCGTGATTCTCCTATCTCAGCTTCCCAAACTCCTGGTCCCTCAGCCGTTTTTTTTTTTTTTAATATTTTTTAGTTTTTGTAGATCTTTATTTTATTTACTTATTTATATGTGGTGCTGAGAATCAAACCCAGTGCCTCAATGTGCTAGGCAAGTGCTCTGCTGCTGTGATACAACTGCAGCCCCAACCCTAGCCCCACTCCCTTTTTTTCACTAGAACAAAATCTTTATTACTTTATTACTTAGTATAAGAGT
The DNA here is from genome assembly GCF_001458135.2 of Marmota marmota marmota. Taxonomy (NCBI): domain Eukaryota; kingdom Metazoa; phylum Chordata; class Mammalia; order Rodentia; family Sciuridae; genus Marmota; species Marmota marmota. The sequence continues at coordinate 27,492,535 of NW_026000185.1, forward strand.
AGTAGAAGCAATTTTGTATGATACACAGAGTTACATAACATTATTAGCTTTTATTTATAAGTCACCTGATTTGCCAATCAAATAGTAACAAAATAACTGATAATGTCTGGCCTGGGACTCTCCCAACTCAATAACCTTAGAACCCCAGCCCTTTTTATTTTTTATTTTGAGACAGGGTCTCATTCCAGGGCTGGCCTGGAACTTGTGATCCTTCTACCTCAGCCTCCCAAGTCTCTGGTACAGGCGTGGGCCAACTTCCTGGGCTATATTGCAGTTCTTTTGCCTCTTTGTTTATAATGTTTTTTTCCCATCTCAAAATATTGACAAATCTCACACCATTGTGACTCATTTGTGGTATAATTAGTGATCTGCAGAAATGACTAGATTATTAGGATTTCTATATTTGAAGGTTAAATACAATTTTTCATTAAGTTTCTTGCCTCTTATTCAGCAAGCACCTAGTTAAAACATTCTAAAATCTCAACCACTTCTCTCATTCAGGTTTTGATTGGTGAGTGTAAGTTGATTTGCTCAAAGGTAGTAAATATTGGTTAATTAGAAGATAGAAAATGCAAATAAGAAAAAAATGATCTTTAATCTCAAACTCAGATAATTGGTGACTATTGATCTGATTAATGGTGGTCAATTCTTAAGTGACTTGAAAGTAGGAATATTCTATATTATTTTGTAATTTACTTTTAAAAATTTACTGTTTGGTCAGCATCTGTTGTGTCATTAATTTTTCTTTCAGAACATTGCTCTTAGATTGTAGTGTGTGGGATAGTCAGTAGGGCATGCTTATTAAATATGTGCGTTCCTGACTTTACCTCCAGAGCTCCTTCTGGCTCATTAAGTTTGTGGGGAGGCCCAAACAGTTCCTTTTACCCTAGGTGATTTGGGTGAATTTGTCCTGATTGAGAAACTTTTTGTTTTTTTCAAGGGTACAAGATTTCCATTATGTATATGTATTTTAATTTTAAAAAATGCGTTTTAACCAGACGTGGTGGCGCATGCCTATAATCCCAGCAGCTTGGCTCTGGAGACTGGGGCAGGAGAGTCAAGAATTTAAAGCCAGCTTCAGCAACTTAGTGAGGCCCTAAGCAACTCAGTGAGACCCTGTCTATAAATAAAATACAAAACAGGGTTTAGGGATGTGGCTCAGTAGTTAAGTGCCCCTGGGTTCAATTCTCAGTACTGAAAGAAAGAAGGAGAGAAAGAGTCCCATATTGATGAACTTTTGTGTAATAATTACTCTCCTTCCTCCGTTTTTTTTTTTGTGTGTGTGTGCTGGGAATCAGACCCAGGGCCTTGTACATACTGGACAAGTGCTCTACTACTGAGCTATATCCACAGCACAGCACCACTTTTTGATGTTAAAAGTAGTTGAAAATTTCTGTATTTACATGCTTAGGTAAATTCTGTTTTGTTTTTATTGTTGTTTTTAAATATATTGTTGATGGGCCTTTATTTATTCATTTATTTATTTATATGCTGTGCTGAGAATCAATTCCAGTGCCTCACACGTGCTAGGTAAGCTCTCTACTATTTTTTAGTTTTAGGTGGACACAATATCTTTATTTCATTTTTATGTGGTGCTGAGAATTGAACCCAGTGCCTCACGCATGCTAGGCGAGCGAGCCACCTCTTGAGCCACATCTCCAGCCCCCCAGGGGTAAATTCTTAACTGAGGAATTATGGGTTTGAAGGGTATTCACATTTTTAGGTAATATCAACAAATTGCCTTGGGATATCTTTAAAGTAAGACATTTTATCTCTAAATGTTATTCTGCTCTTTCTTCTAATTTATAACCTTATTTCATAGATGGAATTGTGTTTTCTGGAAAAGATGTAAATTTTTGTTCTTATTGGCTAATTGCCATGGTATCCTAGTGGTGAGTTATTTATTATTTTTCACCTAGATCATCAGCAGTGTGCCAGCAGATAGCTTGATTCGCACAGAGCGCCCACCAAATAAGGAGATACTTCGATACTTTATACGGCATAATGCCCTACGTGCTGGTACTGGTGAAAATGCACCTTGGGTGGTAGAAGATGAATTGGTGAAGAAATATTCCTTGCCTAGCAAGTTCAGTGACTTTTTACTTGATCCATATAAGGTAAGGTCACTATTAATTTTGGGATAGCAGAATAAAGCACTAGTAGATGAGTTTATTCTCTCTGACTCCAATAAGATTAGATTATAGCAGATTTTGAATTTTCTTTTTTTCTTTTCTTTTGGTACTGGGGATTGAATCCAGTGGTGCTACATCACTGAGCCACATCACTAGCCCTTTATTCCTTATTTTGAGAAAAGGTTTCACTAAGTTATTGAGAGTAGTCTCAAACTTAAAGTCCTCCTCCTGCCTCAGCTGGCGTTACAGATGTGCACCATTGTGCCTGGCCAGATTTTAAAATCTAACATCATATAATGATTTTGAAAATTTCCAGATATGTGTTTCATTAGGCTGTGATAATGGGGGCTGTAAGGGGGGGCACATTGAATAGCTTCTCTTAATTTGATTTATTTTTTGCTATGTATGAATAATTGAAAAAGTAAAACTATACAACATTTTTTTTCCCTCTTATATTCTTTTTGGAAACAAAAATGTTTTGTGAACGGATTCTTAAAATGAAAACTTTGTTTTGTATATCAGGCAAGATGATCAATTATTACTGTCAGCTGTGGGAAAAAACCTGGAAACTATATTACTTTGAGTGATATGTTAGTAGTAAATAAATCTAGCATCTTTCTCTTCAGAATGATATTTTCTCCCTTGAATCATCTCATTTTATCTTCAGAACATTTTTATGAAATTGTATAGTGTATGTATTATTTTACAGATGGGGAATCTGAGATCCATTCTAATTAAAAGTGGATAACAAGATCCCAGACTTTGGCCTAGGATGATTGTCTTTTCTGTCTCAGAGTTCCTCCAATAAGATTTAGGGGGTGGGGCTGTGCTGGGCATCAAACATAGAGCCTCTCAAATGCTAGGCAAGTGCTCCATCACTGAGCTGCATCCCCAGCCCAAATTCTTTTTTTTTAATGTAGATTTTTTAGATTTCTCATGTTTCTTTTGTTGGTAAATTTAACTTATCAGTATACTGGCTGATATTTTCATTTTGGTCTTTAGATCAGAATAGGATTAGGACATGTTCAGAGTCTATCCCACTGGGAGAGTGTGTGTATTCTTGAGGCCTTGGGTTCAGCACCAGAGACAAAACATTAAAACAATGCCAGACTTTTGGATTTCTTCCCTTTTCTGCTTTTTTTTCTGGCAGTACTGAAGATTGAACCCAGGGACTTGTACATGGTAGACAAGTACTCTGCCACTAAACTATCTCCCCTTCTTTTTTTTCAAATCACATCTATCTATCTATCTATCTATCTATCTGTCTATCTACCTACCTACCTATTTATTTTTTGTGGTGCTGAAGATTGAACCCAGTGCTTCACATGTGCTAGGCAAGTGCTCTGCCACTGAGCTACAACTCCAACCCCCTCCCTCTTTTAATTATTAAAAATTAAGAACCCTTCAAGTCATAATTAATAACTAAACAACCTTAATTATCTTACATTAATTATGTTGACATAAATATATTGAAAACTAATTTTATTTCTGTAGAACATTGGTAAAGATTTCTTCCCAAGCTGGGACTGTACCTCAGTGGTAGAGCATAAGACACGAGTTCAGTTCCCAGCAAGACAGTCTCACACACACACACACAAACGCACACACAGACTTCCTCCCATATTTCAGCATTTAGCAAGTGTTGTTCTAGACCAGCATCGTTGAACATTATCATCTATCATGTCTTACATTTTTATTATTTTCTAATAAAGACTCATTTATGAATTAGCTTATTCTAGATCAGAATGAAAATTTCCATGAATGATAGTTAGTCTGAAATTTTAAAAAAATATTTATATTAAGAAGATTGGAGCTCAGTGTCATTTTATTGCCACAGATGATACAGCTTTCTGTGGTTATCACACAGAATTAACTATATGAAAATCCTTATATAAGTTCACCTCTGAGTGGGATTTAGACTTTGGATAACTTGAGCCCTTAAAATCTTACAGCTATATTTTTATGTATTTTTAAAATTGTTTATGTTTAGTGATTCAAGTATATAAATAACATGACGAGATTACTATTTATGAGTAAGAGGTCTTCTGGCTTATTAAGAGAAAAAAGCTGAGCTCAACATTATGTAGGAGCCAGAGATTAGAATTCTGTTTACTTACATCCCAAGGAAATCTCTGAAGATAACTGCTATTCTCAAAAATTTTTAATGAGGGCATAAATCACTAGTTATTAAATTTAGCTATAATTCAGATTGCAATTAGGATGTGCATGCTTGCTTATATTAAGCTACTGTATAAAGGCAGTGAGTGATTTTACTTAGAAATTGAGACTCATATAAAATACTGGTCTATAAAATCAGGAGCATGTACACATCTTTATTTTCTTTTTCTATACCTGAAAGCAGTAATTTCTTACTCTGTGATACTCATTGTTTGACATTTCACTGATTGTCTTCTATGTTTTGCATATAAGCTATGTGTTTTCCTTTCTTAAATTAGTTTTCTTAAAGGGCCTCTGATATCTTATCAGGGTAGAACAGAATAGTGAACCCAGATAAGTAGACCATGAAACAGTGCTTTGGATTCTTTCTTCATTTAAAGGAAGTTTAAAATAATATAATGAGTGTTATCCACCCTTCCCAAAGGCATGCAAAATTTTCTCTGTCTCCTCTTTGATTTTTGTAAAATATAATTTCCTACCAGGCTACTGAATACAGCTGCTAGAGAGCAAGGTGTGTCCTGGGAAGAGGAATCAAGTTCTGAGCATCAGCTTTAGGAAAGGATCAGTGGGAGAGTGCTCAAGTTGGAGAGTGCAGAATTACCTAGACAAACAGGAGCGTTGAGTGGGGCCTAGTGTGATGATGATGATGAGGCTGTGTTTTGTGGTCTTGTAAACCCTTTCTAGAATATAAGTTCTACCTGACTTACTCAATTTGTATCCTGTAAGTTTGGCATGGCACATTGCATATAATGGGCATATGGCTGTTTAATTCATTTCTTGAAGAAGTCATTTGTTAAGAAAAATGCCACTGACATTTGGGTTTTGGGGCTAGCTAAGTTTTTATAGGCCTAATGACTTGGAAGAATGATTTACAAAGCAACTAGATGCTAAAATGATTTCTCTTCTGCCATCTTAGCTGCTCATTTCCCTCTACCTATGCAACAGCCCTATTTTTTTCTTAGTTTCTCTATAATGTTTGAACTCTATCTTTGTAATGATGGGTGCTAATAGGGAAACCTTTGAGTAAAGAAATAAGAAGAAAATGATACTTCTAAAGACATTTGTAAAAAAAGACATTTGGAGGGCTCAGGTTGTGGCTCAGTGGTAGAGCGCTCGCCTAGCACATGTGAGGCACTGGGTTCGATCCTCAGCACTACATAAAAATAAAATAAAGATATTGTATCCACCTAAAACTAAAAAGTAAATATTAGGGGGAAAAAAGGACATTTGGAATCCTGAAATAATTTGGACCTTTTTTTAGCATTTTTCTTACTACATTTTAAAAGCATTTTATTTTGAAGTAATTTCATAAGAAATTGTTGGAATACTAAAGAATTTCCATGTATTCAATAACATTTCTTGAATATTATAACCTTTATCATAACTTAATATAACCCAGTTAAGTATAAATCTAGATGTCCTCTTAAAACATACCTGAATATGTGTTTCTTTTTGTGTGTGTGTAAGTTTACTGGGAATGTAACCCAGGGGCAATTTACCACTGAGCCACATCCTCACCCTTTTTACTTTGTTATTTTGAGATAGGGTCCTACTAAGTTACTTAGGGTCTGACTCAGTTGCCAAGACTGGCTTTGAACTTGTGATCTTCCTGCCTCAGCCTCCTGAGTCACTGAGATTGTAGGTACACACCACCACACCCAGCCTGAATATGTGCTTTTTGAAAATAAGGATATTTTCTAATGTAACTGTAGTATAGTTATCAAAATCAGGAAATTAATATTGAAACAATACAATAATCTGCAGTTATAACTCAAATTTTGCCTAATAAAAGCCTCTGTCATCCCTTCCTTTTGTTTTGTTTTGTTTTGCACTGAGCATTGAACCCAGGGGTACTTAACCACTGAGCCACACACATCACCAGCCCTTTTTAATATTTTATTTTGTGACAGGATCTTGCAAGTTGCTTAGGATGTTGCTAAATTGCTAATGCTAGTTTTGAACTCACAGTCCTCCTGCTTCAGCTTCCTGAGCCACTGGGATTACAGGTGTGCCTCATCACACCTGGCTGGTATTGGAAATTTAACCCAGGACCTTACTCACTGAACTACATCCTGAGCCCTTTTTATTTTGTTTTGAGACAGAGTCTCACTAAGCTGTATGGGCTGGCCTTAAACTTGAGATCCTCCTGCTTCAGCCTTTTGAGTAGCTGGGATCACAGGTGTATACCACCCTATTCAGCTAACCTTGGTGTTAAAAATATATGTATGTTTATATTAATATATATTAATAACTCTTTATTTTATTCATTTATGTGGTGTTAGGGATTAAACCTAGGGCGTCTTATGTGCTAGGCAAACGCTCTACAGCTGAGCCGCTACCCCAGCCCCTTTTTAATATTTTTTTAGTTATACATGGACACAATATCTTTTTTTTTTAACTCTTTGTTTATTTATTATTTTTATGTGGTGCTCAGGATCGAACCCAGGGCCTTGCACATGTGAGGCGGGCACTCTACCGCTGAGCCATAACCCCAGCCCCACAATATCTTTATTTTGTTTATTTATTTTTATGTGGTGTTGAGGATCAAACCCAGTACCTCACATGTGCGTGGCAAGCGCTCTGACACTGAGCCAAGACCCCAGCCCCAACCTTGGCATTTTTTAATAACATGAACTAGTTATTTTGTAGGATGCCCTTTGATTTGGGTTTGTTTTCTTATTAGGTTCAGATTAGGAATACCACAGAATGGATATATTTTTCTCAGAAGATCAAATCAGAAGGCACCTAATATAATTTTAATTTGTCCCATTACTAATGGTTGAAATGCATTTTAAAATATAATTCTCACTTGTCCTAATAACAAGCTTTTTAAGTAGGTTCCTAGCTCTAAGATTTCTTCTGTTTTTTTTCCTCCCTCCCTTCCTTGCTGAAGCTGGCCTCAAACTTGCAACCTTTCTGCCTCAACCTCCCAGATAGCTGGGATTATAGATGTGGGTCATTGTACCTGGCTAAGATTTTTCTTAATTAAAATTTTGCCTTTAAGGTTCCCTCTTGAGTTAGAGACAAAAGCAGAAGTACTTAAACAAACAAACAGGGGCTTGGGATATAATTCAGTGGCAGAGTGCTTTCCTAGCGTGCTCCAAACCCTGGGTTCAAACCCCAGCACCATAGAAAATAAAATAAATAAAAAGAAAGAATATTATTTTCAAAATTCTTTAAAAATACTTCAGAGTAACACATTTAGAAAATTGGCTGACAAATGCATATAGAGATTGAGATTGCCCTCAGATCCCAAACATGAGAAGAATGAAGTAAGAGTCTGGTATTGATTGCCAGAGTTTTCTAATCTAAGATTTTGTATATTAGATAATACTGCTTATTATTAAATTCAGCATTTTAGATGTTATAAATGGTTTCTTCACTTTTTATTTTACTTTTTACCAACAAACATGGTGTTTATGATGGTGGCATGTTCTACGCAACAGGACAGATGTAGGATTGTGTATACCCTTGTTTTTTCTGCCTCCCCCATTGCTGAGAACACTCATAAGTATGATTACCTGTTTGGCAATTAGGAAGGGCCTTGACCCTGCCAATCTGGGTATTCATTCCTCTCTTCTCCCTGCCGTTATACTAGTCTAGAAGGCGAATTGCGCAGAGTGGGGCAGAGGGGAGACCCTTAGCACATAAGTGGTTTTATGCTTTTTCAGATCCCCCTGAGTCCAGCCGTGCCGGCTCCCTTGGGCTGTGACTCCCCAGCATACCCATGCTGAGATGACCCAGTTACTGAAGGACTGCTCACGCGGGAGCCGGCCTATTGGGAGGGGGTTGGGTGAGTTCATTTTTTTCATTTTTCAGAAATACGAATTTATGGGGCTGGGGATGTGGCTCAAGCGGTAGCGCGCTCGCCTGGCATGCATGCGGCCCGGGTTCGATCCTCAGCACCACATACAACCAAAGATGTTGTGTCTGCTGAAAACTAAAAAAAAATAAATAAATATTAAAATTCTCTCTCTCTCTCTCTCTCTCTCTCTCTCTCTCTCTCTCTCAAAAAGAAAAGAAAAGAAAAAGAAATACAAATTTATGGTGTGGTTTGTCCATACACACACAAACACAAAAAAAGCCCACACCTTACAACAGTCTCATTATTCTCTTTTTCAATACTAAATTTATTTTAGGATAATTTTTAAGCAATAGCTTGTTCTGAGCATTAGAAACATTATCACTTTTTATGGCTGTGCTATGGATATTTTCCAAGGTTGCCTGAATAAGATGGTTCACTTTGGGAGACAACATGTTTGTTTTTAGTTCCTGACCAGGTAGTGTTGGATCTTTCTCTGTGATTTAGAGGGTATTTTCTGATATAGTATTCTTTTTAAAGTACTTATAATTAGTGTCCAGCAGGAGAATGGAATTTGTGAAATAACTTACTTTTCTTTACTTACTTATTTATTTTTAACATTTTCAAATTTGTCCTGGGGAGCTAGGACAGGGAAATTCTGTATTGGGGAAATGTGTTCTTTTAAGCACTATACCTCTTCGTCAGCCTGTCCTGAGGATCACTGGGAAACAAAACATCCAGTTTTAAACAGAAAACAAAAAGGCAGTCAGTATAATTCTTAGAAGGCAGATTGGCTTTTAAAGTTAGAAAATTTAGCCAGAAGAAAAAAGAAAGAAAATTTAGCCAGAAGAGAAATTTGTTAAGCGTAGCTTACTCATGCAGAGCACACCCTACTTCTATAGAAGTCTTGTATTGCTGTTTCTGTTTCTCTGATGATTCTGCCTTTAATGTTTAAATTTTTTCATTGTTTTTTTGTTTTGTTGTTGTGTATCGTTAGGGCCTGAACCCATGCTAGGCAAGTGCTGTACTATTGAGCTACATACATTCCCAGCCCTAGTGTTTTGAGTTTTCATTGGTCACAGTTTATTAAATTTTACTACATCTTTTGCTTTAATTCTAAGAGCATAGGGATTCTTCAGTGTTCTCTCTTTATTTTACCTTAGCTATTTCCCTGTAGCCTTTTTTAGTGGCTTCTGATTTCATATTCCGTAGTCTCTGGCTGGGGGATTGGTTTGCCTGCAATCTTGTTTTATACTAGCTTGTCATACCTACTGTCTCCAGGCTGCTTCTTTACATGTTGCTTTTCTCAAGTTAGACCTATTAAAAAACTTGAAGTTTCGGAATTTTGTGTGTTTGTAAAACTCCTTTTGGCAGCAGAAGTCAGGTATTCTGTAGGTTATGTAGTCTTTCGATCCTCTTAAAACTTTTTCTGAAATAGGCTATAGTTTTTGCACTGCTTGGTATTTCATTCAGTTTATATTTTAGTTGTAAGTCTTTTCTTTTTTATTTGTAATTACAATCTTTAAATCATTAAAATCAGATGGTTTTATTTTTAAAGTACAGATTTAGTTATTTAGTTTTGCTACTGGGTTGCTTTACCACTGAGTTGCCCCAATCTTTCTTATTTTTTATTTTGAAATGGTGTTGTTAAGTTGTCTTAGGGCCTCAATAAAGTTGCTGGCACTGGCCTGGACCTTGTGATTATCCTGCCTCGGCCTCCAAGTCACTGGGATTATAGGGGTATATGCCTGGGTGAAGAACACATTTAAATAGACAAAGAGTGGTATTGTGACAAATGGAAGGGGTTCTGACCTATTAACTAATTATGTGTGATGGAGATGGAGGGGTGAGAGTAGGTAGGAGAAGCTACGTTTCTAGGAGACAGGGAAGAGGAGTAGGCTAAGGGAATACACCATGAACAGGGGCCTGTCGGGGGTCCCCATTTCAGTTGCCTGGTGGTAGAATTGGAGAGAGACTACTTGTGTATTTTATCCTAGCCATGTTAGAGCTAAATGTGAACTAGTCAGGATTATGGTTTTTCCAGGTAAATATAATAGAAGAAGAGAGACAAGGGAATTGTATATTTAAATTAAGATTGATTAAATGACTGGAATTTAAACTGGATAAAGAAGGATGAGCAGAGCCAGGTGGTGCATCCGTAGTGCCAGCTACTCAGGAACTGAGGCAGGGACCTGGGCAACATATCAAGACCCCTCTCTTTAAGGACAAGAGGTTGAGGGTGGTGAAAATGTAATAAAATAAATGGATTTAAAGTCTTGGGAGATTGGAGGATTGTGTGGTTGGAGTACTAGTGGGAGAGAATTTGAGAAATATAGGCTGTTCAAAGAGAAAATGGTATGAAATTAATGAGAATTTAGACAGCTCATAGTTAAATGTATTCATGGAAATGAGTTACTCAGTTACAGGGAAAGGACAGAGAGGAGTTTGAGAAACCAAGGTCAGGAGGTTTTCTTATCTGTGAGCAGTTTTTATATTTTTATTATACTTATGGATACTTTTATTAATAAAAGATGCCTGAATTTAGACTTTATACTTAAGATCATAGCATGCTGTGATCCAGAATAAAAGTTTAAAGCATTAAAATCCAGTCCTACTTCATAGCAGTTCTCTTCTTCTGGAAGTGCTGGGCCTCAAACCCTGGACCATGCTTGGTCAGTACTTTACCACTACACTCCCCCCTGCCCAAGGGCAGTGCTTTTAAAATTACTCAAGTATTACTGTTTTTTAGTTATTCCTTATCTGGTGCCTGTGGGTGATGGTCTCTGAAATTATATGCATAGTTTTTATGTGTTGTTTCCAGGGATAAGGTTCACAGATTTCATTGAAATATTTAAGAATACATAGAGCTACTTATGTAGCAAAAACGTCTAATATCAGGGACTGGTGATGTAGATCAGTGATATAGTACTTGCCTGGTATGTGTGAGGCCCTGTGGTCAATCCTTGGCACAAAGTAAGCAAATAAACAAATGGTTTAATCTCAGAGTGTAGACTTTTTCCCCTGATGCTGTGGCTCGAACCCTGGGCCTCATGTATGCTGGGTAAGTACTCTATCATTGAGCTGCACTTTCAGTCCCACAGTATAGATTTGTAAATCTGGTTATTCAGAGATGTTTGTATTGATGTGGCAAAAACATTAGCTAACAATAATGTCTTTGCTTTTTCAGGGACAGTGTCTATGAAGAGAAGTGAATATATAGTTTTACTTGACTACCTGAGGATGAGGGCCTTTATGACATTGATTTTTTTAATATTTAAAATTAATTTTTTCCCTATTCTTAATTTCTAGTATATGACTCTCAACCCTTCTACTAAGAGGAAGAATACTGGATCCCCAGATAGGAAGCCCTCAAAGAAATCCAAGGCAGATAGTTCTTTGAGTTCACCATTAAATCCTAAGTTATGGTGTCATGTACATTTGAAAAAATCATTGAATGGCTCACCACTCAAAGTGAAGAACTCAAAGAATTCCAGATCTCCAGAAGAACATCTGGAAGAAATGATGAAGATGATGTCACCCAACAAGTTACATGCCAACTTTCACATTCCTAAAAAAGGCCCACCAACTAAGAAACCAGGGAAGCACAGTGATAAACCTTTGAAGGCGAAGGGCAGGAGCAAAGGCATCCTGAATGGACAGAAATCCACAGGGAATGCCAAATCTCCCAAAAAGGGTTTAAAGACTCCTAAAACCAAAATGAAGCAGATGACTTTGTTGGATATGGCCAAAGGCACTCAGAAGATGACACGAGCCCCCCGGAATTCTGGGGCCACACCGAGGTCCTCCAGTAAACCTCATAAACACTTGCCTCCTGCTGCTCTGCATCTGATTGCCTATTACAAAGAAAACAAAGACCGTGAGGACAAGAAGAGTGCCCTGTCCTGTGTTATCTCCAAAACAGCTCGTCTTCTTTCCAGTGAAGATAGGGCTCGCCTCCCGGAAGAATTGAGAACTATTGTACAAAAGCGCTATGAGCTTCTAGAGCATAGGAAGAGGTGGGCCTCTATGTCTGAAGAGCAGCGAAAAGAATATTTGAAGAAGAAACGACAGGAACTAAAAGAAAAGTTGAAGGAAAAAGCCAAAGAAAGAAGAGAGAAGGAAATGCTTGAGAAATTAGAAAAGCAGAAGCGGTATGAGGACCAAGAGTTAAATGGCAAAAGTCTTCCAACATTTAGATTGGTGGATACCCCTGAAGGGCTGCCCAACACCCTCTTTGGGGATGTGGCCCTAGTGGTAGAGTTCTTGAGCTGTTATTCTGGGCTACTCTTACCAGATGCTCAGTATCCTATTACTGCTGTGTCCCTAATGGAAGCCTTGAGTGCAGATAAGGGTGGCTTTTTATACCTGAATAGAGTTTTGGTCATCCTGCTACAGACCTTACTACAAGACGAAATAGCGGAAGACTATGGTGAATTGGGAATGAAGCTGTCAGAAATCCCGCTCACTCTGCACTCTGTTTCAGAGCTGGTTCGGCTCTGCTTGCGCAGGTCAGATGCCCAGGAGGAAAGTGAGGGCTCAGACACAGATGACAATAAAGACTCGGCACCATTTGAGGACAACGAGGTACAAGATGAGTTCTTAGAGAAGCTGGAAACCTCTGAGTTTTTTGAGCTAACATCAGAGGAGAAGCTGCAGATCTTGACAGCACTGTGCCACCGGATCCTCATGACGTACTCAGTACAAGACCACATGGAGACCAGACAGCAGATGTCTGCAGAGCTGTGGAAGGAGCGGCTTGCTGTGTTGAAGGAGGAGAACGACAAGAAGAGAGCAGAGAAACAGAAGCGGAAAGAAATGGAAGCCAGAAATAAAGAAAATGGCAAAGAGGAAAATGGGTTAGGGAAAACTGATAGGAAAAAAGAAATTGTAAAGTTTGAGCCCCAGGTAGATATGGAAGCTGAAGACATGATTAGTGCTGTGAAGAGCAGAAGGCTGCTTGCCATGCAGGCCAAGAGGGAACGGGAGATCCAGGAAAGGGAAATGAAAGGTAAGATTTTACACCCAGAGAAAAGGGAAGGCCTTTAGAAGATGGTAAAAGATGGGAAGTTCGTAGAGAAATGGGATGTCTCTGTCAATTATTTGCTTATTTCTGTAACAACCCAGAACGAGCTAGGTATGTAATATATATTATATAATCATATTATGTGTGTGGATGTTGCTGGGGATTGAACCCAGAGTCTTGCACACACCAGGCAAGCACTCTCCCCCAGAGCTGTAGTCCTAGATCTAGGCTTGTAATATTTTAGACTGTTTGGCCTAGAATTCTGCAGTTGATGATAAGTTAATGCCATGGTGGCATCTTTTCTGGTTTTGATAAATGCCCAAACCCACATATAGACATCTTGAAAACAGCAGATTGCTCTTTGGAATTGCTGACTTGGGTTTGAATCCTTTTTGCGCTATTTCTTTGGCAAGTTATTTATCCATGCCATACTTTTCTCATGTTTGGTAAGATTGAATGACAAGGTATTTGAAGCCCTTAGCACAGTTGCCAACTGAGATAATGATTTTCCTTTATTATTATTTAAGAACTAAAAAAATCTTGGGCTTTGATGGCACCATCAGATCTGAACTATTTATTTTATTTATTTAATTTTTATATGTTGCTGAGGATCGAACCCAGGGCCTCATGCGTGTTAGGTGAACACTTTACCACTGACCCACAACCCCAGCCCCACATTCCTTTATATTTATTTATTTATTTATTTATTTTGTGGTGCTGAGGATCGAACCCAGGGTCTCACACGTGCTAGGTGAGCACTCTTTCGCACAACCCCAGCCCCCAGATCTGAACTTTTAAGAAAAAAATCTTATCAAATAATTCTCACAACACACAATTCACCCATTTATCATATACAATTTAGTGTTTTAAAATGCACTCACAGATACGTATAACCATTACTACAATTATATAATATTTTCATTACCTGTAAAAGAAACCCCACTCCCCTTAGCTTATTGTCACCCCATTTACCCGTCTTCTGGAGCCATAAGTAGCCTATTCTAGATGTTTCCTATAAGTGGAATTGTTTTAGTCAGCTTTGTATTGCTGTGACCAAAAGACTTGACAAGAGCAACTTAGAAGGGAAAGTTTATTATGGCCCACAGTTTCAGACATTCTGTCCCTGGTTGGCCAGCTGCATAGCTGTGAGCCCAAGATGAAACAACATCATGGTGGAAGGGTCTGGCAATTGAAGGCAGCTCAGGGCATGGCAACCAGGAAGCAGAGAGAGCTCTGTTCACTAGGGGCACAGTGTCACCCCTTGGTGACCTGCTTCCTCCAGCCCACACCCTACCTGCCTGCAGTTAACCACCCAACTGACTCATGTCATGGATTAATCCACTGATTAGGTTATAACTCTCGTTACCTAATCATTTTATCTCTGAACCTTCTTAGATTGTCTCACATGTGAGATTTTGAGGGCCACCTCATATTTAAACCGTAACAATAGTCAAATAATAAGTACTTTTGTGACTTTTCCTCCCCACCTAGCTTGATGTCTCAGAAGTTCACCATGCTGTCGCATGTACAGCTTATGCCTGCCAGGTGCATTTGTGCATGTCTGTACTCTCAACTACTTGGGAGGCTGAGACAGGAGGATTTCAAGCTTAAGGATAGCCTGGGCAACTTAGTAAGACCTTGACTCAAAATAAAAAATAAAAATGACTGTAGACATAGTTCAGTAGTAGAGCACTTCTGGGTTTAATTCTCAGTTCTGTAAACAAACAGAAAAACATGCCTCATTAAGGAAGCCATTCATAAGATCTTCTGTTTCTCCTCCAGAACGTCAGTGGACATTTTAGGTTGTTTCAACCCTTGGGGTATTGTGAATAATGCTATTGTAAATATTAGGACAAAAGTTTTTCTGTAGACATATATTTTCTTTTTTGGGGGGTACATCTTTAGGAATGGTATTGCTGTGGAACTGCCAGGCTGTTTTAATAAAGTGACTGCATAACTTTATTCCTACCAGCAGTGTCTGAAGATTCTGATTTCTCCACTTCCTCACTAATACTTGTTTTTGTCTTCATGGTTATAGCCATCCTGGTGGGAGTGAATTGATATCTCATTATTTTGATTTGCATTTCCTACATGACTAGGGATGTTCCTATTGGCTATTTGTGTATCTTTGGAGAAATGTTAATTTCAGATCTTTTCCCATGATTAAATTGGGCAAAAGATCTGAATTAACTTTGTGGGCATGGTGGCACATGCCTATCATCCCAGCTACTCAGGAGGCAGTGGCAGGAGGATCACAAATTAAAGGGCAGCCTAGCAACTTAGCAAGACCCTGTCTAAAAATAAATCGAAAGGGCGTGGGGTATAACTTAGTGGTAAAGTATTCCTGGTGCAATCCCTAGTACTGCTTCCTGCAAAAACAAAAACAAAGTTGTCTTTTACTTACTAAGTTGCAAGACTTTTTAAAAGATATTCTAGATACAACTCCCTTATTAAACACATGTTGTAAAATGTTTTTGCCCACTTTGTGAGTTGTCTTCACTTTCTTGATAGTGCCCTTTCAGGCATAAGTACTTTTAATTTTGGTGAGATCCGGTTGTTTTGAAATGTTTTTTCTTTGGTTGCTCATGGATTTGATGTTATACCTTGAGAATCCAATTCCTAATCCAAGATTGTAAAGATTTACCCCTGTGTTTTCTTCAAAGAATCTTCTTTTAGTGTGCTGGAGATCAAACCAGGGTCTCTAACACACTAACTGCAAATGCTCTAACTCTACTGCTGAGCCACACAGTCAGCCCACATGGTCTCTTTTCATCGTACCTCTCATATTTATGGCTAATACCAGTCCATAGGTCAAGATTAATTTTTTAAAGGTAACAAATTCCATGTTTCATTCTTTTGCTTTGGTTTTTCAGTGCCTGGGATCGAATCCAGGGTCTGAAGCATGCTGTGCAGGCACTGTACCACTAAGTCACACCCTCAAGCTCTTCCGTGTAATTTACATAAATAGAATTTGTCTTAATTTTTAAAAGTAACTTCTGTTGACAGATGGATTTTTCATATTCTCACCATATTGTAGATGTTATCAGTAGAGGATCAGAGTTTAAAAATTCGACATTGTAAATAGCAGTGTTCTATACTGTTCAGTAGCAATTTGTGACAGGGAAGAACTTAAAAGACAAGGTGAGTGGGGTTTTTTTGGTTGATGCTGGTGAAAGAAATTTCTAACAGAATAGAATAAGCCCATGTAATTAATAAACAGAAGTGAACTGATTAAAAATGTTTCCATCATTTACAGTAGTGACTTGCCAGATAATTAGAAAACTGTTATTCAGTGTACAAAGGTCGCCCCCCCCCGTGTGTGTGTGTGTGTGTGTACACGCAGTGTTGAGGATTGAACCAAGGCCTTATGTGTGCTAAGCAAGCACCCTGACACTGATTATAATTGTCTACCTGGGTTTCTGTGTCCTAGCTTTCTCTTCTTTTTTCTTGTCAAGGATATTAAGCTGAATTACTGTCTAAATCCTCAGGACTGAAATATGTTTTATTTTGAAGTGGTTATTTAATTAGTTATTTTTATCCTGATTTTTTTGAGGATCCTGTGACTGGTAAGTAGGACTTCATGAAAATTTGAGGAATATAGGAGGATCGAAAAGAAATTGTTGCCTTACATGTCATTTCATAGATGAGAATTTGGAGAGAGAAACTGAGGTTCTCTGAGCATCTACCTTTTTTTTGTTGTTGTTATTTGTTTGTACTGGGGATTGAACCCACGAATGCTGAGCTGCGTCCCCAAACATACATACATACATTTAGAGACAGGGTCTTGCTGAGTTGCTTAGGGCCTTGCTAAACTGCTAAGATTGGCTTTGAACTGGCCATCCTGACTCAGCTTGGATTACAGGTGTGTGCCTTACCGGACTGAGCATCTTTTTTTTTTTTTTTTGGTACTGAGGAATGAACTCAGGGGCACTCTTGTCACTGAGCCACATACCCAGCCCTATTTTGTATTTTATTTAGAGACAGAGTCCCGCTGAGTTTCTTAGCACCTCGATTTTGCTGAGGCTGGCTTTGAACTTGTGATCCTCCTTCCTCAGCCTTCCAAGCTGCTGGGATTACAGGTGAGCACCACCACACCTGGCTTGAGCATCTACTGATGGACACTTTTTTATCTTTACCAGTGAAACTAGAACGTGAAGCTGAAGAAGAACGAATCCGGAAGCACAAGGCAGCAGCTGAGAAGGCTTTCCAGGAAGGGATTGCCAAGGCAAAGCTAGTTATGCGGAGGACTCCTATTGGTACAGATCGAAACCATAATAGGTAAGAAGTTTGATTCTTATTATCTTATGGGGAGATTCTTTTGTTATTAATTAATGAAGCTATCTAAAGCATTAAAAATAGATAACCGTTTCTATTCAATTTTCCAGTTTTGATTGAAAACATAATTGCTTATCATACATTTACTGAACATTATCTATGCCAAATGCAGGGTTATAAAGTTAAATAAGACGTGTCCCTCAGCTGGGGATGTAGCTTAGTGGTAGAGTGTTTACCCAATATTCAGGAGGCCCTGGGTTTGTTCCCAGCATTGCCACTAAGAAAATAAAAAAAAAAAAAAGCGTTTTCTGGCTCTTGAAGTCACTAAAAATAAGATGAAGTGTATTCCAAATAGAGTTTCTTATAGTTTCTTATACACAACATACACTCTCAGACATATTTTTTTTTTAGCAGTACTGGGGGTTGGACCCAGGGCCTTGCAAATGCTAGGCAAGCAGTCTATCACTGAGCTACAGTTTCCAACCTGGTAATATATTTTAAATACATGCATTGTGTGGAATCCAAAGATAGCAATTAGCAATTATAAAGATTATAGACATTAAGTAAATTTTGGTGTCCTCTGCTTTACCTTATCAGTTTTATCTGTTTGCAATTTTGAACAAAGGTCCTATCAGCTGCAGTTTCAAATGCTTGTCATATTCTAGTCAGCTTTTCTAATATTAAAATCATCCCATCCTGATGTATTCATTATCTGATTAACACTGATTGTGATTTGTAGATACTGGCTCTTCTCAGATGAAGTTCCGGGTTTGTTCATTGAGAAAGGCTGGGTACATGACAGTATTGACTACCGATTTAACCATCGCCGCAAAGACCGTGCAGACTCTCCTGATGAGGATTACTATCCCCGAAGTAAGCCTGTCTACTCTAGATACCCCTCAAATTGTGGTAGGGTCATGTCCTAATAAACTCATCACAGGCTGAAAGGATTGCATGTTGAAAATGCATTGAACGCATCTAAACTTCCAGGCATCCCGCTTGGCAGCACAGCACACTGCGATGCCTCAGTGTTTCCCCTGTGATTGTGCGACTGCCTGCTGCTGCTCTGCATTGCATGAGAATAAGTACTGCCTGTTGCTGGCCTGGGAAAAGATCATAATTCAGAATTCAAAGTACCGTTTCTACTGCATTTGTATTGCTTTACACCATTGTAAAGTTAAAATTTTTAAGTCAAACCATTTAAAGTGGGGACTCTCAATATTTGTTTTACCCAACTCATGTAGGCACCACATTAAGGAGTACTACCTTTCCATTTCCTTAAAATAAGCTAGTATTTAGTGAGGTGAGTGGTTGTGAATGCATAGAGAGAAGGAAAGAAATTCACATTTTATTACCAGTTTTGTTCTCACTATTGTTGAGAGGATAAATAGCTTGAATATTAGGATATTTGGGCAGTAAATATTTATAGGCATAGTTTTCAAACTTTGTACCTTGTAAACTTCTTTATAGGTGCTTCAGGGCTTAGAATTGAGGTTAAGAACTAAGAAAGCAGAGTTATATCTTCTATCCCAGCAGCTTGGGAGGCAGAGGCAAGAGAATTTCGAGTTTAAGGTCAACCACAACAATTTAGAGAGGGCCTAAGCAATTTAGCAAGACCCTTTCTCAAAATAAAAAATAAAATGAGCTAGGGATGTGGCTCAGTGGTTAAGTGCTTCTAAGTTCAATTTCTGGTACCAAAGAATATAAATAAATAAATAAATATGTTTCCGCGTTCTTTGCTTTTAAAAGTATTTATTCAAGAATTTTGGAGCGTCTCTTGTCTACAAAGAAATTTTTAAAAAATAGGAAACAGTATAATTTAGGAATAAGATCAAGCATAGGAAACATTTCCATATGTAAATAACATTTAAAAGCATGTTAATTATGTCTCAATACTATAGTACATTCACAGTCACTCTAATAAATCTCAAAACTGTAGCTAACTTTAAAAAAAAATGTTTAGGGGCTGAGGTTGTGGCTTAGCTCGCCTAGCGTGTGCAAGGCACTGGGTTCAATCCTCAGCACCACATATAAATAAACCAATGAATGAATAAATAAAATAAAGATATTGCATCCAACTACAACTAAAAATATTTTTTAAAAAGCAGAGGACTCATAATAATAATACTTGGTACATGTCATTTAGAGAAATCTAGGAATTCACTAATGCATGTAAAGCAGTTTTGTCCTCTTAAGTGCAAATGTTAAGTCAACATTACTTACATTTTAAATTTTTATTTAGGATTTACGAAAGATTTTCATTTTTAAATATGACTGAAAAATTTTAGTACTTTCAGCAATTACAACAGAAGATTCCCTTTTGGGATTTCTTTCTCCATATTTGTTTCATAAAGCAGAATATTCTATAATTAGCATTTTTAATATTTTTTACATTTTACTATTTCTGCTTTTTCTTATTTATTCTTTGCTGAGTTGTATTCAGAAAGCTTTCTAAGAAATGGCTTTCTTTTTTTTAATTGATTTATTTTAATTAGGTATATATGACAGCAGAATACATTTTGATTCATTGTACACAATTGCAGCTCAGCTTTACATTTCTAAGGTTGTACATGATGTAGCATCACACCATATGTGCGGTCATACATGTACCTAGGGTACTGATGTCCATCTCATTCCACTATCTTTCCTGCCCCCATGCACACTTCCTCAACTCCCTCCCTTCCCTCCCCTTTAAAGCAATTTTTACTGTGCTGAGGATGTAGCTCCAAACAAGACAGATAAGGTCTGGAATGTTATTTAAAATTCTGGTAAAGGGCTAGGGTTGTAGCTCAGTGGCAGAGTGCTTGCCTAGCACGTGTGAAAGATAATAAATAAAGGTATCCATCTACAACTACAAAAAATGGATTTTTAAAATATTTTTTATTTGTAGTTAGACACAATACTTTTATTTATTTATTTTTATGTGATGCTGAGGATCAAACCCAGGGCCTTGCACGTGCTAGACAGGTGGTCTACTTCTGAGCCACAACCCCAGCCCCCCAAAAATGTTTTAAAAAAAAAATTCTGGTAAAGAGAAACCTAACAAATACATAACTAAATATTGGCAAAAGTGGCATGCACCTGTAGTCCCAGTTACTTTGGGGCTAAGATGGGAGGGTCATTTGAACCATGTTGTTCAGGTCCAGCCTGGGTAACACTACAAGACCCTGTCTCTTTAGAATACAAAATTTGGTGTGTGTGGGGAGGGAGTCATGAGGGGGCCTGGACAGTCTTCTTCATCTTGGCACATTTATATAGCATGTTGGGTTTGTAAAATAAACGCAAATTACTTTTCTGAATATGTATTTTCATTCTTTCTCGAAGTATACCTGTTGAATATATTTTAAGAAATGAAATTTCTCTTTTTTTTTTTTTTTTTTTAAATAGGAAAGAACTCTTGCTTTTNTTTTTTTTTTTTTTTTTTTGGTAAGTTTTAAAAATGAGATGCTTGGGAGCTGGGGTTGTGGCTCAGTGTTAGTGCACTTGCCTAGCATCCGTGAGGCACTGGGTTCGATTCTCAGCACCCCATACAAATAAATAAAATAAAGGTCCAACAACAACTAAAATTAATTATTAAAAATGGGATGTGTGGGTCAGATTAGGTCTTCTCAACCTCCATGTTACTAACACTTTGAGTCAGAGAATTCTTTGTAGTGGAAACTGTTCCATGTTTATGTGATGTTTAGCAGTTCCCATAGCCTCTGGATGTCAGTAGTGAAAACCAAGCACTGCTCCCTGTTGAGAACCATTGGGTTAGTAGAACCCAATGAAAATTGCTTCTCACATATTAGATTATTACATTTCTTTAAGAAATATTCATGTTTTAAGTAGTACTTCATTTTAGAGAAACTCTTAACCCAAACTTAAACTCACAGAATTGGGTTTTTTGTTTGTTTGTTTTTGATAGTACCAGGAATTGAACCCAGGTTCCTGTACATGCTAGGCAAATGCTCTACCACTAAGCCACATCCACAGCCCATACTCAAAGAATTGTTAATAAGAAAACTACTAATATTAT
Organism: Marmota marmota marmota; assembly: GCF_001458135.2. Classification (NCBI taxonomy): domain Eukaryota; kingdom Metazoa; phylum Chordata; class Mammalia; order Rodentia; family Sciuridae; genus Marmota; species Marmota marmota. The sequence goes on from NW_026000185.1 coordinate 27,513,963, forward strand.
TATATATTCCCAAACTTCAAATGTAAGGTGTTTTCATGTTGAATTATATTAAGTGTAGATTATGTCGCCTTGTCAAAAACTGTAGTTTTTATAGACTTTATAAATACCCAGCTGAGGTCACTGTAAACTGTGGAGTCAGGATCATCAGAACCGGGAGACATTACTGAAAGAGGTCTATTTTATAATGTGTTTCAAAAGCCAGGTGGCAGCATGGCATGGTCATGTCTGTCATACCTGTAATTCCAGCTTCTTGAGGAGGACAGCAGATTAGAGATCAGCTTGAGCAATAGTGAGACCCTGTCTAAAATAAAATTTTTAAAAGGCTGGATGTTTAGTTTGTTGGTAGAGTACTTGGCTGATGTGCAAGGACCTAGTTTCCATTCCAAAACAGGTAGTGATTAGGCGGACAGCTTGGGGTATCACAGTGATAGAGCACTTTCCTAGTACGTTCAAGGCCCTGGGCTCCATATCCAGTACTGCCAACAACAACAAAACCTTATGTCAGTTACATAGTTAAAGAGATCCCCAAGAGAGAACTGGGCATCCAAATCCCTTAATTTGTACAGCAAGTTTTCTTTTGTTCCTTAGGATTGATCCCAGGAACACTGTACCACTGAGAAATCCCCACACCCCTGCTTCCCCATCCCTCAACCCTTCCTTTTAAGATAGGGTCACACTAAATTGCCCAGGTTGGCCTTAAATGGGCAGTCCTTCTTACCTCAGCCTCCTGAATAGTTGGGATTTATGAGTGTGTAATGCTGTGCTTGGTGTTGTGGATGTTCTTGTTTAGTGTTTCTAGTTCCAGGATGATACTGTCTCTTCAAAATTACCCAACTATAAAGACTACACGGGATTACATGGTAGAATTTCATGGAAATTGCTTCAGGTTAAGGGGAAGAGAATGGGGGCAGGGAGAGAACAAATTATAGTATTAAGTCAGAATGAAAATATTGTATTCTAAATTGGGCTTTGATAAATTGGCTTAAGATATATCTATATTAAGGTCATAAACATGTATTATATGTGAACTGATTTATTAAAAAGTTAGTGGTTATTATTTGACATTTGAAGTCTCCAAGGTTAAGTATGTAGTATTTTCTATATTCTGGTTATCTTCATTTCTTCTCAGGTGTCTTTGCTGTTAACATCATTTAAAAGGAACATTCATTTTTTCTTTTTGTTTTTCTTTTCTTTTTTTTTTTTTTTTTTTTT
>NW_026000185.1:27515197-27547490 GCF_001458135.2 Marmota marmota marmota
TTTTTTTTTTTTTTTTTTTTTTTTTTTTTTTTTTTTTTTTTTTTGCAGTACTGGGAATCAAATCCAGTGCCTCAGTCATTTGAGGCAAGCGCCATTATCACTGAGCTATGTCCCATTCCAAGGATTCTTTATTTGCTTTGATGTAAAGTTATTTAGTCATCCCTCTACTCTGTTCTAAGTTACTATACTCTTAAAATTTTAACTATACAGCTGTTCAACTGTAGAGAGTAAATACAGGTACTTCTTAACTTCCTGTGGAATTATGTTCCCATAAACCCACTGGAAATTGAAAATATTATATGTTGAAGACACAGTTAAGGGCTGGAGTTGTAGCTCAGTAGAAGAGCGCTTGCCTAGCACTTGGAGGCCCTGGGTTCAATTCTCAGTACCACATAAAAATAAATAAGTTAAATAAAGGTATTGTCCATCTACAACTAAAAAAAATTAAAAAAATAAAATGCATTTAGTACATATATCCTACTAAACAGCATGGCTTAGGAGCATCGTAGCACACTGTAAACCATCATTGCTTACCCTTGGGAATATGTGGCTTGCTGACACTACCCAGCATTGCAGTAGAGTGCTGTATTGCATATTGCAGACCCAGGGAAAGTTAATAAAAGTTTGAAGTACAGTTTCTAATGATATGATGATGTGTATCACTTTCCTATCATCATAAAATGTAAAAGTTGTAAATTGTATTATCATAATTTGGAGACCATTTGACTCAAATAATGTACTGTGCATGATATTTAAGAGAAATTTGTGTCTACTGTACATGTCACATATTTGATAGACAGCATCTATGTTGTTAGTTGTTGGGCCTGGCATAGGGTACTTAGTTTTGAAACGAGGAATTAGTATTTACTATGATCAACTTAATGGTTACATTCTTCTTAGGTAAGAAAACAAACTTAGGCAAAAACACAACTGTTAACACACAGCATGGATCAGCAGTAGAAATGGCTGTGGAGACTACCATTCCCAAGCAAGGACAGAACCTATGGTAATGTGAGCATTCATCTGGTTGCTCTTTCTTTTTTCTTTTTTTTTTTCTGAAGTGTTAAGGAAGAAAATATTTAGTATAATGACATCTAATAAGAACATTTCATGTTACTTTGAATTTTTGAATATTAAAACTGTTTTAAAAGCAGATTTGATTTTCTGATAAGCAGATATTTGTATTTCTCCACATTTGGAATTTGATTTTTCCCTCTGTAATAACTTTGTATATTATATAATATCTTATAATATTATATAAGATCTTATATGGCAGTAGAGAAGCTCTTGAATCTGGGAACAGAGGATTTAGGATATTCCTGAATTAGGTTTTATTAATTCATTCAAGTTTATTAACTTGATAATTATACTTTTTATAAACTATATAACAAATTTATTGATTAAAACTTATTAAATAATAGAAATTGTACATCCAGTAGCCTTCCTTTTTGCATAGTTGTGCTTTTTTAGCAAGAAACTAGGTTTTGAGAGGGCCCTTCTAATTCCTTTAACTGCATTAGCTGTGATCAACTGACTTTTCGTCTTTCAGGTATAGGTTTTCTTTTTGAAGTTATGTGGACATATATTTCTATTAACTTTATAAAATTTTCCATAGTACTAAAGAAACACTGGCTCCAGTGTTATGATAAAGCTGACAATTGGCATCGTGGAAAGAGTGAATTATTTATTCTAATTGTAGATATTAGACTGTAAACAGGTTTAGGATTTTGCTTTTACAATTTCCACCACCAACACTTGATCCATTATTGTTTGATGGCTTTTCAGAGTTGTAAGATCTTTTGCCTCTACAGGTTTTTATGTGATAGTCAGAAGGAATTGGATGAGTTGCTAAACTGCCTTCATCCTCAGGGAATAAGAGAAAGTCAACTTAAAGAGAGACTAGAAAAGAGGTAAGGATTTTTCTCTTGCTTCTCACATCTTCTCTTCAATAGTAGATATAAATATCTGAGGAATATTTTAGGTTTTGCTTATAAAGTAAAAATTTAAAAATTTCTGTAACCCTTGGATGTTCATATTTTTGGTGCATCATGCTTATCTGGAAAAATATACCTTTAAATCATATATAATACAGGCTAGCAGGATTTCTTATTGAATAATGCTTGCCCTGTATAAAGCTGTTAGCCTCATTGTAATTAGGCACTCTTGCAAACGTAGTACCAGATGGGTTGGTTTTTTAAAGTATTCCGTTCATTAAGCTGGTGCATTGGCACACCCCTCTAATCCCAGCAACTCTGAATGCTGAGGATTGCATTTTTGAGGCCAGCCTCAGCAATTTAGCAAGGCTCTTAGCAGTTTAACAAAACCCTGTCCCAAAATAAAAAGGGGTAAGGTTGTAGCTCTGTGGCACAGCACCCCAAGTTCAATCCCCAGTACCAAAAAAAAAGTGTTTTGTCAAGATTCACCATAGCCCTAAAGTGGAATGTAAATACCCATCATGTGGATAAACAAAATATGGTATTTCTGAATGATGGGATATTATTTAGCCACAAGAATGGAATGAAGTGTTGTTACAACATGGATGAACCTACAAAATGTAAGGTTTGAATGAAAGAAGCCAAATATAAAATACTAGGTATTTTATGGTTTCTTTTATATGAAACATCTAGAAGGGGCAACTACTTAGAAACAGAAAGCAGATTCCTCATTGCCAGAGAATAGGGGAGGGAATATTAGGACTGTTAACATGCATGAGTCTCTATTTAGGGTTTTGGAAATGCTTTAGAGCTTGGTAGTTGTGATAAATCCCATAAAACAATACTTTTTTTAAATGGTGAATTTTATTTTATATAAATTATATCTTTTTAAAAAAAGCTGGGCCTCATTGAATATACCTGTAATCCTAGGTATTTGGGAGGCTGAGGCAGGAGGATTACAGGTTTAAGGCCAGCCTGGGCATGCTAGTGATACCTATCTCACAATAAAAAGGACTGGGGATATAGTTCAGTGGTAGAGTTGTTGCCTAGTATGCATGAGGGAGGCCCTGGATTTCATACCCGATATGAGAAACAAAACAAAATTAAAATCCACAAAACCAGTCTTGTTTTCAAAATAGCATCCATTTCATTTAGAGTTTTTTTGATGCTATTTCTGTTGTATCCACTCTTTATATCAAAGGCAGGATAAGGGTTTTTGGCTTAAGGCTACTTCTAATTTCTGACCACATATTTATTTTCATGGCTGAATCCAGAGTTCGTTCAACAGATAAAAATACCTTTTAGTACACACTCTATGGTATTGCCAAACTTTTTGGACTGGTGATAGGTATATCGTATTAATTTTATTCCATTGCTTAATATGTTCATTAATTAAAATTATGCTCAAAATCATGTTTCTTAATACAAATGTATCCTGTCAATTTAAGAAAGACAAAGTGTTAGTACCCAGAACCACAAAGAAATACAGATCTATGAGGTTCCTCCTCTTTGGTCAAAGTATTTTTAAAGGCATATGAGTAGATTGAGAGGACCTGTTCTATTCATTAAATGCAAACAGATCAAAACTTCTTGTTCATGGTTAGAGACTATCAGGATTAAAGATGAAAGCTAGATGTGGTGAAAGCCAGCACTTGAGGAGGCTTAGACAGGAGGATCTAGAGTTCAGTGCCAGCCTGGGCAACATACTGAGACCATGTCTCAAAGTAAAAACTTTTTTTCTTTTTTTTTACTGAATATTTTTAGAATTCCTTGGAGCTAGGGCCAGTGGGACACATTTAAAATCCCAGCAACTTGGGAGGCTGAGGCAGGGGGATTGCAAGTTCAAGGCCAGCCTCAGCAGTTTAGAGAGACCCTGCCTCAAAATAAGAAGTAAAAAAGGCTGGGGATATATCCCAGCTGTAAAGTGCCGAGTTTAATCTTCAGTACCAAAAACAAAACAAAACAAAAAAAAAACTAAAAAAAACTTGTTTGCTTTGTTTTGAAATTCTGTTCTTTTCTTTATAGTACTGGAGATTCGAGCCAGGAGTGCTTTATCACTGAGCTGCATCCCCAGCCCTTTTTATTTTTTATTTTCAGACAAGGCCTCACTAGGTTGTTAAGGCTGCCCTTGAATTTGAAATCTTCATGCCCCAGCCTCCTGAGTCACTAGGATTATAGTCGAGTGCTGGCTTGTTTTGAACTCTAAAAAAAAATTTTTTTCTTTAGTTGTAGATGGACACAATACCTTTATTTTATTTATAATTGAATTGCACTTTTATTTCTGTATAATATTCCATAAATCTGTATAATATTAGTGAATTCACCCTAGTTTGTCCCTTCTTTTGGTGGTCATTATTTGAGTTGTTTCCTCTTGAGGGAGACCGGGGGATAGGATAATGTTTCATGAGCCATTTGAGGTTCTGATTTGAAAACCAAAACATACATACTATTTACAAGAAAATATGTAAAGGGATGGGAATGTAAATAAAAGGGTGAACAAAAGTATATGAGGGCAGCTAGAAGCATAAGAAATAAGATTTTTATATTCATTGAATATAAAAATTAACCATGTACTTAGCCACAAAAGCTCAACAAATTTACAAACATTGACTTTAGGATATTTTCTCAGATTGCAGTAAAGTTAAAATGAATTCTTCATTAATGGCCAAAATGATCTTAACTGCCACTGAGTTAAGTATATTCCTAGATGACACTTGCATCAAAGGAGAAAATGAAAGGGAGGTTCTGTAGCATCTGGAAATCATGAAGGGAGAAACCAGCGTGACATAGCGAAGGTACATCCAAGGAAAATAATATAAAAGTCTTTATTACTAAGACAGAGAGAGGAACTTTGTGTTCAGCTCGAATGACATGAGCTTTAGTGTTTATTTTGTAGGAAGCCTACAGGAAAGCGTGTGGCCCCTGGGGTAGAGTGCCTGATAGGAATCTATTGCTGGGACCTGAAAGGGTTAATCTTCAGTGTGAGACTAAACTCTACTGAAGTTACTGTGTAGTTTTGGTCGTACATTGACATTTCTTTGTGTTGTGATAAGTTTTAAGCAGACAATTTAAAGTCATCCCAGTTTGGTGGCATTTTCTTGGAACAAACAATCAAGTGCAGGTTCTCCAGAGGAGCACAGCACCAGCCAGGCCTCCAGCAGTTCCCATAGCTGACATTCCAGGAGAGTCCTGGGAAACAAGTCACAAAATGCACAAATCAGGTGTCATGAGTGAGAACTAGGAAAGGCATTGTTTACCAGACACCAGAATTAGCCAACACAGAATAAAATAATTGTTTTTAGAATGAAGCAAGAATTAAGAAAAATTTGAAAATTGTGTACCTAAAACATGAGACTGACTAAAAAACAATAAGGAGAAAATAAGTTTTGTAGAAATAGAACATGTCATTCAAGTAATTGAAATTTAAAGAATATCTTCAAATACTTTTTTTCTTTTTCTTTTTCTTTTTTTTTTCCAAATACTTTTTATTTCCCCCTTTCCTTTGCCCCAATTCTTATAGGTACCAGGACATCATTCACTCTATTCATCTAGCTCGTAAACCAAATTTGGGTCTAAAATCCTGTGATGGCAACCAGGAGCTTTTAAACTTTCTCCGGAGTGATCTCATTGAAGTTGCAACAAGGTTACAAAAGGGAGGACTTGGATATGTGGAAGAAACATCAGAATTCGAAGCCCGGGTAAAGAGTATAAAAAAAACCACTTTGAAAGCTGTTACCTAGAAAAATACAGTTTGAAATTGTTTCTTGATACTGTAATTGACTTGCCAAGATAACCCTAGAAATCATGTTTGGGTTTGTCCTGAGTGTTATGTATACAACCAAAAATTGTTTAAGTACGTTATTTTTCCCTTTGTTATCTTTTGCTGATTTCCAGAAAAAAATCTAGTAGTCTCCTCAGAACCTTTGTTTGAAAAGAGCTTATCTAATTTACCTGAATGAAAACTGGCTGTCAAGCCATGGTCATATAACATTTCTTTTTTTGTGTGTGTGGTACTGGGGATTGAATCCAGAGCCTTGGCAAGCACTCTATCAAATGAGCTATATCACCAGCCCATCATTTAACTTTTCTTTCCATTATGATACCTGTGCTTCAAATTGTGAAATGTGTCTGAATCCTACTTGGATCCATTCTGTATACTCTATCTGCTGAGTTAAGCTATGTTTAGTTGGGTGTCACTTATGCTAATTAAGTGAAGTATATTTTAAGGCCCATTCACAGTCTTGATGTGTGAAAGGATCCTTAAGAAGTATAAGTAAAGCTGTTTCAAGAGACCCCTTGTTCCACGTTACATAGGTCTGTGTACCAAAGCTGAAGAGAAGACTGGCAAATGCTATCAACTGTTATTGTAAGATGTGTTTTTCCGATTTTAAATCATAAAGTCCACATAATTCTAGATACTAATGTTTGTGGATCTTTTCAAATTATAGTCAGTCTTCTAACCATGGGCTCCACATCTGTGTATTCAACCAACCACCGATCAAAAATGTTTGGGAAGGGGCTGGGTTTGAGGCTCAGCGGGTAGAGCACTTGCCTAGCACGTGCGAGGCCCTGGGTTCGATCCTCAGCATCACATACAAATAAATAAATAAATAAATAAAATAAAGGTATTGTGTCCAACTACAACTAAAAATAAATATTTTTAAAAAATGTTTGGGAAAATTTGTGACGGTACTGAACATGTGGAGATTTTTTTCCCCTTGTCTTAAATTCTAAGAGATATTTATGTAGCACTTACATTGTAATAGGTTTCATAAGTCATTTAGAGCTTAATACATGGAAGGATATACAGGCTATATGCAAATACTGTACCCCTTTATAAAAGGGACTTACACTTTCATGGGTATTAAGGAGTGTTTGTGTTGGGAGGTGCATCTGATAGTGTGGTGTATTTTTTTTTCCCCCCTTCTTTTTCCTTTTTTGAGGTGGGGTCTCATGTTGACCAAGCTGGCCTTGAATTTGTGATTCTCCTACCTCAGCCTTATGACAAATTAGAACACTACACATGACCACATCTGGCTTTTTGGCTTGTGTATTCTTACAGTTGTAAAGTTTGGTGCATCTTTTTCATTTTCCCTAATTTGTAAATATCAATCCTTTTTTTTTTTTTTTTTTCATGGTCTGCATTTCTTTTCTTTGTTATCAGAATTAACAAATTACATATAATGTATTGCATATGTAAGTTTTTCCTTTTAACTAGTCTAGTGATGAATCCTTGGTACATTTTCTAGAAAAGCAGATTTAAATATATTTGTGGTTCTGAATGATACTTGAAGACTTGTTGAACCTAAGTGATTTTGTTATTTTCCAGTACTACATATTTATTTCATGTCAGATGGGTGATATGGTGAGGTTGTAACAAGAGAGAGGCACATCTCAGAACAGTGTGAACATCCAATCATAACCTGAAAAGTAGCTGTATGCATACTTTTTAAAATTTTAACAAATTTTTAAAAATTTTAACAAATGCTCATCAGTTGCCTACACTGCTAAATGCAGACCTCTTTCTTAGTGACATTGAGTTATATCTCTTTTTAGCTGTAAAATGGAATTTCTAAATTGGTATGCCTTCTGTGACAAGATAGTGTGCAGTGTGTAAGAGCATGATTTATTTGTGAAAAACTGTCATTTGATAGATAATTTCTGAATTATTATAAAGAGAAGATAATAACTTGTATATACACTAACTCAGAATATTTTCACTAAGCATCAAGTAGAACAGTTTAAAATCTTTTCACCAAAAATACCTTTATTGTTGAAAGACTGCCCAAAACTTAGTTTATTTAGGCTTTTAATCAAGAAACCTAAAGCTTCCAATTAGAACTTCTAGCTAGCATGAGGTGATCAGGTTAAACCCTTATAATAAGAATATCTTTAAGGGGCTGGGGTTGTGGCTGAGTGGCAGAGCACTTGCCTAGCACGTGCGAGGCCCTGGGTTTGACCCTCAGCACCACATAAAAATAAATAAATAAATAAAAAATAAAGGTATTGTGTCCAGCTATAATTAAAAAATAAAATATTTAAAAAAAAGAAAAAGAATAACTTTTAAGTTTTGACCTGGGCTGGGATTGTGGCTCAGTTGTATGGCGGTTGCCTAGCATGCGTGAGGCACTGGGTTCGATCCCCAGAACCACGTAAAAATTAAAAATAAAGGTATTATGTCCATCTATAACTAAAATTAATTTAAAAAATTTTTTTTAATATTTAAAAAAAAAGTTTTGACCTATACATTCTAATCGAGGGAATCTGCTGGCCTCCATCAGCAGAGCACACAAACAAAATGAGTAATGAGAAGCATATCCAAAGTGAGTACAAAGTATCCTATAAAATGCATGTGCTTGTATTTTCAAGGGGAATAATGTCTAATTCCCAAAGAGCATTCAGTGTAGTAAGGGGCACAGAAACAGATAGGAGTTCATTAACCCACAAGGACAGCGAAAGAAATAGAGTCCTGTACCCTGGAATGAAATGCAGGCTTCATGGACCAGGTGGTATCCAGGCCAGACCAGGAACATGAATGAATTTTGATGTCTGTGAGGAGGGATCTGCAGGGCTGGAGAGGAAAAACAAATTAAGACACCAAATCACCAACCTAATGACTATTCAGACGACAGTGGAATGTTTGTACTGGGTGAAGGGATGTACTCGAACAAGCTTTGCATAGAACAGAGAAAGACTTCAACAAGAGGGCCAGTGGAGGCCCCATGTGCTGTTTGTGGAGGTGAAGTAGCTGAGGATCAGTCTGCAGGTCACTCTCCATCCCAAGGCCCTAGTTCCCTGGAATCAAATCTATGAGCAAGAATCTTCCTTTGTGTAAACTGTCTCTTCTTCAAACAGTAAAACAAACACAAGCACATAAAACAAAACTCAAAAGAATAAGAATCAGACTGAACTTTGACCCCTAGTACTTCACTTGTGTCCTTTCTGTCATGTTAGTGAGACAAGGTTTGCTTTGTTACACTGATTCACTTGCTGCAAGGCATTTAGCAATCATGCTCCTATTATGTCTCCCCCTCAAAACAGTAAATACCATGCAAAATAAGCACCCAAATAAAAGGCAGCATCAGCTTAAGGATCTACTGTAATATTACTACACAATCCTAGCAGATTTTAACCCTTTTCTGGCCCATTTACAAAATATGTGAACTCTGTAATACTCTGGAAACATTACAAACATTGCTTTAGATTTCTTTTCTTGAAGAAGTTAAGTCTTGAAACAGCAAATTTACATATTTGTTTACACTACCATGGATGGGTAATTATCACAAAAGGCCTTCGACCAAATTTTTTCTTCCCTGAAGAGTTTTGTAAGTTTTCTCCTCAGGTTGCAGTTTCCCCCTCAGATCTTAACAGACTAACAACTGGGGAAATACATATAAAGTCATATAGAAATTTAAAAAATTAAAAACCAAGAAAGAATCTGTCATCAAACTAATAGTCTAAACTTTGTTATAACCTCCCCTCCTCAAAAAAAAAAAAATTTAAAAACCACTTCATTTACAAAGCTATAGGTATTTTATAAAGTACTCAAGTAATTAACAGTTTATAAAAATTGGAGGAAATTTTTGGGTGGAAACAAAACAGTGACTCATTCTCCCGTAAATAGTTCTTCTAAAATGCCACATCCACATAGGAACATTTGGCCAAACTGTCTGCAGGGCGCTACCTTGTAGGCCAGACCCCTCTCAGGTCAGCTTCAGAGGCTCAGCCATGCTGGCAGATGCCAGCTCCAGGCAGGCCAAGGACCCCTGAGGGACTTTGGCCGGCATTTTGTGCTGCAGGCTAATGTCCTCCAGCACCTGCCATCAATGCCTCAGCTGTGTCAAGCGCTTCTGCACCAGCGCTCATTACCGCGGCAGTTCACTCCTTAGTTCAGAGGTGTCCTCTTTGATAACTTGTGCTGGTTACTGGACAGACAGCTGCAGTCTTTTTTGTAGGAAAAAACATTCTGTCTTGGAATATGCAGAAACTTCTGGCTACACTAATATACATCAATTCAACTTTCTTCTTGATTGGCGCCATTGACTTAATCCCAACTCAAAATAATCCAAGCCAACCTTGAGTGATGACTCCCAACTCCACCAAGTGCTGTTAGAAGTTCTCAGAGTTCTAGGAGCTGCCTGAAGAAACAGAGCCCGGCCCTGCAGTCCTAGTGGGGTTGCCCCCTCCCCCAGAGTGGAATCTGGATCTGAGAGCATGATTTTGATGATGTGATTTAACTCCTGTTTTCTCATCAAGTAACTAAGCCAAAAAAACAGTAAATTTTGATTTTCCTCAGTTTGTCTTTGCATTAAGACTATAGTTTACACTTGGTAGGTGCTCAGTATTATCAGATGAGTGAGTTCTGTAACTCTTGAAGTGAGTGAGATTTCAGCATTCTATGTATCCTATCACTGGGGGAATGGAAGTAGTCAACTTTTAAATGTATACTCCATCTAGTGAACTAAGAAACACAGGTGGTAAATTATGTTATGTGGCCTTTTGATATTTTAGTCTAGGTTGATTTGAATTTAAAGATGACTTTGTTTTTCTTGCAGCCTTTTCTCAATCTAGTTTTTAAATTATTTCTTGTAGGTCATTTCATTAGAAAAACTAAAGGATTTTGGTGAGTGTGTCATTGCCCTTCAGGCCAGTGTCATAAAGAAATTTCTCCAAGGCTTCATGGCTCCCAAGCAAAGGAGAAGAAAACTCCAAAGTGAAGATTCAGTAAAAACTGAGGAAGTGGATGAAGAGAAAAAAATGGCAGAGGAAGCAAAGGTATTTGGTTATTAAAGAACATAGGGGTTTTGTTGTTGTTGTTGTTGTTGTTAATATTTTTTAGTTGTAGATGGACACAATGCCTTTATGTTCTTTATTTTTATGTGGTGCTGAGGATTGAACCCAGTGCCTCTCATATGCTAGGCAAGTGCTCTACCACTGAGCCACAACCCCAGCCCAGAAATGTAGTTTTTGATTATGTGAGTGTGAATTTTTTGTTTTGGTTGTAAATGGATACAATACCCTTCATTTTATTCATTTATTTTTTATGTGGTGCTGAGAATCAAACCCAGTGCCTCACATGTGCTAGGCAAGCACTCAACCATTGAGTCAGCACCCCAGCCCCTGTAATTTGGTTTTGAAATAGTCTTACCTTACAGTTTTTAGCTACTTGTGACATTACCCCCTGATCCCGTATTCCTTTTTTAAAAATCACTTTTGCCAAATTTGTGGTTTTTAAAGCTTTCTACAGCTGTGAATAATGGTCAGAGTATGTGTATCTTCTCCCCAAAAATGTGGTAAAAATATATACAATGTGGAATTCCCCATTTTTTATGCTGTGTTGTTAAGTGTATACCTCCCTAGAACTTCCAGCATAATGTCTTCAAGTTCATTCATGTTGTATAGCACATGCCAGAATTTCCTTTGGGTTCTTTTGATGTTGTTGTTTGTTTTAATTTGTTCAATTAGTTATACACAACAGTAGAATGCATTTTTGACAAATTGTACACAAATGGAGCACGACTCTCATTTCTCTGGCTGTACGTGATTCAGAGTCACACCAGTAGTGTAATCATACACATATAGAGAGTAATAATATATGTATTATTACTTCTCATTCTACAGTCCCTCCCATCCCCACAACCCCACCCCTCCCCTCACTTCCCTCTGCACAATCAAAAGTTCCTTCATTCTTCCTTACCCTCCCTCCTGCTATGGATCAGAATCTGCTGATCAGAGAAAACATTCAGTCTTTGGTTTTTTGGGGATAGGCTTTCATTTACGTAACATGATAAGAATTTCCTTTGTTTTTAACCAATGTATGTTAATAGAAAACCACTTCTCTATCTAACAACACTTCTGACATGATGTGTGTGAGTTTTCTTCCACAGCAAGCAGTTCTCCGATTTTTTGTTGTTGTTCAGCTGAAGTTCATTTCTGACACTACTTGGGAGTTTGTATCAGGTTCCACAAGTTAATGAACTCAGTCCCATAAAACTGCTCTCTTCGATGCCTGTCACAAGTCCCTGTGCTAGCCGAAAGAGGGTTTTCATGACCCCTGCCTCAGGTTCAGTAGTTTGCTAAAATGGCTCAAGGACTCAGGGAAACATTTTTTTCTTAGGACAACTAGGTTACTATAAAGGCTACACCTCAGGGACAGCTGCATGGAAGAAGCATAGGGTTGGAAGGGCCTGGAGTTTTCACACCCTCTCTGAACAACCCCAGTTTCTCAGCACACCCATGTGTTCACTAACCCAGAAGCCCCTTCCTCATCCCTTACTGGAGTTGTAGGTAGGGCTAAAAGTTTCACACCTCTAATTACTTGAGTCCTTTTGGTGGCCAGACCCATCCTGAGTCTGTCTAGGGGCCTCTATAACTAAAGAAAATCAAGAAATTTCAAGGGTTTTAGGGTCATAGATGAATCCCAAATATTTCTTTTAATACCCCCCACACAGCCACACAATTTTAATTTACTAATTCAGCCGTTGATTGGTACTCCGGTTGCTCTCTGTCTTAATTATTGAGTATACTGCTGCTGTGAACAAAGGCCTGCATGTATCTCTTCATATCTCTGTTTTTAATTCTTTTGAGATACACCAAGAAGTGGAGTTGTGGATGGAAGTGGAGTCTAATTTGTTGGAGGCCTGCCATGTGCTTCCCACAGTGGCTGGACCAGCTTCCACAAATTCTGTCAGCAGTTCTCTGGGTTCTGGTTTCTGCATGTCCTTGCCAGCACTCATGTCCTGTTTCTTTGATGGTTTCCATCCTAAGGGATAGAAGGTGCTGTCTTATGGTTTTGGTTTGTAGTTCCTTAATGATCAATGATAGGACAATCTTTTCATGTGTTTATTCACCATTTGTTTTATCTTTGCAGAAATGTGTATTCAAGTCCTTTGCCCTTTTTTTTCTTTCTTTTTTTTTTCTTTTTTTAAATCTTTAAGCTTTTATTTGTTTATTTTTATGTGGTGCTGAGGATCAAACCCAGGGCCTCGCACATGCTAGGCGAGCAATCTACCACTGAGCCACAACCCAAGCCCTCCTTTGCCCACTTTTAAATTGGGTTGTTTGGTTGAGTTGTAGGAATTCTTTGCGTGTGCTTGCTATTAATCTTTTATCTGATATGTGATTTGCAAATGTATTTTTCCATTCCCAGGGTTGTCTTTTTATTCTGTTGATAGTGCTCTTTGATGCATATTTTAATGCAACTCATCTGTGTTTTTTCTTTTGTTGCCTCCACTTTGGGTATCACATCCAAGAAATCATTGCCAAATTAAATGTCACAGAGCTTTCCTCCCTCTGTTTTCTTTTTATTTATTTATTTTTTTGTGGTGCTGAGGATCGAACCCAGGGCCTTATGCATATAAGGCAAGCACTCTACCAACTGAGCTATATCCCCAGCCCCGTCTCTGTTTTCTTCTAATTTTACAGTTAGGTCTTTGATTCATTTTGAATTAAGTTTTGTAAAGGATATAGTAAGGATCCAACTTCAGGTGTTTTTTGGTTTTTTTGTTGTTGTTATGTAGATATCCATCCAATTTGTTGGCTTTTTAAAAGTTTTAAACATAACATGCTCATTGTAAATAAATCAAACAAGAGGTTAAGTAAAAATATATAACTGCCATCCTAGCCTCACTACCCAAAGATACCACACTGTTTAATAACCCCTAATAGTTTGATGTGCTCTCTGTTACAAAGAGAGTTTTTATTAGATTTTCACAGAATGGAATCCTTCTATCCAAACATTCAGTACTTTGCACTCATCAACATATTCTGGGCAATTATTTGTCCCTTCTCTGTTGGTCTGTAGTGATCTCCCTGGTGGGTTTTTTATTTTCTTCTGTTTTTTTGCGGTGCCGGGGATCAAACTCAGGGCCTTGTACATGCTAGGCAAGCACTCTACCACTGAACTATATCCCAGCCCCATGTTGTTCATTTCTGCTAATGAGTATGAAGTAGTCTCCCATTTCCCGTTATGAGGATACCTAGCAGTTCCATTTTTGTCTGTTTTGTACATTAGATTTCTGCTTAAAATACCTTGTGAAGAAAAGAATTTGAAAGACAAGTCCCAGTTTATCCAGTGCAGAATACTGATCCCTAATTGTAGATTTTCCTGGTTCCCTTTTCTTCTTTCACAAACATCTGATAAAGGCATAACTGTGCTAAGTCATGGAGATTTTAAAAACTATAAATCCTTGTCTTCACGGTACTCGGTGTGAGTGTGAGACGGAGCAGGCAGGCAGTTAATGTTCCTTGACTTACTGGGGTTTTAACCACATGTTGATACACCCATGGTAAAGTGGAAATAATGTTGAATCGGAAACACTGTATGTCCCCGACTCACTGCACGTAGTGGCAGCACTCTAGAGCACAGCCTGCTCCCATTGTGAGCGTGTGGCTGGCTGAGCCACTGCCTCCTACCCAGTATCACAAGGGAACATCATCCTGTATTATTGCTAGCCCAGAAAAGACCCACAATTTAAGTGCAGTCTCTACTAAATCAGTGTCGCTTTCACTCCATCTTCATAGTCTGAACATTATAAGTCATACTATCATAAGTCGAGGGCTGTTTGTACCAACGAGAGAGAGTAGTACTTGGCTTGGCCTCTGAGGGATGCCCAGGGCCAGTTAGAGAAGACTTCCCAGAGGAGATCACGCAGAAACTGGGGGTTGAAAAATGAGCAGGAATTAATCGTCATGGCAGGGGTGCCAGAGGCCTTTTCAGATTCAACTCAAATCAGACTCTCTTGGTCACTGACAACTAATTCTGGTTTTGTTCTTCCAGTTTACACAGACACCACTCTCCTTTCAAAAACACCTCAGTTATTTGTACATAGTAGTCATGTTCCCCCTGCTTTTCTTCTGACACCACAGGAGTCTCCCTGGATGTTCCCATGCCAAAAGTCCCATTTTCCCCTGCCATCTCTTTTCCTATAACATTTTCTTCTCCCTGAGAACTAACTAACAGATATAGAATTCCCATTAATCTCTTTTTGAGTACTAAAGCCCTTGGTGAAATAACCTTCTTAGCTTGTCAGGTGAGACTAGTTCTTAGATTAGGGAGAAAGTGAGCCCTCTGCAGGTCCAGACCCAGTGCAGGAATAGGAAGTTGGTAGGGCCTCTTGGAAAGTCAGTCACATCCACGGAGTGGCTCAGCGACCTTCTGCATTAACATGGCCTTAGGCCCTGCAGTTTCCCACCAAGGTCAGCTTTTTCCACTGTCCTTTGCTTTAAAAAAGTTTCCACTTAGCTAAGGCCAGGGTTTTTTCAGCTGGCACTAGGCTGTCGCATGAGTTTATGTCAGTCTCTAATCTGGGCCCCAGTTTCCTTATTTATGAAAGTAGATTGTCTCTCAAATCCCTTAATTAAACGGGAAAGATAATGTATATTTTGACAAAATCCTGGGGTTTTTTTGTTGTTGTTGTTGTTCTCTTTTTACTTTGGTTGCATTGCCCTGACAACCTGATTGTTTTTTCATTTTATTTTAATTTTTTAAATTTACATTTGCTCATTATTTTAATTATGCAGCTTTGTGGGGTATAGTGATAATTCATTACGTGTGTGCAGCATGTAATGATTGAATCAGAGTAGTTAGCATTTCTGTCTCCTTTAATTTTTTTCTAAAAAGTTACTGATTAGCATGATAATTGTACAAATTTATGGGGTACTGTGTGATATTTCAAATAATGTGGAACATTTCATGAGTGTTCATATCATTCTTATGTAGGTGCCCTGTGAATATTCTCTGTATGGTTCTACTTTTGGTGTATGTGCTACTGTAACTAGCACTGTTTTTCTATTTTGAATGGTCTTTTGTGGAAGATTGACGTGAAGTCTTGTTATATCCTTGCCAAGATAGGACAATTGCCTGTTTAATGTTAAACAAAGGCACTAATGGTGACTTAGATGTAAACTCCATTTTCCTTGATTCTGTTGCAGCTACTTCTGACCAGGGACTTAATTTATTTAAACATTATATGCTAGAGAATTTGATTTTTCTTTCCACTAGGATAATGTGTCTAGGCCTGGTGCCGTTGATGTACTCCTATAATCCCAGAAGCTTGGGAGGCTGAGGCAGGGGGGATGGCAAGTTTAAAGCCAGCCTCAGCAACTTAGCAAGGCCCTAAGCATCTTAGCAAGACCATTAAAAATAAAAGGGGCTGGAGATGTTGCTCAGTGGTTAAGCACCCCTGTTCTCAATCTCCTTGGTACCAAAAGAAGAAGAAAAAGAATGTGTGCAGGCTCCTGCAGCACTTTAAGGTGGAGGGTTTTATAGGATGCCACCAGTATTAAGTATGGAAATGTTTTCATCTGGCCAGTGCTTATCTGTTTAAAAGCATTACTTCGAATGTAATGGATTTTTTGTTTTGCTTCTGTCTTTTGATGCACTAGGCTGGAATTGTGTGTAATTAGAGACTAGAATGTTTCCTCGAAACTTGAATATCTAATGTTTTTTCCCTCAAAAATAGAGGCTGGTTGGTCTCTGCTTTAATGAGTAACTCTGGAGACATCAGGAGATGCTCCTAACGTGTTAAGCATTAGATCAGAAATCTGCAGACCTGGCCCTAGTTTTCTGTGAAGCCTTGGGCAAGCTTTCTTCCCATGTAAAGTAACTAGTGACAAGTGAATGTTATGCCACTGTTTGTAGCAGAAGCATTCTGAATTAACCAGAACATTGGAAACAACCCAAATGTTCATCAGCTGATAAATAAATAAATAAAATATCTCATATCTGAACAACAGAGTATTATTCAGCAACTAAATGGAACATTAATGAACCCAGAAATATAGTGAAAATCGACAGTTACAAAAAGCCACCTAATTACATGATATATTTTAAGTCTGTTTTTAAAAAGGTTAAATATGTTTATTGTTGTCAAGACCTCTTTGGATTTCTGAAATAATTGTAAAGAGGTCAGATGAGCTGTAGATGCCTGGTTTTATAATTGATGGAAATAACTGGGGAGTGAAAAAGCAGTGCTGGGCAGAGCAGGACTGTATTCTCAGTGCCCTGCCTGTGACTACCCACTAGAGGACAGCCACACCCATCTGTGGTTGAGTCCCTGCCGCCTGGCAGTAGTGCTGTGTGAGAACTGACCTGCTGGGCAGCACAGTGAGCCTGTAGTTCCAGCTCCTGGGGAAGCTGAGACATGGGGATTCTAGACCAGCTTGGAGGAGACTGTTCTTCTGATGAGGAACCTGCAGTACTGTGTGTCAGATCTCTACTCTAGAGAGAGTGTGTGTGTAGGGCAGAGGGGGGACTGCAAGGCAGCTCTGATTGGTGAACTCAGATTTTACCAAGGAGCTCTGAGGAAGGAAGGAAAGAGGGAGGGAGGGAGGGAGGGAGGAAATTGTGCTTCTTTTTCAAAGCAAATGCTGAAACATCTGCAGAAGTTGGAGTAGAAGGAATGAGTCACTCTCCACTAGAACTTTAGTAGCCTCTGTTTAAATATAGATTGGTTTGTGTGTGTCTTTACACATAAGGCTTTCTGTGATTCTGTATTTGTGTTTCTGTAGGAAAGAGAAAGGACAGCTCTTGTTTCCTTCCTCCAGCCTCTCACCACAGTCAAGCTAGCTCAACTTTCACTGTCCTCTTGGAAGCTGTTTTGTTTTTGTTTTTTTGAAGTAAAAATCAGGGCCTTCTGCACTGAACCTCAGAGCTACACCCCCAGCCCCTGTTCCTTACTTTTAAATGCTACTAAGTCTAAGGGGATAACACTGGAAGAGAGTGTCCCTGCCATTCCCCCTGCCTCCCTTTAATCTGTGTGCAACCTTTGGCAAGTTTCCCCCACCCCCGCCCTTCAGAGGCTTCTTTTCTATAAGATAAATGGGTAGATTGATGAAGCTCTACGAGACAAATGTCCTGAGAATTCTCTTGTTTCTTCACTCTTTCCTGGTCCCCTGTCAGTGTGTTTGAAGTCACTGTAGTAATAATTCCAGCCTGGTTTGCTCTTTTGTTTAGGTGGCATCTGCTCTGGAAAAATGGAAGACAGCAATCCGTGAAGCTCAGACTTTTTCCAGAATGCATGTTCTACTTGGGATGCTTGACGCCTGTATCAAGTGGGATATGTCAGCAGAAAATGCTAGGTGCAAAGTTTGTCGAAAGAAAGGTACGTTTAGATCAAATTTGCTAATGTGGGTGTGCTAGGTACTAAGATCTCCATTCTCAAGATGTCTTCTCTCCCCAAAAGAATTCTGTATACAAAGATTTTTAGTATGGTGGGGCAGATTTACTTTCTCCTGAAGGTCTATCAGACGCTATTTTTTGAAATCACATGATGTTGGATCAGAGCAGGCCCTCTGTTCCTCAGTTTAGAGTATGCTATAAGAACAATTGATCTCCAATCTTCAGATTTCCACAACTAGCAAAATTAGTTCATCTAAAAATTTTTTTTTAATATTTATTTTTTAATTGGACACAATATCTTTATTTATTTTTATGTGGTGCTGAGGATCAAACCCAGGGCCTCACATGTGCTATGCGAGTGCTCTACCGCTGAACCACAACCCCAGCCCCAGTTCATCTAAAATTTGAAATCCAATTTTTGTCTTGGCACTTTATTGTCTGGAAGAAAAAATGAGTGCTTTCAGCAGAGGGCACTCTTTATTCACTGTGAATGCCCAGAGTTGGCCCTTTTACCACTGTGTCCTACAGAGCAAAGCATTTAGGGATGTTCACTGTTGAGATCTTTCAGGTCACCTGTGTACAAAAGGAGCTTCATGCCTAAAAGTCATGTGATTGACTTCTTAGTGGCTAAAGTTATTTAATTTCTAAGAAGGAAAAATTCTATACAATGTCATTCAATTGCTGTAAAACTGATATAGAATGAAAGTCAGAGAGGGGGAATTGACCATGCTGATTCATTGTATTTTCAGACGTCAGGAAACTAAATGACTTGGAGGACCTTACCAGACATGCATTGGAAAGCATTTGGGGTCAGAGAAGAGTAGCAAAGTTTCTAGCCATCACTTGATTTTTGCTGCCTCTTAGTAAATACTAATTGTCCTATCTGTGAGTAGATTTTTGGCTATAAGTTAGGAGATCTTATCCCTAAATCACCAATAGTCTGTTTTATGCTACATTTCTTTCCAGAAAATGACTGTGTTTTGAAAAGGCGGTAGCACTATACTAGAATGTTTGTTCTTTTGTGGTGTTAGCTGAGGGTCAGCACCTTGGCTTACTGCTCAGTGATTGTTGCTGTGCCGCCCACAGTGCTATACAAGTTTATCTCTTTGCAGGTGAGGATGACAAATTGATCTTGTGTGATGAGTGTAATAAAGCCTTCCACCTGTTTTGTCTGAGGCCGGCCCTCTATGAAGTACCAGATGGTGAGTGGCAGTGCCCAGCTTGCCAGCCTGCTACTGCTAGGCGCAATTCCCGTGGCAGGTGAGAATTTTTCTTCTATAAATAAATGAATGGAGAAATAAATTTCAGTTATTCAAATTGAGTGATTCCAAAGAGCTTTAAGTTCATCTTTTAGTACAGAGCCTGATCACTCATGGTGCTTCAATAGGAATCAAAGGGCTCTGATCTGATTCTGGTTTAGTGTTGGTGTTTGTAGTTTTCTCTACCAGCCACATTCTCTTGTCTCCTTGATCCTACTTTCTTCTCAAGTGACAGTGCATCTCCTTTGCTGCCCCCACATTGTGCACACCTCACTTCCTGATTACTTTTACAACCAGCTGCTGCTCAGTATCTTCAAACTCATGACCTTCCCTGCCTGCACCTCCTGTTTCCCACATTTTCCTCTCACAATTAGAACTTTGGTGTCGACTTAGACAGGAGCTTTCTCCTCCCATCCTGTGTATTTATTAATTTGCCAGATGTTAGTAGTCCAGCGTCCAGGTGTCTTATGAAAAATGTCCAGGTTTCTTATGAAAAAGTTGCCTGCTCTCCACTCTCTGTGGTCCCTTTGGTTGTTTGTCTCTCCTACACCTCTCACGTGCAGTCCTTTGGTGGATTTGCAGCTCCTTTGTCTTAGCTCGTATCTTTCCCTTTCTTACCTGTCGAACTATTATGGTGATATCAGAATAGAAGGCAGTAAGGTGTTCTAAAACTTCCAATCTTTTCATTGCCTCTAGAATAAAGTCCAAACTCCCTTGCCTAAGACTTATAGCAACCGCAGCTTAGGTTTTGGGCCCTGGTGCCTGTGTGTGCCTGTTATAGGCTGCTCATTGCTGTCTCTTGGACTTTCCTCTGTTCAGCACTCCCAACTGAGTAGGCTGCCTTTGGCCTAGCTACATTTGCACTGTATTTATTTTTTAGTTTTAGGTGGACACAATATCTTTATTTTATTTTTATGTGGTGCTGAGAATCTAACCCAGTGCCTCATGCATGCTAGCCGAGCGTGCTACCTCTTAAGCCACATCCCCAGCCCCTTGCACTGTATTTTTGAAAAGTTCTTCGTACATCCTTAGAGTTAATTGCTCCTCTTTGCTGGCTGAACTTTCCCTCTCTAAAACAGTACTTTGATGCCTGCATCTGATCATATATAGGGTTCCCTCCCACAAGATCATCAGTGCCCTGCGATTTGAGGTGCTGTTTTTTGTTTTTTTTTCTGCCCAAGTGTCAATACAGAAAACATAGGACCTTGTAAGGAAGAAAGACCTAATATTTACCAAATTAATACCATTGTTTTTTGCATTGAAAGTTGAGATTGTATAAAGGTAGCTTATAGGCACTGTAGCTTGGTCTCTTTTGCAAAGGGTAGAGCAGTCTGACCCTGACTCCACCTTAACAGTATGCCTGAGTTGTTTCTCACCCCATTCCAGCCACGCTGGAGAGATGAGACATGTTTCTCTGAAATCATGGGGCTTGGAACCAGCTGCTCTGAGCTGGGATTACCATTGCTTTGAAGTTATGGTCATCTGCAAGCTGTCTCAGCTCCTGGAAGGGGGCCATCAAGGTGGAGTAACACCTGTCTGGACTGTTTGTCTTTTTAGTCCATCCCAGAGTGGGGACAGCTTTTAGGACCTGAAATGTTACTTTATCTGGCTCTTTTTGTGAGACAAAAGTAATAGTGTTTTGCATTGTTTTGTGTGGGGAGGGGTAGGGTTGCATTTTGGTCTTGACTTCTGTTGCCATTGGTGTCCTATCCAAAACATTTGGGGCAGAGAAAAGGGAGGCATGCTTTTGAAGCCTCCTTTTTTAAAAATTTTGTGAAAAACTATCCTGATCTAGATTTAGGGTCTGTCCCCTTCTCACCAGATTAATCTATTCTGTGAAGAGAAAAAGGTTGCTGCGATCCCTGTGTGACGTCGGCTGTTCTCAGGATCACTTTGGGCTAGAACTGTTCTCTATGTCTTTTCCTCCTCACAGGAATTACACTGAGGAGTCTGACTCTGAGGACAGCGAAGATGATGAGAGTGACTCAGAGGAAGAAGAGGAGGAGGAGGGAGAGGAAGATTATGAGGTGGCTGGCTTGCGATGTAAGTGTTCACTTTGTCCACATCATTGACATCACAGTCTCCCCAGCTGACCTGGAAAGGCCAGTAGTCAATTGTCGATGCCAGCATCTTGCTGTCTTCCCTTTCTCCTGTGACTGTGGCATAACTGAGCAGCCATATGTTTAAATGAGTTTTCAAGATGCTGTTGCTAATCACCTGCCTCGTTGGAGGTGAGTGGCTTGGTCGTGAGAACACCAGCCTACGGCGGCTCAGGTTCGCAGGCATGCTTATGACAGGGTTGCCGACTCTGAACCCCTCCACATAAGGGACAGTGGATGAGTAGGCCTCTGGTGCAGCGCCACTTTCAGAGATGTACTTTTTTCTCTGGTAACAGTGATCGTTTCTTCCCTAAAACACACAGGTCTATAGTTTTGCTAATTTGCAAAGAGAAGACTGTTTTTTCATGGCTTAAACAAAAGGATGTTAGGAAGGTTCAGATCTGTCCTCGCAGATGGGGGCCAGTAGTCTTGTCTGAGACCACAGCTCAAGATGGAGGAGATGGTACAGTTCCCATCTCACATCTCTTTATGGCAGCCCTGAGTGCTTGTGCTTGGTGTGAGGAGAGGTCATGTTTGACCTTCGCTTCCTGCACTGGTGCTGCCAAGATAGGAGGGCTCTAAGCTGGCACCTCCACTCCAGTCCTCCCACCATCCTCCCCCACACTTGGGAGGTGTCCTAAGTCTCACCTCCCTGTCTTATAGGACTCCTTTGCTTTGGTTACGAGGTGTTCTTTTCAGGTGTCCTGAAGTGTGTGAGCAGGTATTCCAGGATTCTGCAGTGAGGGCGCCAGTCGTGGCTTGGATGCACATCTGTCTGGACAGATTCTGAATATAGCAGAGTATTGGTTCTGTTTATTTTCAAAATGGTAATAGCTTTCAACTTCCACATTGTGGCTCGGAAAGGAATTGTCCCCTTTCTGGGGTTCTAGGGCCTCTACCTGCCAAAGGAATCTAGGGAGCATTTGGTACTTCAGAGCCTTTTTCTGTTTCACCTTTCAGGCCACCAAAGCTGTGGTTCCTTGGTGTGACTCAAGGGCCTGGCATTTGAGCCTCAGCTTCTTTCCCTTTCTTATTAGCCCAATCTTAAGCTAGAGGCTGTGAAATAGCCCATGGGAGGGGGGCAGTTACCATGGTCCAGAAATAGAAAAGAAAGCACTGGTGATTGGTTCTCTCAACACTGATTCTCTAAATCCGTCTTTGCCCAGATGTCATCTCCCCACTCGCCAGAATATTAGCAAGGAAAAGTCATAGACAGTGGGTTTAATGGAGAAGCCCTGAGCTGATCCTCGTGGAACAGTGCTCCCAAGGGCATGCTGAGGAGTGTCGGTGTGCCTGACATCCAGCCCCTGCTGTGAACTGGAGATGCTCGCAGCCTGGCTGCCTTCCTGCCTGTCCTCTCTTGGAGCTGCTAGGCAGGCTCTTGCAGTGCACTGTCTGGTTGTCAGAAATGCAAGAAGACAGGACTAGAGCAAGCCCTGAACTGGATTCAGAGAGGAAGGCTTGTGGCCCTTCACTGGTGTCTGCCTTTCTCTGAGAAGGTTGGATGGTGGGTGTAGGATAAGTCTGGGGATTATGAGACGGGCAGTTTCGTGATGAGGCTCTGTTTCGCATATAAGCACACACACACTTCGGCTGAGCTCGGGTCTTAGAAGACCAGGATTTTTTCTCCTGAGTCAGTTTGCAGTTGAATCCTTGAAGGCCTCATTCCCAGGAGCAACTGAGCAGGGTTGGGACAGAGACGTCTAAAAGGTCTTTGGGAATTGAAGAGGGACATACATTTTTCATCTACTCTTGCTGCTATTTCTTAGCAACCTGTTAGGAAGGGCAAGAGAAAAATAGCAAGAGCACCCGTAATAGAAGGAAGCCATTGCTTTGCCTGTATGAGTGGCTTTGTCCTCCCTGCCCTGCCCCCAATGGGCTCTTCTCCTCTGTTGCTCTGAATTCTTTATTTTTATTACAGTGAGACCTCGAAAGACCACCCGGGGTAAGCAGGGCATCATCCCCCCGGCAGCACGGCCAGGACGACCAAGTAAGAAGCCACATCCCACCAGGAGGCCACGGCCAAAGGCGTCCTCTGTGGATGATGCTGAGGTTGACGAGCTGGTAAGAGTTGTTTATTGTCCTCCCTCTAGTTTTCCTATTCTTATTTCCTCCCCCAGAATTAGGAATTCACCAGGCAGCAGGTGGAGCCTTGCTTCTCCTCCCTCCTCCCTCCTCCTGAGCCTGGGGGTCTGAGAAGGCAAGTGGGTGGGCCCATGGGTGGGCCTCTGGGCAGCCAGCCCTCTGGGAACGGAACAGCTCTGTCTGGCATTCCCCAGCCATAGCTTGCAAACATCGTCCTCTAGTTAGTAAGCAGCCTGCAACTTGTTAAGGATTTTAAAATAGTACCCATGTGTCTCTGGTGGGCCCAGAGGGGCTGGATCTCCCTGTGGGAATGTCAGCAATGTTGGAGCCTCACTTACTGCTGGGTCTTTTGCCGACAGTTGTTAGGGGGAGGGACGTTACCCTCCCCTCTGCTCCTCAGCCAATGTAATTTTAGTAGTTTTGTTTTAGCTCTCACTTGAGCTTTGAAGAACAAAAAGAAGCTCTTGAAAATGTGCTTGTTTTGGCAGATCCCCATCTCAGGGTCGGGGCATAAAGCAAGCCATTCTGGAGATGAAAGGACATTAAAGACCCCCCTGTGTGCCCAGCCCTAACTCCTTCAGGGCAGTGGCTCCTATTGCTGTGAGTCCCCAGTGGTTACACAGCCACCTGGAGGACGGATTCCACCCCTTCTGTCCTCAGCCACCTCCTCTCACAGTGCCCTCAGTGGAAAGGCCCTGCGAGGGAATTGAACGTCTTATTTTCCTTCCCGGACACCCCACCTCCACAAAATTGGCTACTGGAGGTCCAGTGCGCCCCCCCCCGCCGGCTTTTTGCAGTTGCTTGTTTATACCCATCCTTGGTCTCACCATAATCCCGGGTCCATCTGCTGTCAGAGTGCTAGCGTCCTGTTGACAGTGGCCCTTTCCAGCCGACCTCTAACAGTCCTGCTGTTAATGCAGCAACTGCTGCCTGCCCTCTGCTGCTTTGATCGCTGTCCACCAGGGAGTGGGCGAGTGGATAGATGAAGATGCCTGCCTCCTGGCCCAGAGTGTGGCGCGACTTGAATGTCGAATGTTTTTGATGTCTCTACATCAAGAAAATGGTTGAGCTCTGTTTTTCTTTTCTTTCCTTTTCCTTCTCTTTCTCTTTTTTTTTTTTAAGCAGATGCACACATTGTCTGTCCTGCCTGCTGTTCTACTCTGGACCTCTAATAGACATTCTTCTTTCTTTTGGTGTTAGGTACTTCAGACCAAGCGCAGCTCCAGGAGGCAAAGCCTGGAGCTGCAGAAGTGTGAGGAGATCCTCCACAAGATTGTGAAGTACCGCTTCAGCTGGCCCTTCAGGTGAGCTCTACTCCGGGGAGGTTGGCCGCGCAGTCGGGCAGGCACTGGGAATAGGGGAAGAAAGCAGCTGGCTGAGCCCCCAGGGACTGCCCCATCCCTTTCCTTTCAGGACGTCTTAGTGGCAGGGGAGCTAGCTTTTCCAAGTGGATAGTGACAGCTCTGACAAGGTGACCACATCTCTTCTGTGTCCTTCAGGCGTGGGCATTCTGGGCCTCCTTATTTGGCTCTCAGGCTTCTCTCAGTTGCAATCAGGGTTCCATTGGTTCTTCTCCACAGGGAGCCTGTGACCAGGGATGAGGCTGAGGACTACTATGAGGTGATCACCCACCCCATGGACCTTCAGACAATACAGAACAAGTGTTCCTGTGGGAACTACCGCTCTGTGCAGGAGTTCCTTACTGACATGAAGCAGGTGTTCACCAACGCTGAGCTCTACAACTGCCGAGGCAGCCACGTGCTCAGCTGCATGGTGAAGACGGAGCAATGCCTGGTGGCACTGCTGCATAAACACCTCCCTGGACACCCGTATGTCCGCAGGAAACGCAAGAAGTTTCCCGACCGGCTTGCTGATGATGAAGGGGACAGTGATCCAGAGCCTGTTGGACAGTCCAGGGCACGAAGGCAGAAGAAATAGAGAGGTGGGCCCCTGGTAAGGGAGCTGAGGTAGGGGGATAGCGGGGGACAGCTGGGGGGAGTGGGGAGGCAGGAGAGGAAGATGGAGAAGAACTTGGAAGGAAAAAATCATGGGAGTCCAGAAATATCTGTCACCCCAAGCTTGTGCTGTTCTCAAACTCCCCTTTGGGCCTATTCAATCAAAGCTTTCGGGGAGCCTAATACCGGGTAGGTGATTTCTGCCAGAAGTTCTGGGTGCAGAAGAGGGTCTTAGCCCTGCTTTCCAAGCGTTTCCTGGAGGAGGCCCAGGTACTGTGTCTCCTGTGAGCCCAGTTCTTTTTCTCCCTCCCTTCCCTCTGAGGTCCCTCCCACCTTGGCAACAACGCCAAGCCCCTCTGGTCTCCAGTGAGGGGTTACGGCATTACTTAGCAGGATCAAGAATAATCAGGCTAATTGGGGAGGTTGTGTTGTTTTTGTTTTGTTTTGTTTTTTTAATCTATATTTATACACAGTCTTGTTTCTTTCAGCCCGTACTCTGTCTCTTCCTCCTCCTCCCTCTCAGGTGACGGTATGTCAGTGAGTGCCATACAGAATTCTGTTTTCACCAGCATCATGAGACAGTTGTGGTCTTTTGAGTTGATCTTAGCAGAGTAAAGGGACATTTTCTGGAGCCATTCCTGAACACCCTGCCCCTTCTTTGTGATAGCCTTCTCCCACTTCCCTGCCCCACCGCCTCAACAAAGCAAAACAAAACAAAACAAAAAGCGAAGGCACTTCACTTAGAGACTGAGTCCTGCTTATAATCATGCGTATAACCTTTATTTGATGGATCTGGCCAGAGGGGTGTTGGAGCCCAGCCCACCCACATACCAGACGAGCTCTTAGGGAGCAGAAGAGCAGGAAGAATTGAAATGTTTGATTTTTTTTTTTTAATTGACTTTTCTAGTTATTAAAAGTTGCTTGTTTCAGCAGTAATATTGTATAAAGAACATCTTGTAAAATATCTGTCATCTCGCTTTGGCACATGTACAGTACAGTTTATATGATGTGTCTGCTTTACGCCCCCATCGCCCTCACCCACCTGGTCTTCTGCAGAGGAGCTGGGTTGGAGACTGGTCCAGTGGCATCTTGGTGGCCAGGGACCCTTCTGCCTACTGTGGCGGCGCTCTCTGCCTCCTCCTCCATATCTGCCTCTTCCCATGCCCATTCTGGCTTCGGACTCAGAGCTCCTGCGAACTGCATATGGCAGTGGTCAGTGTCAGTGGGGGTGGAGGGCGGGAGCAGCTCAGAGAGCAGTTCCACAGCCAGTCTAGCCTAGTCGTTATATTTAGGCAAAAGTTTGTAGTCTTCTTTCCCTTTTATGACAGATTTTGATAAAAGTACAAGACAGGGTTTGATTTTTCTATTCTATCAACTTTGAATTTGGAACACGTGAGCACCTCAGCTCTTCTGTATCTATTTAAAGGAAAAGAAGCCCACCAATGGGATTGCTACTCCTAGACTGAGAGTAAGCCTCCTGACATGACACTCCCAGGTGTGGTCCCAGCTCTCCTTCTCCTCCTTGCCCGGGGGTTCTGGGACTCGTCTCAAGTGGCTGGTGGGTAGGGTTACCACCCTTCTCCAGGCTTGGGGTAAGCACTGACTTGACACCAGGACAAGCCCTGCCACCACCCCGGCCCCTGCTGCTTATCCTAGATCCAGTCTGTTCTTGTTATAGTGAGAATCCGTGTTCCCACTGCAGTGACACCTGAATTGTTGGTTGTTTTTTAATTGTCTTTAAGGAGGAAGGGCCCCATTAAAGGGTGAACTTGTAATAAATTGGAATTTCAAATAAACATTATGTACTTGTGTTTATAAAGAAGAAACAATTCTGCAGCTCTTTCTTTGTGCTCTTGCCAAGGTGGTGGGGAGTTCAGTCCTGGGAGCTACTTTCTGGTTGGCCTGGCCGGCTCCCTGTGAGGCTTGGCATGGCAGGCCAGAGCACCCCTTGCTGGTCCCAGTGGCCCTGTCCGCCACAGTGCTTCACTTCCCGGAGACAGGCAGGGTGTACTTGGGCAGGCAGAACCTGGCCTTGTCTCCATCCAGCTCCCTGAATTTCATCTGGAATTGGGGCAAAGTATTCTTAAGGCTTAACTGTGGGTCTTTGTTCCTTTAGTTTGGGGAGAAACTCCTATATTTTAAAACATTTTTCTTTTCTTTTTTATTTATTTATTTATTTATTTATAAATAACACACAACAACATCTTTGTATGTGGTGCTGAGGATCGAACCCAGGCCGCACGCATGCCGGGCGAGCATGCTACCACTTGAGCCACATCCCCAGCCCAAAAACATTTTTCTTTTCAAGGGAAATAATTTCAGACATTCACAGAATGGGTGAAAAGTATAATGCGTTCCCACGTGCTCGGCTTCAGGGGTTCCACCCGTGGCCGCCCTGTTGGATTTCGCCCTCATGTGTGATTGAGTCTGCAGTTGGTTTGAGCAGGCTGCTGTGGGGCGACACCTCTCCTGGGGAAGAGAGCTTTTGCTAAGCCACTGCTGCCTGCTGAGCAGTGGGACTGCCAGTTCTTGACCACCCGAACCAGGCAGAGCAAAAGGTCAGATGTCAACCTGGAAGAGGGTTTGAGGGAAGGCCGCAGCCCTGGGTGCAGGTTCTGCTGCTGGCCTCACAGCCTTGTGGACATGGGCTTTCAGGGCCTGCACCAAGCACTCAGGGGTGCCCATCCCTTCTGGGGGAAGGTGGGCTTGGCCCCCTAGCAGTTTGGATTCCACTTGCTTGTCCCCTCCAGCTCTGGAGAAGAAACTCTTCTCTACATGATGGGCAGCACTCAGGGCTCCCAGCCCAGTCTGTGAAGTTCTGTTCTGGGTGGTGGGTTCCTAGGCCCACCCGTTCAGCACCTGTGGGGCTGTCCTCCCTCCAGGTCTGCACAGGGCCCTGCTCAGCATCCCATCTCCTTCCTATCTGCCCCTTCCACGGGCCAGTGATGTTGAGGGAAGCTACTTCACCTGCGATGACTAGTGCAAAGAAGAGCTTTGTTCCAGAGGACTGTACTCGAGATCACCCTCGTCTTACAGCCCTGTCCTGGGATGAAGTCTCTGGGTTCCACAGCAGCTCCTCAATGGCCCTTCTCCAGCTTGGTGGGGGCCAGGGTGTCTAGCAGAGTGTAGAGTGAGCCAGTGAGGAGAGAATAACCCTGAACCCGTATCCTAACCTTGCCCTGGACCTTCAGGCCTCTTTACACTGTGGACTGTCCCAATCCAGGAGCTGCCTTATGGGAGTGAACACAGCCCTGGGCCCCAAGATCCCTCAGAGACTGAACTCGGGGCTGAGATTAACCAAGGCCCTCACTATGCACAAGCTCCGACCCCCAGGTACCGCTTGAGGTGTGTAAGGCTACATTCTAAAGATCAAGACCATGAAGGGGAAGAAAGGGACCAGGGCCCATGGTACAGGAGCCAACAGGTATTGGTTTCTGGGGTTTTGCTGCCTAATTCTGAAATGTTCTTTCTGGGTGGTTGGGGAGATCTATCCAGTTGCAGAAGGGTTGTTTTTCTCCCTCACCTGCTTTACCCAGTTTATGTGGACTGGACCTCTCTAAGTTATACACCAGTGCACAGGGACCAGAGAAGTCTGGTCCTACCTCCCAACACAAGAGGGAGAACAAGCAGTTCCTCCCACTGGACCAAATCAGATCCTTGGTGTAGGACTCTCAGAAGCTCTGGAGGCCCACTGGGTTAACTCCCAGCACGTCCTCAGGCCATGCGGCTGGGGTTTTGAACCAGTGAAGCACCAACACTGAACGCCCAGGGGAAGGAAGGCTCTGTCCAAGGCTTAGAGCATCACTGCTTCCTTCTCCCCTCAGGGTCTTCACAGGCTCATCCAGGGCTGAGAGGCCTTTGCTGGTATGGTGTGCCTTCCTCTCAAGCCCTGGCCAACATGGACCATTGTAGCCTCAAACCTGCCCTCCTGACCGCATCGCTGCCCCCGGTGTTCCTCAGCCCCTCCCCTGTCCCCTGCCTAGCAAGGAAGAGGGTCCTCTGGTGCCCTTCCAATGTTCAACTCCCACCGCTGCTGCAAGTCCACCCCTTTCCCAGAGGCCCCTGCCCAATGGCACACCCTCAGCACCCCACACTCCCTGCAGACTGCCCGGGAGCCCACTCAGTGCGGTCACTGCCATCACTCCCATAATGGGCTCCTTATTACCTCTCTTCATTCTGTTTCTCACCCAGTTAGAAGGAATTAAGGTCCCTTAGCATTGTTGGTCAAAGGCACAGACTTACTTTGTGCTGTGGGAAGAGAAGGACAAGGACATTCCTGTACATGCCCCTGGGGACCCTTGTGCTGAAGGATGAGCCTGACCCCAACTCAACCCATGAGGGACCTGCTTGGGACCTTGACCCAACCTGGGTGATTCTCATCAGACTTCTCTGGTCCCTGTGCACTAGTAGCTGGTGCTGGGCAAAGCTCAAGCCTGAGAGGCCCTGCCTCGGGGGCTCTGCCCTCCTACTGTAGAAAGCAATGGGGGCACCTGCCCCAGCCTGGGCCCTGAGGGTCTCCTGGCACTGATACCGAATGCTGGCTACAGGTAGTACAGGCCCCGGGACAGTGACCAGTGCCTTTACCTGGCTGGAGTGAGTGTCCCAGGTCAATATGGTGTTTGACCACAAGCTGAAAGGTCCCAGGTGGCCTACACAGCTACATCACAGGGGACAGAGGAGGCAGGTCCCAGGGCCCTGAGCTGCCCCAGCACACACAGTGCCTCTGCCTACCTCCCAACACAAGTGTGCAAGCTACCTGTGTGGAGCTTGCTGCCAATCGCTACTAAGCTCAAGGGTTTCCATCTCTGGGCCCACATCCACACCACGAAGAAGCCGTTGCTAAGCTGGGCCCACGTGCCCCTCCCAGAGACAAGGGGGGGCCGGATATGGGGATGCCTTGACCAGCGCCCCAAAGAAGGAGTTGAACAGGCCAGTATCCCTCAGAGGCAATGAGGATGGTCATCCTCCAGCCTCAGGCCTGGGAAGGGGACCCATTGAGACAAGGTGGAGGAGGCTCAATCCCCACCTTGTCCACTAATGAGGAAAACAAAGGGTGAGGAAGGGAAGACAACCACAGCCCCGAGCGGCTGGACACCCCCGAGCCAGAGGGCCTCGTGTCCTCCCCGGGATTCTCTGAGCATCCTGGCAGGCATCCCAGCCCCACT
Source organism: Marmota marmota marmota (assembly GCF_001458135.2). NCBI lineage: Eukaryota > Metazoa > Chordata > Mammalia > Rodentia > Sciuridae > Marmota > Marmota marmota. The sequence continues at coordinate 27,545,815 of NW_026000185.1, forward strand.
TTGGAGGCACGGCACTCAGGCCTCAGAAAGAGGCTTGTGCGCGCGCACACAGGCACACACATGCACACACACACACTTCTGCAAAACAGCTGTGCCGTGGGGGAACTTAGTCTTGATTGGAGGGGAGCCAGAGAATGAGCGCGACACCCCTCCAGCTCTGCTCTCAGGGAGCCCTGCAGACCCTTGTCCTACCTTCCCCTTCCCAGCCCAGAGAGGACTCAGCAGTGCCACACCGGGGTTTATTCTAGTCACAGCTTCCAGAGGAACTCAACAATAAATTACATCATTAAATAAGCGCCTGCTAAACCACGCTCTCTTCTGCCCCCTCCTCTCCTCACACCTTCCGGGACTCAAACAGGCCTATCCCCCCTCCCCATGCACTAGCCGGGGAGAGGGATGTGAGTCTCTCTGGGTCCCCACCCTGGTCCTCAGCCCCCTGGCATTCACTTGCCTGACCTTGACAGCTGGGCAGCTGCTAGTCAGCTGTCTCTTGGGGGGAGGGGAGGGCAAAGAAGGGGCAGCCACTACCCAGAGCCAGGCCTCTGTCACTAGAGGTGTGTGGGGTTCTCCAGAGAGGGGTCCGTCTTAGTCATGTGCAATACCACAGTAGGGGTCTTATAGTGGCAGTGGGTGCCACGGCCATAGCCCCCAGAGGCCCGACAGGCCTTGGCTCTGGCCCGGCCAGCTGCCATCTTGCGGTGGCACAGGCTCTGCCAAGTCTGGAAAGTCTTAGAGCTCCATACCCACACACCGCTGGTGATGCCTACCACCAGTGACATGAAGATTTTGAGCATAAAGACAGCTACGGTAGGCACTGAGCCCCCTGGCAGAGAGCAGTCCCTCCGGCCTCCGGGGGCAGCAGCTGCCGAGCATGGCTGCTCTGTGGCCCTGAGGCGCCAGAAGTCCAGGTTGAGGCGTTCATAGACATAGCAGACGATGACGCAGGTGGCAGGCACCGTGTAGAGGATGGAGAAGACCCCGATCTTGACCATGAGCTTCTCCAGCTTCTCCGTGTTGGTGCCGCCGGTCTTCATGATCTTGCGGATGTGGAAGAGGGCCACGAAGCCGGTCAGGAGGAAGCTGGTGCCTAGCACCAGGTAGCAGGACAGGGGCACCAGCACGAAGCCCGTGAGCGCTGCTGCATCCATGCTGGCGACGTAGCAGAGCCCTGTCAGCTCATCCCCAGCCACCTTGCGCAGCGTGAGGACAATGATGGTCTTGAGGGCCGGCAGGCCCCAGGCAGCCATGTGGAAGTAGCTGCCATGGGCCTCAATGGCTTCATGGCCCCATTTCTTGCCAGCTGCCAGGAACCAGGTGAGCGTCAGGACCACCCACCACAGCGAGCTGGCCATGCCAAAGTAATAGAGCAGCAGGAAGACCAGGGTGCAGCCCGTGTTCTCCAAGCCTTCCTGAATCACGTAGAGCGCTCCGGCCTCCTGGTCGCAGGACACGCTCTGGGCGCCCGCCACTGTGCGGATGAGGAAGGCGAGAGAGTAGACGTTGTAGCACATGGAGAGGAAGATGATGGGGCGCTCCGGGTACTGGAAGCGGTGAGGTTCCAGCAGGAAGGTGAGCACGGTGAAGGCCGTGGAGAAGAAGCACAGCGCCGACCACACGGCCATCCAAACCAGCGCGAAGTCCTTGTCGCGCCGTGACCAGAACACCTCGACGCCCGG
>NW_026000185.1:27547654-27616894 GCF_001458135.2 Marmota marmota marmota
CGCCAGGCTTTAAAGGCGCCGCGTCTCTCAGACGCGCTGGGGCGCCCGCGGGGGACCGGAGCTGTGGGCAACGTTTTCTACCGGCTCACTCTTCCTTTTCCACCAGGCTCTTCCCCTTCCCTGGCGGCCCAAACTCTCCCCGCGACGGTCCCTTGCCTACACCCCCAGTATGGGGGGCATTTTCCCACGTGGAGAGAACTTGTCTGAGGCCTCCCTCCACTTGTGGAAAGTCTCAGTTCCTACTCAGACTGTCCAAGTGCAGCCTCTGCCTCTTTACTGGTTTATGTGTCTCAGTTTCCTTTTCTGTAAAGTTTTCCTTTTCTGTGCACCTCTGCCTAGGAATCCTGCTGCAAGCTGGACCTCGTGCCATCTGCGTAGCCTTCCAAGAATGAGGCACTATCCGCATTTCTCAGGTGGGGAGACTGATGCTGAGAGGCGTGACATGTGCAAGGGCATCGAGTTACCAAGTTCCGTGTGTAACTCTCCTCCTCTGGGCGCTGTACTACTTATCTCACAAGAACATTCTCCCTTCTGGAGGAGTGTTAGCACCCTATCACCTCTCTCTAAGATGCCCCCTTGATCTTTGGGACCTGATTAGAAACTGCTGTGGATCCCAGATAGCTGGGCAGGAAAAATCCAAGAACCACCCCCTCAAGGGACTCTGCTCTGGGAACCCTTAGACTGTTCCCACCATTGTCCATATTCTCCACCCCCTCAGCCTACAAATACCTGGAGGATTCAGAGTCAATACTGCATATGAGAATTGGGCCCTGTAGGCTCTGGAGGCTGAGGCAGGAAGATCTTAAGTTCAAGGCCAGCCTGAGAAACCCTGTCTCAAAATTAAAAAAAATTAAAAAGGGGTGGGGATGTAGCTCAGAGGTAGAGCACCCCTGGGGTCAACCCCTGGTACCAAGACAAACAATAAACAACAACAACAACCAAGATTCTATATGAGGTCTCAGTCCAGGGTCAGACACCTACTAGCTGCTCAGGAAGGCTTAGAGAATGAATAGCTGTGTCCTCAGGAGGCAGGGAGGCTAAGGAACCTGACCAGGGACCTACTGAGAGCCAAGCACATTACAATTCCCTTTTTAATACTCATGGCAGTCTTACAAAGAACCCTGTACCCATTTTGCCGATAGGACACTGAAGTTCAGAAAACTCAAAGCTTTTATTCAGGATTATGTAGCTCCTAAGGCTAGGGTTGGCAATTGGGCTGTTCTGCAGAGGCTGCCAGTGTCCACCACCAGAGGAGGGCACCTGCCCTCCCAGCCCCACTCAGCCAAAGCCTGCCTGCTGCAGAGTGTGGCATGGAGTGGGGGCTCAGGCGGGGGTCGGGACAGTGGTGGCAATGATGGAGGAGATGGGGCTGGCATTCCCACACATGCCTGTCATTAGTGCTCAGCTTCTCTTCGAGGACGGACGAAGGTTTATGCTGTCACTGGCGCTCACCCAGCCCCTGGCGAGAGGACAAGAGAGATGGAGCACCCGTGGGGATGCCCGAGTGGAGAGAGGTGCTGGTGCAAGATCCTGAACTTGCCACATAGGAGGGCAGGAGCATGGTCCCCTTGGAAAAAAGGGCCCAGCCTTGACCACCTGATCAAGGACAACAGAGGTTCCCAAAATGTCAGCCGCAGCTCCCATTGCGCAGGGTGAGATTTCATACTCCTAGGATGGCGACAAAAGCCCTCCCAGGAAGCCCCGTCCCCCTTCATTTCATCCAAGCCTGCTCCAGACCTCCCTAGGCTCCCTCCCAGCCCTTCGGCCCTCCCTCTCCTGCTGTCTGGCACACCACCACCTCCTGGGGCACCCCTATCTCTTCTGGATGGGGCTGCAGATTTGCCTTGGGCCCCAGGGTCCTTGCCACCCGCCTTGTCCCAGAACACTGTGAGCCCTCCACCCACCCCTCACTCTGCCATGAAACCAGGGGCTGTGCCAGGGACCTGGGAACCTGTCATTTCCCTCTAACTGGCCCGGAGAGGCGTAGGACCTGGATGGTAGTGAAGGGAGGTCCAGCTCTGCTCCTTGAGCCCCCACCCGGCCACTCTCACGGTGTCTTTGTGGGGGTTATGGAACTGCCCCTCTGCTGGCAGCCGGACTAGGAGGCTCGGGCTGCTGGGGACCTGCCGCAGGGGCCTATATCAGCCATGTTTTGTGTGTCCCGGCCCCCTCCAGGGTGAAGAGGAGTTGGGGGCCCTTCCTCTGGCAGCCATGGTGGGGAGGGTGCCCCAGGGGCTGTGGATGCCAGGCCTGTCACCATGGCAACAGCCAGCTCCTGGGAAGCCAGAGGTGGGGGGTGGAACAGCCCCGCCCCCATGCAGATGCTGCCCGGGAGAGAAGAGGCCTCTTGGGCCGCCTGCCCACCCACCGGGCTTTGTCACTTGATCCCCGTCTTTACAAAAATGGAACAATACCCGAGGCTCTCACTGAAAGGGAGACTATGAGGAGGACTGGGGGGACGGGAGAGGGAGGTCAGCGTCAGTACCCATCCCCACTCCTGCTCGCTGGGCAAGGGGCCTGCGATGGCGATGGCGAGGTGGAATGGAGTCCCGCCCAGCTCCTCCTCCCTGGGAACGGCCGCTTTTCTTGGGGGCCAGGGCTGGGGAAGGGGCATCCTCCTGACTTGTGTTCCCAGCCCTGGCCCCCAGAGACCCTCTTCCACATCCTCCCGGATGGTGGCCACCACTCCCTGCCCACTGGACACACGCCACTCCCTCCAGGGTTAGCCTCTCCCTCTTCCCCCAACTCAGCCCTGCAGCCCCTCCTCCAGGACCAGCCCTGCCCTCACCCAACATGTGACACCTGTGCCTGTCCCCAAGAGCCTGGGGGGGAGGGGCTTCCGCAGGTAGAGGACGGTGCTGTGCCCTCTCGTCCTGGCACCCAGCCTGGGGTAGGCACCCATCAATGTTTGTTGTGACAGAAGAATGTCCTCTGGGGCGTAGCTCAATGGCAGAGCGCTGGCCTAGCATGTCCAAGGCCCGGGGTTCCATCCCAGCACCACCAGGTGAATAAAGTGGGAATGGCAAGGGGACCCTGGATCCTTCTAGAGGAGGCTGAATACCAGGGGGTAAGAGGTTGAGGAGGCTTTCTGGTTGGACCCAGGGGACAGAGGGGTCCATTCGAGTACCCAGGAGGACTGTCTGTGTCTCTTCCAGTGCCTGAGTGGCCCTCAGGAGAGGCTGTGGAAGACCCAGCAGGTACCCAGCACACCTGGGGCGGAGGCAGGTGGGAACATGAGTGTGTCCCTGTAGAGGGGCCCTTGCACACACATGTGCACATACAAGGTACACGCAGGTGCCTAGTGACTCCTGTGCCACGTGCCCAGGTGCACAGAGCTGGGATCCCTGTGTGGACGATTCAGGGAATGTTCCCACCTCCTGAAGCTTGAGTTTTGAGTTCTCACTCAGTTGCCCTTTATGAGGATGTCAAGGACTGGACTAGAGCATTCATTCCATTCACTAAAGAAATATTTTTAAAATTTCTTATTAGGGCTTTTAAAATTTTCACAAGCATCTCAACACTAGGGGTGATTGAAGAAGTCAAATAATGGAGCTGGGCGCAGTAGCACACACCTGTAATCCCAGCAGCTCGGGAGGCTGAGGCAGGAGGATCATGAGTTCCAAGCACTGGTGAGGTGCTAAGCAACTCAGTGAGACCTTGACTCTAAATAAAATACAAAATAGGGCTGGGGATGTGGCTCAGTGGTTGAGTGCCCCTGAGTAATCCCTGGTGCCCTTTACAGGAAGTTTGCTGAACCCTGAATGTCCTTGAGCTTTCATTTTTATAGTATCGAGTCTGAGAACTTGGATTGCTGGGTCGATGGGGAAGTGAATTTTTCTAAAGCGCGATTGAAGGACATGGTTGGTATTACATGATAAACTGCACATACCTGAAGAGGACTTGTGAAACCACCCCAATGGACCCAAATAATGAATAATGTCTTCCAGTGAAAATGCAAATATCTTATTGCATATTAAACTGTCAATTACTAATTAAGATGTCAATGACTAATGCATACTAGAATTCAGGGTGAAATGAGCTTAGTAACAGAGATTTTAGGGTTTGCACCGGATGGGGATATGACCATCAGTTGCAAGAGGATTCCTCCATGAAAACACCTTCTGAATTCCAACCCACCAACCTACAAACAAGTTTCAACCTAGTAGGCATGTCAGAGATGGGACCTCACATCACCTTCATCCTCACCCTCAGTCCCTGGAATAGGTGGCACTGTTCTCATTTTGTGTTTGAAAAACTGAAGCTAAAAGATGTTCAGGTGACGAGGCCAAAATTACATGTCTCATTTCGAGTCAGATTTAAAGCTGGGCACAGCAGTTACACGTCCCAGCGACTCAGGAGGCTGAGGCAGGAGGATTGCAAGTTCAAAACCAGCCTCAGCAACTTGGCAAGACTCTAAGCAACTTAACAAGACCTTGTCTCAAAATTTAAAATAAAAAAGGGCTGAGGAGGAGGCTCAGTGGTTAAGCACCCCTGGGTTCAGTCCCCAGCACACACACACACACACACAAAAATAGTCAGATATAAAGTTAGTTTGACCTGATTCCAAAATCTGCACTCTGTTCACTGAAGCGTGGTCCGTCCTTCACCAAATGAGACAAACTGTCTGTGGAAGAACGGCACGGTGGCCAAATATTCCATTTCCTTCTGTGCTACCTTAGCAGGTGTGTTATGTGGGGAAAGAGTTGAACATGAATACTAATGATTGAAAGCTCACTATCTGCCAGGCTCTTGTTATGTTTAGCTTAAATTATGGACCATTTCTATGGTTGGACTCTTGAGAATTTTAACACATGTTACTCATCAAATGATGAGTAGCTCCAACTATTTCAGGTCAGAGATTTTTTATTTTATTTTATTTATTTTGGTACCAGGGATTGAACCCAGGGGCACTGAACCACTGAGCCACATCCCCAGCCTTTTTTAAAAAATATATTTTATTTAGAGACAGGGTCTCGCTGAGTTGTTTAGGACCTCACTAAATTGCTTGGAGCCTTGCTAAATTGCTGAGACTGGCCTTGAATTTGCAATCCTCCTGCCTCAGCCTCCAGAGCCACTGGGATTACGGGGTGCACCACCTGGCTAGGTCATGGATATTTCTTGGAGGCTTCCCCCCTCCTGGTTCTAAATGATAGATGTTTCTTATTGACATCAAATACTGTTTAAATTACAGTTTTTTAAAAACAGGAAAAAATAACCAACATTCATTATGTACTAATTTGGATCTCACTGAATCCTCATAAGGATTTATTATTTAATTTTTCAGTGAGGAAACTGAGACTGAGACAGAGTAAAAGCATCTTGCTTAAGGGAAAGTGACAGTGTCCCAAGGCGAGTGTGTGAGGTTCTGGGGAATTGAGCCCAGGGCCTTGGGCATGCTAAGTAAGCACTCTACCGCTGAGCTATATGCCCAGCCCAGGATTTAAAAACTTTATTTATGTTTAATTTTTTTTTCTTGCAGTACTGGGGACTGAACCCAGGGCCTTGAACATGCTAGGTGAGCACTCTACCCCTGAGCCACCTCCTAGCCCTTTTTTATTTTTTTAAATTTTTTTTTTTTTATTTTGAGAGACAGAGAGAGAGAGAGAGAGAGAGAGAGAGAGAGAGAATTTTTAAATATTTTATTTTTTAGTTTTCGGCAGACACAACATCTTTGTTTGTATGTGGTGCTGAGGATTGAACCCAGCACTGTGCACATGCCAAGCGAGCGCGCTACTGCTTGAGCCACATCCCCAGCCCCCCTTTTTTATTTTTTATTTTGACACAAGGTGTCACTGAGTTTCCTAGGCTGGCCTTGAACTTGCAATTCTCCTGCCTCTGACTCCTGAGTAGCAAGGATTTACAGGTGGGTGCTTAATGATCCAGGATTCTTTTTTTAAGTAATGATATGTTCATCACCCACCCCCCAAATGTCTTTCCCTCCTCACCCTGTAGTCAGGCAACCGCTGAACTCCTCCAACACTATCCATGAGTTTGCACTGGTTTTAGATACATGGAATGTTAATGTGATTTCATGCGAATTTTTAATGGCAGGTTTTAACTGAGCTCTTACTCTGGGCACCTCTCAGCACTCACCAGGCTGGGTGTCCAGACCCAAGGTGAACCCGCAGCACTGGGGCTCTGGCTGCTCTTGGTCAGCTGGAGTCACAGACAGAACCTGACCACTGTGGCCTCTGCTGGGGCCAGAGTCAGAGAAGGTGATGCCTGAGCTAATCTCAAAGCCAAGTGCGAAGGGGTTGGGAAAGAGGGCAGGGGGTTCTAGAGGAGGCACCAGCCCAGGGTCGGCTGTCAGGGTTTATCCCTGGGGCCACGGGGAGGGGAGAAGATTCTGGAAAGCATTCTAGCGTGCATGGAGCTGTGAGAGCCAAGGACAAACAGGAGCTGTGCTGGAGAAGGCAGATCAGGAAGGGGCCGGCAGTGCTCTTGGGAAGGGGCCTGGGCAAGAGTGAAGGCCAAGGGCAGACGCTCGGAGAGCCCTGGCCGCCCCGGGGACAGGCAGGCGGGAGGCGCCAGCCGCAGCTGAAAGCGGCTTTGTGAGGCCCAGGAGCTCCTGTTTCGTTGACGTTGGAACCTGCTGCTTATTTATCCAAAGGGAAGGGAAATTCGGCAGCAGCGGAGGAGAAAAAAATAACCTCAGCTGCTGAGCAGGAGGAAAGAGGCCCCGCTGCCCCCCGCAGCCCTGCCCAGCCCGCAGCCCCGCGGGAAGGGCTCAGGCTGCCCCAGAGACAGGGCCCTCTGGACCCCCACCCTCTCTGGTGGGAGGCACCCTGACGGTGGCTTCGGGCTTCTTTCAGGACACGCCACTCCCCTCCTGGCCTCCCCCTCTGCCTGGCCCTTGTCTTTGGAGGCTCCAAGGTCCCCAGGGGGCTCTGGGCCATTGGCTCCCTGCTCAGTCATCTCAGCCAAGGCAGGACCCTGGCTCTCTGCCCCATGTGCCCAAGGTGTGAGGGCAGAAGCCCAAGGAGGCCTGTCAGATGTGGGAGGGTGACCTTTAGCCAGGCAGCCCCCTCCCTGGTGCCCTCAGGACAGGCAGAGCCTCCCCCCTCCAGGCCTCCGGCTGGTGGCAGAGAGCCCTTCCCCAGCCCTCCCCTGGCCCCAGTGGTGGTCCTGGGGGCCCAGGCTGGGCTGCACGGGCCCAGAGGGGCTCCTGCTTCCACTGCCCTCGCTTTGCCCACCGATGGTGGCCCGTGGGGGCAGGACACCTCCAGGTGGCTCCCTGCAGCCAGCACCACCCCAGCCACAGGGATTGGGACTTGGACTCGCCACATTCACAGGCTGAAGGCCTTTGGAGGCGCTTAGGATTTGATGAAGTCCCAAGGGTGGGTCCCCTATGGTGGCATTTGTGGTTTTATAGCAGGAGAGATGAGCCAGCTTGCTCCGTGTCACCGGGGGCTGACAGGAGGCCAGCTCTGGGCTCTCGGACGGCCCAGTCTCCAGAGCCAAATAAACCGCTGTTCTTTATAAACTACCCAGCGTGTGGCGCTCAGTTACAGCCACAGAAAACCATGACGTGGCCTCAAAACGAGCCTCAGACGCATGCTTGTCTCTAGGTCATCCCCGTGTGGCTCTGCCAAGTCCACCCTGGAGGAGTCCTGCGGCTGGCCACAGCCAGGGGGCGGAACCGAGGACAGACCCCTACCTGGACCCCCCTACCACCCTGGAGCGGCCTGGGGGGGGGGCAGCGGGAGGCCTGCAGCCTTCCCCATGGGCCTCACCCCGCCAGCCTGCCGCCTACCTCTCTGGCTCATCTTGCCCCGCCCCATAGTGCCCTTCAGGCCCATGGACAGTGGCCAGGACCCGAGACTGCGGCCCTCTTGCCCAGGAACCTGCAGCTGGGAGCAGGCCCAGGCCTCTGCTTCCCTGGGATCCTCCTGGAGTCAGGCCAACTTGGACTCCAGACTTCAGGCACCAACACCTCCTCCAGGGAGCAGCTCTGCTTGGCTTGGAGGCCCCGCCCCCACACCCTGCTGTGGCCCTTCCCACGTTGTCCCCTCCCCACATCCCAGCCCACCCCCAGGCCAGGGACTGGCTCTGACGGTGCTTGTCTTCCCAGCCCTGGCTCAGTCGGGGGCCGAGGAGGAGAGGGTGCCCCCTGTCTTCAGCTAATGCATGGCTGGTGGGCGTCCTGGGGTCCCCCGTGGTCCCCACGCTCCTGGTCCCCACCTCCCTCTTGCCCTGCTCTTCTTTGCCCTCCTCCTGCTGCTTCATCCTCTGTTCCTTTGAACAGGGAGCCGTGGGCCACGAGCCCTGGATCCAGAGCTGTAACCAGGGTGAGCAGCGGCAGGCCTGGGGTGGGGGCCGAGGCCCAGGGAAGACAAGCCTGGTCCCGGGACCTTGCAAGGGGCCTTGACATCCAACAGAACTGGATTTTTTTAAGTGACTTAGCCTCTTCTTCCTCTCTTGGCCCTTCTTAGCTGGCCTCAAACTTGCAGTCCTCCTGCCTCAGCCTTCTGAGTCCCTGGGATCACACCTACTTTCTTTAGAAAGTCAGCCAGACTCTCACCTTTCTCCCTCAGGAGCTGCAAGGCCTTCCTGGAGTCAGGGTCCCTGTGTTCTGCAAGGCCCTTTCCTACCCAGCACCCTGTTTGCCCCATTCCTTTCTTTGCAGTGCTGGGGAGGGTACCCAGGGCCATGCACCTGCTGGGTGAGTGCTGCATCCTGGCCCATTGGCCCCCATTGCCCAGATGAGGAAACTGAGTCCTGGGCAGGCCGAGAGCCAGGCCCTGCCTGCTTCTCCACCTCAGCTGCTCCTCGCTCCTCTGCCCACAGGGCCACTCGCCTTGCTCCTTCCACGGCTGGTCAGCAGGCCTCTCGGGCACAAAGGGCTACAGGGGCGCAACATTGGGTGTGAGGAGAGGTGGGCAGTTTCCCACATGGAGGACCGCAGTGCACTCCCCAACACCCCATCTGGGTTTTGTTGCTCTAACATCATCCCCCAGGGCCCCCTTCTGGGACCTTGTGCCTCAGGCCCTCAGGCACAAGGTCCCAGAAGTTAAGAGCAGTTCCCGGGGTCAGCAGCCTGCATTCAAATCGTGCCCCACCAACTGTGTCATCTTGGACAATTTACCAAACCTCCCTGTGCTTTTGCGTCTCAGCTACCTCAGGGGGTGTGAAAGGATCTGGTGACATCCAGGTGCCAGGTGGGGTGGGGACTCAACACAGGAGTGGGACAGCAGGATGACCGTTCATTCACACAGCCCTTCCTCCTTCCCATCAACCTTCTCATCACTCTTCCTCACATCTCTGACCCTCTGTCTCTTTCTCTCTCTCAAACACACCCACATCTCCATTCAGGATCTGCCCATGACTCTCAGGTCATGTCTAGAGTTGTTATTTGAAGCTGCATTTGACTTTCATGGACCTTAGGTATTTTTGCTTTCTGGGCCCCTTCTTTCATTAAAAAAACAAACAAACAAACAAACAAAAAACCATTAAAAATTACATTTTCTGATTGCATTGGTAAAAGGTGAATATATTACTATCGTATGTGAAAACATTTTGATTTAAAAGTCAGCCACGTGATTTCCCCCCTTCTATTTTTAAAAGAAATGGAAGCATTTTGGTGGGCCTCTCAAAGTACTGTGGGCTCTGGGCGCGGTGCCCAGGGTGCCTGAGGGTGGGTGGCCCTGCTGACATGGGGCCCTGCTTGGTCTCCCCGCAGGGGGCGTCCAGGTGCTCCTGACTCTCCTTTCTTCTCGGGAATTCCCTCCCTCTGCCCTGCCCTGAGCCTGGGCACCGAGTTCTTCCCACAGACTTCCCCCCTGCACAAGTAGGAGGTTTGGCCTGGAGAGACCTGCAGCCCCTCCCCCTCCTGGCAGGTGACCACGGTGACTTTGCCCTCAGGGCCTCCATCCCTGTCCAGAAGGGCTGAGCCACAAGGGGTTCTCCAGTGCCTCTAGCTGCCGCCCCTGCCTTGTCCCTTGGCCCTAGTGGCCCAGGACAGGAGAGGCTGGACCTGCTGACCACCACATACACCCTGCTCCTCAGTCTCCTCTGGCTCCCACCGTCTGCAGGGTCACACCTGAGTGTCTCTGGGTGGTCATCAAGCCCGTGCTGGGCCTCAGGGACCTGCTGTTCTGCCCCAACCCACAGGGCCCAGGGTCCCTGCGCTTTTTTCTTTTACCAAATACACCAGCAGCCTGTTCTTGGTGGACACCTCTGCCCAGGACACTGGCTCTGGCAGCTGGACTTTGACTCACGACTCTCCTTCTTACTCTTTTCAAAGAGAAAGAAATGTGATCCCTGGGGTCAGCAGGGATTGTTTCCAGAACCTTCTCGAGGGGGGGAAAAATCAAGGATGCTCAAATCCCTTATATGAAAATGGCACAGTGTTTGCAGATTTTTTTTCCTGAATATTTTCCATCTGAGACTGGTTGAATCCAAGAGATATAGGACCCGCAAATATGGAAAACAACTGTATGCATATTTTATTTTTATTTATTGATATATTTGGTACCAGGGATGGAACCCAGGGGCACTTAACCAACTGAGCCACATCCCCAGCCCTTTTTATTTTTTGAGACAGGGTCTCAATAAATGGTTTAGGACCTCACTAAGTTGCTAAGCCTGGCCTCCAATTTGGGATCCTCTTGCCTCAGCCTCCTGAGTCACTGAGATTCCAGGAGTATGCCACCGTCCCCAGCCATCATTAACTATTTTTTTTCATCATTAACTATTTTAATGAAATAACATAACACATAGTCTTTTCTTTTTTTATTGAGGTATCACTTACACTAAATGCGCACGTTTCAGGATTCAGCTTGATGATTAAAACAGTGAACACACTTGTGCAATGACATCCTTCCCCCCAAGCCAAGACAGAGCACCCCACCACCCCAGAAGGCTCTTTGTATCCCTTTCCAGTGACCCCCCCACACTCCCCCACTGTTCCCACTGCCACCACCTCAGCGGGCTGTGGGGCTGTGCTGTCTTGAGCACCATATAAATGGAATCCCAGGAATTTGCTGGGTCGGTCTCCTGGCTTCACTGCCAGTGTCTCTGGTCTTTTGGTCAGTGTTCTACTACAGGGACACGGGACAGTCCGTCTGTCCATCCTGCTGATGCACGCCTTGTCCCTAGCTAGAATAGGCTCCCCTGAGCTTGCTGTTTAATGTTTTCGTTAGTGATTAGAATCACACATGCTGCTGAGGCTCCTCTTGACCTGATCCCTTCCACCCCAGGGCTTCCTCTTTCCCTCCCCACCCTGCCCCATCCCCTTCCTCAGGGCGACCAGCCTTCCTTCTAGTTTCCCTGATTGGTGCTTCACAGACTTGTAAAAGTGGGATTCACTGTGGGGTATTGATGACATGCATACCTAACTTGGTCATGAACTTGGAGATGGGGTCTCGCTAAGTTGCCGAGGCTGGCTTAGAACTTGGGGTCCTCCTGCCTCGGCCATTTACTCTCTCTCTTTCCTGGACCTGGGACACTCTACTCCTGTCCTCACAAGTCAGCGTCCAGGCCGTGTGGCCGTTGCACTCCAGAACTCTCACTAGAGGCCCCCCCCCACCCCCCCGGCTTCTCAGACCTTCAGCCTCAGACAAGTTCCACCCTCGGCTTTCCTGCTTCTGAGGTCCCCCCGCTTAATCTGAGCCATGCTACCGCCCAACACCCCGGGGTCTCCAGCCCGAAGGTGGCCTGTATGGGACATCATAGCCACCATGACCACGTGAGCCAATTCCCTTTAGGAGTCCTCTGCACGTGTCCATCTAAGGACCTATGGCCCTCTCGGAGGAGCCTGGTGAGCACAGGGTTCCTTCCCAGCTCTCTCCTCTGGTTGTGGGACCTTCAGGTTCTCGTCACCTGTTCTACCCAGGATGGTGTCTCACCCCCAAGATGACAGATGCCCATGGAGCCTTCACCCCGGGTACCATGGCCCCCGTTCCAGGGAACGTCCTGAGGTTGTGTCTCTGATGATTTCCTCCCCGGTACTCTCTGCCTTCCTCTTTCTGCTGGATGCATGTTGGACCCCCTAAACAGACCTCTAATTTTCTCTTTATCTTTTTGAGAAATACCCCCATGTTTTTCTTCCAGCTTTATGTTTATTTTTTGATTTATTTATTGTTACCTTTGGCTGGTCCCCCAAAGGCCATGTGTTCAAGGCTTTGTCCCCAGCTGTGATGCTAATGGCAAATGGTGGGGTTACTGGGAAGTCCTGGGGGCACTGGGCTCATGGAGGGGACAACGAGACCCTGGCCCCTTCTGTGAAGTGAATGACCTTGCTCCCTCCTGTCCTCTCACCACATCGAGGCTGCCAGGACCAAAAGATGGGATGAAGGCGCTGGTGATGCAAAATGCTTAGCCCGGGGCTCACTGGGGCCACCCCTCGTGACCTTCATGCCATTTCCTTCACTGGATGTCGTGGTTGCTGCTGGAGTCAAGTAAGGATGGAAAGGGTCAGTTAAGGAAAAGCAGTGTCCCTGATGGTGCCTGGCACGAGTGAGTGTCCAGGGACCCTAACGGTGACATCTAGAGCAGCCTGCTCATGTGAAAGGCAGGTGCCCTGTCTTTGACCTTGACCTTGACCTTGGTTCTTCTTCCTCATTTTTTCCCTTGTAGATGAATGTTAGTTCCAAATCTAACCCTCTTGGAGTTAGAGATAGATTCACTGAAGTCGCAGATGGACTGGGGAGTCCACCGCGGGGCTCTGGGTGGTGCTGGTGTTCAGTCCTCCATCCAGTGTGCGTTCACTGAGCCCCTACTGCCACCCACGTCTGGGGACACTGAGGAGTCCCTGCTGGTGGAGCTGGTGGTCGGGAGACAAACATCAGAGAAGACCCATGAGGGCTGACCTCGGCTTGGAGGAAGCTGGATGCAGAGTCCTCAGTAGAGAGTGGAGCCCCCAGAGGGGAGCAGTCTTTCAGTGGGGAGGGGACAATCATGGGGGACAGCTGTGCACATGTCCTGTGCCTGGTCTTCATCCCATTTCTGAGGTCCCCAGGCCTGTCTTCCAGCTGATGGACAATCCACGGAGGAGCCTCTTTGGCAGGAGCAGGACAGGGGTGGGAGTCCCCTCGTCTCTGGCCCCCCCACTCTTACATCCCAGGGTGGGAACCAAAAGCAGCTTAGGGTCCTGGAGGGGCCTGAAGAGGCACGTAGGCAGTGGAGGGCGTTGGGGTTTGACGGGCAGCTAGCCCAGAAATTTGCAGGAAGTCTTTGGGGACTTTAAAGGGTGACACCATCAGAACTGCATTTAGCTGGGGACAGGGGACAGTGGCTCACTATGAGTTCAAAGCCAGCCTCAGCAACTTAGCAAGGCCCGAAGCATTGTAGTGAGACCTGCCTCAAAATAAAAAAATAAAAAGGGTTGGGGATGCAGCTCAGTGATAGAGTGTCCCTGGTTTAATCCCTGGTACCAAAACCCAAAGAACCCTGCCTTTAACCCCTGCCCGGAGCACAGAGGGGAGACGCTGGGAGAAGCTGCTGACTTGCGTGGGCAGAGGGTGGGATTGAGAGTGGTAGGGGGTTCCCACAGGGAGGGGGCCTGTGTTGCCTGAGTGAATGATCGGCTCCTAGGGACACTCAGCTCTAAGCAGAGAAGAGTCCAGGGGCTGACTCTTCCCCAAGCTGCCCCCAAAGGGACATCAAGTCCCAAGAACATCCCTGGCCTCTGCACCCTGGTGGGGAGGGACCCCAGCACTGTCCAGCTCAGCCTCTGGGAGGGGCAGACAGGAGGCCTGAGGTGGGCCAAGCTGCCTGGCAGGAGTTGGGACCTGGGAGGGAGGCTGAGAGCCCATGTCCCCACACTGAGGGGTGGGATCTGCCCTTGAGGTGCCGGGGCCCAGGGCCAGCCGGCTCCGGGGGCTCTTCCCTCCACCCCGGGGTTTGCAGGTCGGTGCCAGGTAGTCTCAGGCCACGCAGGGGCCAGCCCCATCCGGGCACCCTGCCTGGCCCCTGGCCATCCAGGTGGTGCCGGCGCACAGCGCGCGCCCCGGCACAGAAGCCCCTTCACGGGGCTGGCGGGAGCCCGGCCGCCTCCTTCCTGCCGGCCCCGCGCAGATCCCCGCCCCGGCTCCTGCGGCGGCCGGGGCGGAGCGCGACGGCAGCACAATGTGGCTCCTTGTTCCCCGCCGGCCTCCTGGAACCGGCCCATTTCCTGCCCGGGCCGCGGGGCGCTTTCCAAGGTAAATAAACAAACACGGAGAAGTCGGGGCCCGGGTGGGAAGAGGGTGTGGGGCTTCCCTCCCGCCCAGCCCCGCGGGCACAGCGGGGACGCCCCTGGGGACAACGCCCCCGGGAGGGGTGGGCACTGGAGGGGTGGGCACTCCTCTCAGGCTGTGGGGGGACCCCCGCCCGCGTCCACCCCACCGGCCCCAGGGCTGCCCCCAAAGAGGAAGCCCAGCAGCCGCCACCGTGGGGCAGGAATTCCAGGGCAGGTGACAGCAGCTGACAGGCGGAAAGGGCTCTGGGCGGATGGCAGTCCACCGCTCCTGGCCCAGCCGTGCCACCTTGGGAGCTGGGACTTCGGGATGGAAACGGTCCCCAGCTGACACAGGAGGGCTGCACAGTCCCTGCCCCAGCTCTGACCTGGCCCTCCTGCTAGCCCCTCTGGGACACCGGGACATCGCCCCTTAGCGAGGATGGTGAAATCTGGCAGGTGCCCATCGGACTCCCTGCATCTGGGAGTGGAGCCTGCACAGCCTCCTGGTCCAGGGAGCAGGGGGAACCTCAGCTGGGGACTTGGTTCCCCTCTCTGAGGAGGGGAGGGAGCAAGCCCGGCTCCTTCCTCCTCCGGGGTGGGGTCAGATTTCAGCTGGAGCCTCCACATCACCTCTGCCAGCCCTTCAGGGTTGCCCTGGGCTGTGGGCGTCACAAGGCCATGGAGCAGGACACGGGACAGTCACTCCCCCCGCCCCCTTCCCTTTGCCCAGCTCCCAGACCCTCACCCCATTTTCAAATAGAAGATCCACCCATTCATTCTCTACCAATCCTCCTCCATCTGCCTCCGTCCTCCATCCTCCTCCATCCTCCATCCTCCATCCTCCATCCTCCATCCTCCTCCATCCTCCTCCATCCTCCATCCTCCTCCATCCTCCTCCATTCCCCTCCATCCTCCTCCATTCCCCTCCATCCTCCTTCATTCCCCTCCATCCCCCTCCATCCCACATCTCTCCTTTCTTCACCAACATTCGCCACATGCTTGCTCCTTCCTGGGCTGGGCACACAGAAGTGGTCCCTGTCCTGGGGTCCGGCTGTATGTGAGTGGCCAAATGGGACTATGAGAATGTATTTGAACTTCCCTGAGAATCTAAATGTTTAATTTTCAGTTCGGGGGATGATATTTTTGTTGTTGTTTTGAAACAGGGTCTCACTCTGTTGCCTGTGCTGCCCAGACTGGCCTTGAACTTGAGATTCTCCTGCTTCAGCCTCTTGATTGGGGTCACAGTCAGGTGCTGCCAGACCCAGCTCAGTAGTAACTTAAGAGTCATGTTATTGGTGGCAACGAGAAATCAATTTTGCAGTTGTCCTTTGCAATTATGATGGATCCCTGTACATTAAGACTCTTCCCTCCTAAGTGGGTGTTTTCCACACTGTGGTCTCAGAGGAGTTGGGGGATGTATATTTTTATGGTTCTGATCACTTTTTTCTTTATAAGAAGCATATATTATGGGCCATGTCTGATAACAATGGAGCACATTGTGGGCTCCACCTGTAGGGAGCTGGGGAGCTCAAGGCACCCCGAAGCCTCAGGGCCTGGAGTGTCTCATCAGGACCCACAGAGAAGGTGGGAGCCAGCAGCCCTTTATCCTAGAGAAGAAGCAGAAAAGGCCTTTATTAAACACCTACTGTGTGCCAGACGCTGCCCTGGGCACCATTTATCATCTCATCTGATCCTCCCAACACCTTAGGATGGGAGGATCGTCTCTGGGTTGCTGGGTGAGGCCTGCAGGCTCAGGATCGTGGATCCCGGCCCTCCCCATCCCCTGCCTGGGTGACATGTTGCTGCTGTTCCGATATTTTTCACCCAATGTTGTGCCTCTGGGTCACCTTGTGGCCCCTCTCAGCCCCTTGGCTCCTGGGCATGTCCCCACCCTCCTCATGTGGGGACAGATATTTCAGGACTCCAGAAGGCGCCTGTCCTCCTGCACAGAGGGCACCTCCCTGGGCACACCCCTCCCCTCCTGATCCTCCCAAGCCTCCCCTGGGATTCACCCATCTCTGGGAAATACTGAGGGCCCCACAGCAGGGGTGCCGGGTGACACCACGTTGAAGCAGCCAAGAGGCAAGGTCCCTGCCCAGGCGGGGTCCCGTCTCACATGTTGCTGTGGCTGGGACACAACCCTTGCACCCCGTCCCCATCCACCGGCCCCCGTTGCCTGTCCTCATTGCAGGATGACCCCACATCCGTCTTGTGGCTCTGGGCTGGGAACCAGAAACATGGTCTCCCCACACCCTACCCGCCCGCCTGTCCTGTGGGCTCCACCACCCGCGAGTACCCCAAGTCCATTCTGTTCATCTCAGCCAATTGCTGGTGCCAGTCACTTGCCCAATTAGTCACCCTGCAAGAACCAGGCAAGAAAGAAGAGAGAGGAGGGACAGGTGGCTTTGCTGCTGGCCTAAGAACCTCAGCTCAGCCACAGAACATCAGGGCTCAGTCTGAACGTGTCCCTGAGCCCAGCATCAGGTGGCCACCATTGGGGACTGGGCCCTGCCTCTTCCCTCGGGGCAGAGACTCCTCCCCTCTGGGCCCAGAGGGAAGGAAGAGGCAAGAAGCAGGGAGCATCCAGGAAGCCTGAGACCCCCATGGGCAGGAGACCAGCTCGGGAGGGCAGTCAGTGGGGCTGCCTCACCCAATGGCCTTTCCACATTGGGCTCTGACAGTCTCACTCCAATTGTATCTGCCCCAGGGTGGACAGCAGAGGTTCTGAGGAGCCAAATCCACAATTCCCAGGGACAGGGTTCCTCTTCTCCCAACCCTGAGGTCCAGGCCCATCAGCCCTAGCCCTTGGCCTCCTGTCCCCAGGCAGCAGTGGAAGCTCCTGCCAGGGGCTCCCACTGCCCAGAACTGTCCATAGCCCAGCCCAGGTGTGTGGCCTGGTGCACCTGACACAGCTAGCAGAGCTTTGCCTGTGTTGGTGCATGGGGCCACCCTCCTGTGCTCCGGCCTTTGGCTGTGGGAAGCCCCTGACCCCACCCTCCTCAGCCTGCTGGCTGCCTGAGAAGTGTCTCAGTCCTGGACCCACCAGTAGAGCAGATCCAAGTGCAGCAGAACCACGAGCAAGAAATAAGTGCTTGTTCTTTTAAGCTCCTGGGTTCTCCAATGGTTTGTTACGCAGCACTGCTGACCGCTACAATCAGATGAATTGTGAGGCCACTGTTAGCTCCAAGTGTCTTGAGGACCAGGCCCCACCACAGACCAGCGGGGTTCAAGTGTCTGCTCCTCTGGGTTGTTTCTGGGGTTGCTGGAGCTCAGTGAACAAGGGGATGGAGTCCCTGCCCTGGCTGCTTTCCTTTGACACAGAGCTGGTGGGGGGAGCCGCTTTAGGGTGACCCTGTCCCCACTTCACGATGGAGGGACCAGGGTCCCAAAAGGGACAGGATGATGTTAGACAGTGGCTGCCTGCCCTGAAAACCTCCCTGTCAGTCAACCCACAAGGAATGCATCCTTAGGTCAATTTTCAGAGAGGTCAGGGAGCTTTGCAGAGACCATGGAGCTGGTAACTGGGAGAGGAAGATGGCAGCTCCTGAGGCTGGGCCTCCATGGCATGGCCCCGCCTGTCTTCCTGCAGCTCAAGGAAGGGGCAGGGTGGGGTGAGGGCCCCTCTGGGGCGAGACACCCCTCACAGCA
The DNA here is from genome assembly GCF_001458135.2 of Marmota marmota marmota. Lineage (NCBI taxonomy): Eukaryota > Metazoa > Chordata > Mammalia > Rodentia > Sciuridae > Marmota > Marmota marmota. Next base: position 27,565,461 of record NW_026000185.1, read on the forward strand.
GACCCGGCACCCCTCCTCCTTGCCCCAAGATTCCCAGGAGGGGCTGCAGTCAGAGGGGACGTCTTGGGAGAGAGGCAAAGTTTTCCTCAGTCTCTGCCCTTCCTGCTGCCTGTCTCCTTGTCCCCTATCACCCAGAACTGTCCCTTGGAGGTGTGTGAACCCCAAGTCCAAGCCTCCCTCCCACCTTCCCCTCCGCAGAGCCGGCCCCCGGGCAACTGTCCTTCCTGGAAGCATCTGATGACCTCACTCCCAGTGAGGTCCGGGGACAGGGAGCTCCACACAGGGGACTCCCCAGGAAGGCCACATGTGCCCAGGCAGCGGGAGGCCACGCAGGACGGGCCTGAGCTTCCCTCCCGGTCACCGGAGCGTGGGGCCAGGTGTATTTATAGCCCAGCCCTGAAGCAACCAGGCCTCATATAAATCAGCCATTTCCTGGGCAGGAGTAAAAATAGCCGTGGCTCCCGGGCTGCCCGCCCACCCTGCTCTCCCCTGCTGGACGATCAGCACCGAGTTTCCACCTCCGCCTCCCGAGCACCCAGCTAGCTGCCTGCCCTTCACCGCCCAAAAGGGGGTGTCCCCAGCAGACTGCTGGGTCCCAGGGGCAGCTGAGAAGGGCCAGGCCAGACCGGACGGGGGACAGCTCCAATCCTGGGACAAGTTCAAGGTGGAGGAAGGGTCAGAGCCAGGCGATGAGTGGGGGCTTGTGTCCTCCCACAGCTGGGGAAAGTGAGGCAGGGCAAGGAGACCCGAGGGCAGCCCCCAACCAGGGTCAGCTGGGAGGAGACCCTCAGCTGGCCATGGGAAAGGCAGCAGGGTCATCTAGAGAGCATTCACAGGGACAAGTCCAGGCCCTGCCAGGTGCCCCTGTCTCGGTGGGGGTGGGGGAACTGTAGGTTCAGGCCCCTCGGCTCCAGCCCAGGCCTCCCAAGGCCACTCGGATGCACCCCCACCTCAAGACCCCAGCCCTTGGAGCGGGAGGTGGGAGGGGGACAGGTCAAGGGTCCCGCCCTCCCCTCCTGAGTCCCTCCCCCTCAGGCCTGCTGGGTTTCCAGTTGTCTCTGGGTCAGCAACTGTGGGAAAGAGTGACCAGTTGAAAAAGTGGCCTATCTGGCCGGTCACACCCCACAAGCCACGCTGTTCCCCAGTGACCCGGCCTCTCTCTGGGGTGGGGGCAGGAGCTCTGGGGGTTCAGGCCCTGGGGTCAGGTCTGAGAGGAGCCGGTAGGAAGGCCCTGCCACAGGCTGGTCACCAGGTGCGTCCACCCATCCGCACGGCCATCTGGCCTGGTGGTCTTCTCCCCTCTGCTTACACGTGGGGTCTCTGCTGGTGACCCACGTGCTCCCAGTCACAGGGGAACCTGAATTCTCTCTCCCGACCAAGCTCATACTGTCACATGCTGCTTTGGTGTCTCTCTCCCCAGCGATGTCCACCAATGGCAGGGGTGGCAGGGTGCCCCCTCCAGGAGCCTCACCCTCCTTCCTGGGCAGTGGCCTCTGCCTGGCAGCCTCCTCCTGCCTGGAGCGCTGCAGCCCTGGCGCAAACTGTGGGCACTTAATTCATCTAATTAGGTTTGAGCGGTGGTTCTGGCCACACCGTGTCCTGGGGCACCTTGGGGCAGTCACTCCTCTCTGAGCCTCCTCTGTGTCACCCTGACTTGATGAGCGTCCATCCAGCAGTCTCCCTTGTCCCTGTTGCAACTTGGGAATAGTCCACGGAGTGCCCTGTGAAGGCTCTCTGTCCAGGATGGGGACAGGACAGATCCTTGCATTCTAGGGGACATCATGACCCCACAGAGAAGGGATGAAAAGAGGAGGACTCCAGAGCTGTCTGGGTTCAAACCCTAGCTCTGACTCAACTCGCTGTGTGACCTTGGGCAGAATACTTAACCACCCTGTGCTTCACTCCTCCACCTGTGAAGTGAGGGTCCTACTGATACGCACTTTGCTGTTGGAAGAACTGGATGACTCGGTGCCACATGGCATGGGCTACCATGACTGTCACAGCCTGGCTCAAGGACCCTGGGGAGGATCAGGGCAAAGACACCCCAAGCACCACCATGTGCCCCATGGCAGCCTGGCCTTCTTCCCTTAGGAGTTCAAAGGCATCGGCCTCTTCCTGGTTGCTTCCTCTTGGACCCCAGTTGACCAGCCCCTGATTCCTTATGGAAAGGGAGGAGGGCGCAGGCCCCACGGGCCTCCCCTCATGCGGGCTTACCTTGGGGTTTCTCTCTGCCCTTCATGTTCTTCTGTCCCCAAGGAAGACAGTGGACAGCCACTCGTCCTTCTCGGACTTTTCATTTGCATCATTTAGGAGACTTGTCCAGGGTCTGACACGGAACCCAGCCCCAAGGGGGACAGGGGACACTGAGGTCCCAAAGCCTCTGCCCCCCTGAGCACCCCGAGGCCGGCGTGCTGACTCAGGCAGGCCAGGACCTGGTGTCCGGGTGCCCATTCTGCCTGGACTGCTCTCTGTCCTCAGCAACTGCTCTGAGCGACACGTGGGTCGGAGCTCAGCGGAGGAGCGTGGCCGCCTGACAGCCGCAGGCTCCGGGTTCCAGCCCAGCCCCGCATAAAAAAGAAAAAATAGTCTCAGCAGAAAATGCTGGAAACTCTTGGACTGGAGATATGGCTCAGTTGGTAGAGTGCTTGCCTTCCATGCACGAGGTCCTGGGTTCAATCCCAGCACCACCAAAGAAAAGGAAAAAAAAAAAAAAACTCAAGGAAAATGCTGGAAACTCAAGTCATCTAGAGTCTTTCTGTTAAACGGAAAATAACATTAAAAATTAAAAACCTGACAAACTATATTAAGAAAAACCTGGGATATAGTAATGATCTTTCTGAGGGCTGGGGGTGTAGCTCAGTGGCACTTGCAAGGCCCTGGTTCGATCCCCAGTGCCACAAAAATAATAAACACCGTCCTGAGCCTGCCCAGGGGACACTGTTCTAAATGCCATTGTGATAATAAATCACAGCTGACTTACGAGGGGAAACTACTGTGCTGTTCTTGTCTCCAGTGTCACAGAGGATGGGCGGCAGCCGTGGCTGTCAATGGGGAACTTGCTGGAAATGTGCCTTCTCGGGCCACAGCCCAGGTCTGCGGCCAGGCCCGTGTTTAACAGGCCTCTGGTGCCTCTCCCGTGGCCGAAGTGCGGGCACCCTGGGCTGAATTTGCAGTGGTTCCCCGTCTCGGTGGCTGGAAACGCGGGGAGCATTTCTTGCTCTCATTACGCGTCCAGAGGGTGGAGGAAGGGGACTTGGCCATGGCGCTCAGGCACTCTTTGGAAATGGTCCTGAAGGCATATAAAAAGATGAATAAACATTTATTCAAGAAAATCTACTAAAACTTGGTAAGAACAGTGAGAGTCTGTGGTTTTTGAACTAAGACCCACTCCCCACCCCCTGAGCTCAACAAGATGGAAATTCCACTCCACACTGGGATAGCCAAGAACACCGAGATCCCGCCCCCCCAGCTCTGGGCTGGAAGGCTTTCTTCCTGGGGTGGGGGGGGGACAGGAAATCAGAATTTCTCATCCTACTCCCAGCTCCTGGTGACTTGTCCGTTGTTCTGGAAAAGTCCAGGAGGGGGAGGGTCCCTCCTTCCACCTGACCCCACTCTCCTTCGGGCAGGTCACCACTGAGAACCTCAGGGTCCTCGTCTCCTTGCTCAGGCTTGTAAGAGAGTTCTTCACCAGGAGAGGCAAGCCTCGGACACCTGAGGCTCCTGCCTGTCCCCTCCCTGAGCATGCAGCTCCAAAAACAGGGGTGCTATTCAGAGAAGCACAGATGGTTCCATCCCCCAGCTCTGGAGCTGAGGTACACAGATTCTGCCCAGAGAGCAGGACAGGGCAGTGAACAGTTCTGGATCCTCTTCCAAAGGAACTGACTTCATGTGCGACGAAGCGTGGCGAGGCTGGAGCCTAAGAGGGCCTCAGGAGCAGCGGGGGTCACGGTGGAAGGTCATTAGAAGATGGCAGATGCACTGGGCATGCAGCCCTCCTGGGAGCCGGACTCCTCAGATGCTGACCCTGGGACCAGTCCCTTCACGTGAGCCCAGAGTTGATTGGATTTGTCTGTGGGACAAAATCTGCTCCAAGACAATGTTCAAAACAATTAGCCAGCAAGGGACAGGGCTTAACGGACGTGGTCAGGGCGAGAGATGGTCGCTGCAGCCCTCCCCAAACCGCCATTACCCAGGGTGACCGTGGGCTCCCACGGTTGTCCCTCTGAAGGCACCTCAGAGGCTGCAAGTGGAGGAGGAGAGGGTGGAAGTCAGAAGACTAAAGACAGTCAAGTCACAAGAACGACCTCTGGGAGGGCAGACCAGGAGGTGGTGGCACTCAGTTACCTCAAACGTCCAGTTTCCAACCAAAAATCTGCCAAGAAACAGGAGGGTCCGTGCACCAGGAGGAGAGCTGGCAGCAGATTCTGAACTGAACAGGCAAAGACTTCAAAGTAGCTAATATATATATATAGAAGTAAAAGGAGGCTGGGGTCTAGCTCAGTGATAGAGCACTTACTTGCTTAGTGTGGGCAAGGCCCTGGGTTCAACCCCAACACACACACACACACACACACACACACCTACACCCAGGGAATCATGATACAAAAAAGGAAAGGTTGGTATGGTGATAAGGCTGCATCACATACAGATTGTCAATAAGGAAATAGAAATTATTAAAGATGACTAAATGGAAATTCTAGAGTTGAAAAGTATAAAAACTGAAATGAGATGTTCACTAGAGGCTTAACAGTAGATTTAAACTGGCAGAAGAAGGAATTGATGAACTTGGAGACAGACTGATCAAAATTATGCCATCTGAGTCCGGCACAGTGGCCACTCCTGTAATCCCAGCAGCTCAGGAGCCTGAGGCAGGAGGATCATGAGTTCAAAGCCAGCTTCAGCAACTCAGTGAGGTGCTAAGCAACTTGACAAGATCCTGTCTCAGAATAAAACATAAAAAAAGGGGCTGGGGAAATGTCTCAGTGATTCGATTCCTGGTACAAAAAAAAAAAAAATTCAATCTAAAGAATCAAGCTTTTTTTTTTTTTTAAAGTGGGGAGAAAAATGAACAGACACACAGAGAAATACAGGACCTTGTTAAGCAATGAATATATGTGATGGGAGTATCAACAAGAGACGAGGCAAAGGAGCAGAAAAAATATTCAAAGAAATAATGACTGAACTCTTATCTACTGGTCTTTGTACAATATATTTTTGTCAATTCTCCTTTCCCATGGTTTTAGCTCACTAATTACTTGTTAAGTGTTTCAACTTAATTTGATCTCACTTACTACAATATCATTCCTGATAGCCTTTGCCACTATGAGTAAGAAGACCCTTTTGTTTGTTTGTGTATGCATTTTACATTTCTGTATGCATTATGCTGTCCCAGTAAATGAATACATTTTGGCAATAAACATAATTTTGCTCTGTACCTCTAAAAAAAAAGAAAGAAATAGACTGAAAATTAAAATTTATGTGCAGGTCCTGGGTTCTGTCCCAGCTCTAGCAGAGGAGGAAGAAGACTTTGGCAGTTCATAACCTAATTTAAAATTGGGCAAAGCTGGGCGCCGTGGCACACACCTGTAATCCCAAGCTGGGAGGCTGAGGCACGAGGATTGAAAACCTGAGAAACTTAAAGAGACTCTGACAAATTAAAAAATATATATATTTATTAAAGTTCTGAGGATGGGGGCTGGGGTTGTGACTCAGCGGTAGAGCGCTCACCTCGCACATGCGAGGCCCTGGGTTTGATCCTCAGTACCACATAAAAATAAATAAATAAAATAAAGGCATTGTGTCCAACTACAACTAAAAAATAAATATTAAAAAAAAGTTCTGAGGATGTATTTCAGTGATAGAGCACCTCTGGATTCAATCTCTAGAACTGCAAATACTTACATACATGTATATAATAGGTAAAATCCAAATAAAACTTTTTAAAAAAATATTTCTTTGGGCTGGGGATGTGGCTCAAGCGGTAGCGCGCTCACCTGGCATGTGTGTGGCCCGGGTTCGATCCTCAGCACCACATACAAACAAAGATGTTGTGTCCGCTGAAAAACGAAAAAATATATAAATATTAAAAAATTATCTCTCTCTCTCTCTCCCTCTTTTAAAAAATATTTCTTAAGACATTGATGAACCTTTATTTTATTCATTTACTTATATGTGGTGCTGACAATCTAACCCAGTGCCTCACACATGCTAGGCAAGTGCTCTACCACTGAGACACAACCCCAGCCCCTCAAATAGAACTTTCTCCAACAAAGATATGAAAATGGTTAATAATCTCATGAAGAGATGATCAACACCACTAGTCATTAATGAAAATCAAACCCACAGTGAAATAGCATTTCATATCCTTAGGATGGCTAAAATAAAAAGTCAGCTAATAACACGTGTTGGCAAGGTTGGGAGAAGTCAGAACCCTCATGCTCTGGTGGTGGGAATGTAAAACATTAAATGTAAAATGTTAAACATTGAGATAGAATATAACCTAGCATTCCACTCCTAGGAATATACCTAAGAGACATGTAAGCATATACCCACAAAAACACTCACACATGTTCATAGCAGGATTATTTGCAATATCCCCAAAGTGGAAACAAACCAAACATCCATCAACTCTTTGATGAAATGATAAAATCTGGTAGATTCAAACAATGGAATATTATTCAACCACGAAAAGGAAAGAAACACTGATCCAGACCACAGCACTGATGAGCTCTGAAGACATTAATAAATGGAATAAGCCAATCCCAAAGGCTGTATTTTGTATGTTGCCGCAGCCCGGCTGGCTGGGCAAAATAGCTGGGGGGTGACGAATAACTTGTGTATGTTGATACAGCAGGAGTAGGAGCCGTTTATTCCAGGACAGGAGCAGTATTTATACATTCCACACAGCTTATCTAATTAGCATAAACTAGATACATCAGTCAACCAATAAGGAATCTCCACACTTAATGGCTCGCTTTTGTTACTTCTCAAACCACTCCCTCTGGCATTTTGCCAGGCACCATCCAGACTTGTTTACTAACTTTAACATTCCCCTGGCAAAATGCCAGGTGTTATTTTGACTTGTTTACAGACTCTAACAGTATGTCACCATTTCTGTGAAATGGCTGGTTTTGATACATCTATAGAAAACACAAAGTAAACCATTTTTGCTTAAGGCTAGGAGAGATGGAGAATTGGGCGGGGGGATGGCAATAGCTAAAGGTTACAAGATTGTTTTGTTTCGTTTTTTCGAGGTGATGAAATAGTCTCAAGTTGACTGTGGTGTTGTGAATATCTGTGAACATACTAAAAACTAATACTTTGGATTGTACCATCTGTGAATTTTATAAAACTGCTTTCTGGGGCTGGGGATGTGGCTCAAGTGGTAGCGCGCTCGCATGGCATGCGTGCGGCCCGGGTTCGATCCTCAGCACCACATACAAACAAAACAAAACAAAGATGTTGTGTCCGCCGATAACTAAAAAAAAATAAAATATTAAAAAAGAAAACTGCTTTCTGATGTAACTCCTGGTAAGGTTTTCAAGTGATTTTTTCATATGGGATTCTCAATACAAAAAAAGATGGAAATGGTATTTTCCAAGTATTTTTTTTACAGTGTCAAAATTATAAGAATAGCAATCATTTATAGAATTAACCTTATGCATACTCAAGTTTTGCTTTGATGATCACAAATGAGTAAAGTTCTAGTGTGAAATACATTTGAGCATACATGTTGACCTTCTGTAAGTAGTGAAAAATGTTTTTAAAGACATCTCTTTTAAAGTTTTATATATTTATTGTAACTGTTGTTACTAAGCTTTTACTCTGATGAGGTCTTGCTAAGTTGCCCAGACAGGCCTCAAATTTGCAATCCTCCCATCTCAGCCTCCCAGAATTTTTTTTTTTTTTGATACCAGAAATTGAACTCAGGGGCACTCAGCCACTGAGCCACATCCCCAGCCCTATTTTGTATTTTATTTAGTCTCACTGAATTGCTTAGCACTTCACTATTGCTGAGGCTGGCTTTGAAGATAAAAATGTTTTTTAAATAAATATGCCAAGCACTCAGAAAAGTATGAAAATTAGCTAGTAAAATACAGCTTTGTCAAATCCGCACATTTTGCAATATTTGTTTCATATTTTTTATTTCAAGCAATAAAATATAACAAAATCAGTTCAAGTCCCCCATATATCTCTCCCATTCCATTTCCTTCCCCCTAAATTTATTATTATCATTCTTATAATTTTTTTTACTGCATGCATATGTGTGTGTGTCTATATAAAAAAAGGCTTAGGATTTTTAAAAAATATATTTTTTAGTTGTCAATAGACCTTTACTTTATTTATTTATATGTGGTGCTGAGACTCAAACCCAGTTCTTCACACATGCCAGGCGAGCACTCTACCACTGAGCCCCAGCCCCAGCTCTTAGGATGCTTTTAAAATATATAATAGTATAGTTTTGAATATATCATTCTTCAACTTTATTTTTTTCACACTGTCTTTTTTCCCCAAAAAGTTATAAAAAGGAGAGAGAATAAAAACAAACCTCTGTGCTTTGACAGTGATGAGTTATGGCTACATATTCTTCATTAAAACCTCACTCCTTTGAATTATCTTAAAGCAAAACAGATATAAAATCCTCTGCAAAAATTGAAGTAAATGTCTCTTGACTATAAAGACCCTTCTTAAAATATAGACACTGGGATGGAAATGTGGCTCAAGTGGTAGCACGCTCGCCTAGCATGTGTGAGACACTGGGTTCAATTCTCAGCACCACATAAAAACAAAATAAAGAATTTGTGTCCACCTAAAACGAAAAAATAAATATTTAAAAAAATATAGACACTATGGGCTGAGAGTGTAGCTCAGCGGAAGAGCCTGCGCTTAGCATGTGTAAGGCCCCGGGTTTAATCTCCAGCCCATAAACCCACAGTCAACACTGTATTTTTTACCTCTCCAAACTAGTATGTACAGTTCTGTTCTACCATTTTAACTATTATGTAAAATTTGATTACATGGGGAAAATATTTTTATTTATTTAACTACTGGCGTATGGATGGGTGTTTGGTTCACATATTCACCAAAAACAATGATGTGCTGAATATTCTTGTACAGGTTTCCTTAAGCACATGAGCAAGTTTGGATCTTTGTGTGCAATTACAATTTTAAACATAGATAAGGAAAATATATGATGACCTTCATCCTGGTGGTGTATTAGATTTTTCTTGTCTTATTACATTGGCCAGAAATGTCAGTGCTGTCCTAAGCAGAGGCCGTAGGCCAGACTGGACTGGAATTCTTGGTTAAAGGTGATGTTTCACTGTCAAATCTAAAAATTGTAGGGCTGGGGATGTGGCTCAAGCGGTAGCACGCTCACCTGGCATGTGTGTGGCCCGGGTTCGATCCTCAGCGCCACATACAAACAAAGATGTTGTGTCCACCAAAAACTAAAAAATAAATATTAAAAAATTCTCTCTCTCTCATTCTCTCTTTAAAAAAAAATCTAAAAATTGTTTTAGTCTTTGATAGCCACCTTTTATCAGATTGTATCCATTTAGGATTAGCTTCAGCTGCCACAGAAAACCTGCCAATAACAATAACTTACACAAGATAAACAATTATTTCTTTATGCAAAATGGGCTGGAGGTAAACAACTAGGACCTCACACAACATTTCTTCTGTATGAAGTCCTTGGAGGTTCAATTTCTTCCCATGGATTGCTCCCATTGTGCGGCCCTCGTCCTCAAAGTCCGAGGCGACCTCTGAGTTCTACACAGAACAGTGAAGGAAGAGATGAGAAGAAGCCTAAGGATGTTCACTAACCCTCTGTAGGAAGACTCCTGGAAGCACCACATGTTACACCCCTGTATTTGTGGCCCTTCCACCCCTTGCAACAGAGATACACAACCTGCAGGGAACATTGGGACATTCCGTTTTATTCTGGCAATCCACGTGCCTGGATAAAAATGCTGTTACTAGGCTGGGCGTGTGGCTCAGTGGTAAAGCCAGTGCTTAGGCTGGGTAAGGCCCTGAGCTCCATCCCCCAGTTCCAAAAACTCCAAACAAACATACATTGAAGAGCTCATCAAACAATGCTGTAAGTCTCACTTCCAATCACCAAACATGATTTTAAAAACTAAGGAGCAGTCAGGTGTGAGGGTACATACTTGTATTCCCAGGTCTTCAAGGCTGAGGCGGGAGGATGACAAGTTCCAATCTAACCAGGGTGATCAGTGAGATCTTATCTCAAAATAGAAAATTAAGAGCTGGGGATGTAGCTCAGTGGTAGAGCATTTATGGAGCAGGTGGGAGGTCCTGGGTTCAATCCTGAACACAAAAAAAGAAAAAATGAAAACAGAAGAATAGACCATTGCCTTCCCCCAGATGTTTACCACTTCTGTTACTTATCAGTAAGCACGATATTCCAAATTTGATTTGGACATCATTTCCTTTCTGCCTGAGTGATTTCCTTTAGAAATTCTTTTGGAGCAGATCTGCTAGAAGTAGAATGGTTCAGTTTTTCTTCACCTGAGCATATCTTCATCTTAGTTCCTGAAGGACATTGTCATTGTATACAGAATTCTAGGTTGACGATTTTCTGCACTTTAAAATGTGGTTCCATTTCCTTCTGGTTCTGATGGCTTCTAATGAGAGATTCAGTCACTTGAACTGTCTGTTGTTCACTATGGTAATGTTGTGTTCTTCCTCATGATTTTTTCTTTGTTTTTGTTTTCAACGGTTTAATTAGAATTTCTTTGGGTTTATTCTCAGTGTGGTTCCCTGAACTCATTGAATCTTAGGTGTATATCTTTTGCCAAATGTGAGAAGATTTAGCCGTTGTAGCTTGAAAAACAACCTGTCTATGTGTTACAGTTGTATTTTGTGAGAGAGAGGGTGGAGTGTGTTCCTCCACCTTATCTAGAAACAGTATCTTAAAGTCCATTTTAATTAATATTCAACTTTCTTTGAGTTAGGCATGGTCTAGCAGAGGTTCCCCATTTCCTTTACTTTCGATATTTCCACATCCTAATATCTATGTGTCTGACTTTTTGTTTAACTACTTTCTCTGACACTTTCTCTTAATCTATGAATCTTGTCCATTTACATTTATTGTGATTAATTAAATGTTTGGGATTGTGCTATTTATTTATCCCCCTTATCATTTCACGTTGGATGGGTTTCTTCCTAGCCCCACTCCATGTATTGCTTTGAAAGTTGTATGTTGTTTATTTTCTTTATAGATTGATAGACTGTCCCTACCCCCATTTTTGGTGGTACTGGGGATTTAATTCAGAGAGAGAGAGAGAGGGAGGGAGGGAGAAGGAGGAGAGCCCCCACCCCCGTGCTTTGTGATGGCAGAAGCTCCAAAATCACATGCAGGAAAATTAAATTTAATTAAATTAAGAAAGTGATATTTATTACACCCCTGTATTTGTGGCCTACTCATGATAGTTGTTTAGAGAATAAACTTTGGGATCAGAGTGGAATAATTTTGGCCGTGTTTTTACAACCTCCCATCCTGTCATGGTTGCTGGTTTTTGGGTTTTGTTTAAACTCCACACTCCCCAGGAAGCAATCATCTCAGATCTTCTATTTCACTAAATCTTTCTTCAGCTATGGCCAAGATGATGCTTAATCATCTGTTGATTTTTTTTTGTGTGTGTGTGTGTGTGTGTGAATAGTTCCCACTGTCCTGACACTATTTGGGGGATCTCCTTGTTTTCTCAAGGTTTCTTTTTTTTGGGGGGGATACAGGGATTGATCTCAGGGGCATTCAACCACTGACCCACATCCCAGCCCTATTTTGTATTTTATTCAGAGACAGGGTCTCACTGAGGTGATTAGGGCCTCGCTGTTGCTGAGGCTGGCTTTGAACTCACATCTCCTACCTCAGCCTCCGGATCCGCTGGGATTACTGGTGTGCCCCACCTGGCATCTGTTGAATTTTTTTTTTAAGAGAGAGAGAGAGAATTTTTAATATTTATTTTTTAGTTTTCGGTGGACACAACATCTTTGTTTGTATGTGGTGCTGAGGATTGAACCCGGGCCGCACGCATGCCAGGTGAGTGCGCTACCGCTTGAGCCACATCCCCACCCCCATCTGTTGAATTTTTAACTTAAATGACTGTGTTGTCATTTCTAGAAGTTCCAGTTGATCTTTTTCAAATCTATTATCCCCCAGTGTCTTCTTTCTCTGGCAGTCCTGTTTTTGTCATTTTGCAAGTATGCTGTCACAGCCTCTCTGGTATCACGCGGCATCTGCGAGCCTCCATCATGGCTAACGGTCTCCTTCTGTGCACTGTGCGCTGGTCGCCAGCAGGGTGGTATTAGTGGGAGCCCCACAGATGTCACTAGTGTGGGATTGATACTTTTGTTAATATCAATTTTGGGGATACAAGGGTAGATTCTGAAGCCAGCAAGCACCAGCCCAAGGCAACAAACCTTTAGAAGGGATGGGTGCACACTTATAGCCCCAGCAGCTTGGGAGGTGGAGGCAGGAGGATCACAGGTTCAAGGCCAGACTCAGCAACTTAGCGAGGCCCTAAGCAACTCAGCAAGACCCTGTCTCAAAATAAGACATAAAAAGGGCTGGGGATGTGGCTCAGTGCTCATGGGTAAGTCCCCAAAACCAAAAAAATGAGGGGGGGGGATGGATATTTAAAGCCCAGGTATAGACCAAGTTCTTCCTGGTCTTCCTATATCTAATGCCGCCCCCACCTGGCCAGCTGCAGCGCCCTCAGGGAGGGTTCATCCCCCCCCCCCCTCCCCCGTGGATCAGGTAGTCTGGGCTCCACTAGTCCCCTCCCCACCGCCCAGGGCAGCTGTGGCCAACTTGTCCATGTCCACCCCTTGGAGTTGTCTTCTGTTTCTTGATTTAAAGGATGAGCTGCTGGTGTCCTTTCTAGCCTAACTTCCCGGGGTGTTTAAAGTAGCAATGTTTTCAAATCCTAATCTATCCTGTGCATTGTTCAAAACAGAAGTCCAAATCTACAAATTAGTTTCTTTAAAAGAATCAAAATCATTACTGTTTTTTTTTTTTTTCTTTTTTCTTATGGCACTGGGGACTGGACACAGGCCACCAGAGTGTAGGCAAGTGCTCTACCACAGAGTCACCCCAGCCCCCAGGGGCTGATGTGGGAACACAACCTGGAAAGGGCTGTGTTAGAGGAGAGCTTGGGGTCCCCCAGCAGGCTGCTTCGTTCCAGCCCTTGCAGCTTGCTGCTCTGTGACATGGAACAAGTAGCTCTGCTCGACCTCTCTGAGCCTCCTTTGCTGCTTCTGCATGGATGACTATACCTGACTCCCGGGGCCACAAGAGACGGCCTCCAAGCGAGTATGGAAAGCTGTGTCCCTGTGATGTTTGGGGTCGGGTCTCTCCAGAAGACCGCTGTTGGTTGGACCTGGAGAATCCCTCGAGGTGTCCGCACCTGCCTGCCGCCAGGTGAACGGAGGGCTTCCGTATGCCAAGTCCACCCAGGTACTTCGTGCACAGTACGATCCCCAAGACCTGGGCAGCCCAGTCCTGTGTCCATTCCTAGGCTCTACTGGGAGGGCCCGGCCTGCCCACTCCTGGTGACAGTGCTGCAGACTGGCTCAGGACAGGGACCTCTGCAGTAGGGACCCTCCCCTGCCCGCTGGTCCCAATGTCCCCACAGCCCACTCCTCCTGGGGTGGACGTGGCGGAGGGGGGTGCGCCGGGGCAACGACGGTGGGACCCCGCGGGAAGGAAGGCCCTGGGTGCCCAGGCGCCTCGGCTGACCCTCCGGGGCAGGGCCTGCTGCACGCGCGGGAGGAGGGTCGTCCTGGGAACCTCCGCTCCTTCCCCGCGACACAGACAGAGGCCCCTTTCACGGCGCCGCGGCCGCTGCCAACACAAACGCGGGCGGAACCGAACCGCGCAGCGCCGGCCGCGCTGCCAGCGCGTCCCTGCCCCGGGCTGGCTCCGCTCCGCGTTTCCGCTCTGCTGACGCCTGGAATCGCGGCGAGGGCCGGCGGGGGCTCCCGCGGCGGGTCCCTGCGACCGCGCCACCGCCGGCCTGTCCTCGCAGGGCAGCCACTGCCCGGCCACGCGCCTCCTCCAAGAAGCGCGCCGGGGTGGACCCCGGTAGGAGGCAGCTGGGTCCTGGCCCCCTGCAACTCGTGCTCCTCCTGCAGCCCCCCCAAACGTATTGGTGGGGCCAAGAAAGCCTGGACACACAGGCTGGCTCCCTGGAGCCATTCCCTCGGGAGGCCGGGTGGCCCAGTGGTTTGTTATCGGGCCTCCAGCTCCTATGAAAGTCATCTAACCTCACCTGTAATATGGGCAGGCACCTCAAATCATTTGCCCCACAGCTCATGACCGGAGTGAGGCTGTGGGGAGGTGTATCCGGACGTTTTCCGTTGCTATGAGAAAATGTCTGAAGTTGGTTCCTTTATAAAGAAAAGAGGTTTATTGAGCTTACAGTTTTGGTGGCTGAAAGTCCTAGAGCACACAGCCCCAGTCGTTCAGCCTCCTGAGGATGATGGCACCACAATGGCCGTGAAAAGATCACATGGTAAAAAATGACTCTGGGGAGCAGGAGGGACCCCCTCTTGCTCTTTTTATAACAATCCACTCTGGGAAGCACAAACATGGCCCTAGAAGCACCCCCAATCAGTCCCTTCCCAGGAAGGGCTCCCAATGACCCAATGACCCCGAGGCAGGCTCCACCTCTTCAAGGTCCCACCACCTCTTAACGTCCCGATGCCACGCTCCAACACGAAGCTTTTGGGGGCTAACCACGCCAAGCTGTAGCAAGAAGAAAGGGCAGCTCCAGAAGGCGGGTGGACCGTCCTTTACCAGGCTCACTCCTGGCCAGGGCTCCCCTCTGGATCCCGTCTGGATCCGCCCTCCTCCGCCCGCCCCAAGGCCTTGCCTCCCCTGGAGGAGGAGCTCCTGCCTCCGCAGCCGGCTCCCCACCAAGCCCAGGACCTGGTCACTTGGCTCCACCCCCAAGGCCGAAGACGTAACCCAGTTGGTGGAGCAGGAACACCACCCCCCTTCCTGATTGGCTTAGGGATGAGCAGCGACCCAGCCTGGGCCAATCAAAAGCTTCCCTGGGCTTTTCCTGCTAAGCCCAAGGGAGACTCTGGCCTCAGGACTTGGAAGGGGAAGGGTGGAGGCTGCTAATGTCCTTGACCTGGGGCTGGGAGCAGGAGGGACGGCCACACAGAGAGAGCAGAGGAAAGAGGGAAAGGGAGAAGGGGCGGTGGCAGGGGGAGTCGTCCTGCAGGGCAGCCTCCCTGGACACCGTGACCACAGCCAGGCTAGTTGAAGGTGGCTTTCTGTCCACCGGACCTGAGAGTCCCACCGGATTCCCTTTCACGACCCTTGGGCTTGGCCTAGACAATATATGACCTGCTTCCCTTTCTGCCCTGCCCGCCCCCACGAGTCCACACTTGGGCACTTAGCGTGATCCCACCACACTCCAGGTGTCAGATAAGGACAGAATGCAATGGTGGAGCCCAGGTCACAGAAAGGGATGTGGGTTAACTTGAGGCGGAGTTGTCTCAGACCACAGCAGGGCTTTCGCCTTGTGGGAGGACTGAAGCCCTGAAGCCGCCCGGGCAGCTCCCTTCTCTCTGCCCACCTCGGTCCCTGGCAGCTCGGAAGCAGCAGCCCCTGAAGACCGCTCCTCCTCCTCCTCTGAGCCTGACTGGGCTTGGACTTTGCTGCTGGACCTCTGGAGGCTGTGGACTGGGGCTGCACCCCCACTCCTCCCCTGCTGCAGAGTGTGCTGAAGGCAGGACCCTGCAGGGTGCCTCTTTGAATATCGGAGGCAGAAGCCACAGGCTGTGACAGCTGATGAGATTCTGTTTGGAAGGGCACGGAGGCATCAAGCACAGTGACCTCAAGGTTTCTGCTTATTACTAGCCAAGGCCAGGAGGGTGAGCGGAGGCCCAGGTTGCCCAGGAGGGACGAGGCAGGGGTTCTGAGGCCCCCCGGCATGGGGGATAGGGGTGCTGGAGGAGGATGTTTGGGAGGCTGTGAGGTCAACATGCAGGCTGAGCCTTGGGGGGATCAGTGAGTCCCAGGGCAAACCACCAGGAGCAGGAAGGATGCCCAGGATCAGAACCCCATCATTTAAGGGACAGGCGGAGGAAGAGGAGGCAGTAGAGCAGAAGGTCAGCAAGCCAACAGAAGAACCCGGAAGCCACCCGGGGAGGAATTTCAAGAAAGGACCGTTCAGAAAGGACACTGTGGGAAGAAGACTCCTTTCTAGAAGGAAGGTGTGCACTGGACAGTCAGCTCGGGGGTCAGAGGGGCTGAGGTCAGGGCAGTGTCCATGGAGGGGTGATGCTGAGGCTGAGGGAAAGGGGACCCCGGTTGATGGAGAGGCTGAGGAGGCAGGCGCCAAGAACATGGCCAAAACCCGGGATCACTTAACAAGGAGGAGGAAGAGAGGCTGATGATCGGGAAGTCCTGACGGAAATGAGGGGAGATGAAAATAGGCGGGAGGGAGACCTTCAGAGCTGGCTGGGTGCTGTTGGCAGGGAAATGCTCCCAAGAAGGGCCTCTGATTCCAAGCAAATCCCATCAAAACCCCGGGTGCCTTTTTTCCCAGAAAGGGACACATGGATCCCCAAACTCCTATAGAGACACAGAAGGAACCCAGGAAAGCTGAAAAGAAACTTCAAAAGAAAAGCAAAGTTGGAGGAGTCACAATCCTAACTTAACTTACTACAAAGTTACAGTGAACCAAACAGCATGGCACCAGCACAGGAGACCGTAGAGATCACTGGAGCAGAGTCCGAGTACAGAAATAAACCTGTGTGTGGGGCACGGTGGCAGCGCAAGATAATCCTAGAAGCTTGTGAGGCTGAGGCAGGAGGATCCTGAGTTCAAAGCCAGCCTCAGCAACTCACTAAGCAACCCAGTGAGACCCTGTCTCTAAATAAAATACAAAATAGGGCTGGGGGTGTGGCTCAGTGGTCAGTGCCCCTGAGTTCAATCCCCAGTACTTCCTCCCCCACCCAAAAAAAAGAAAAAGAAATAAACCTGTTCATCTGCAGTGAGTGGATTGACAAGTGCCAAGACCGTTCAGTGGGTCTTGAACAGTCTCTTCCAAGAATCGTGCTGGGGACACAGATCCACATAAGGAAGCTGGCCCTTCGAACCACACACAAAAACTAACTCAAAGGATCAACAACCCAATGTAAGAGCTAAGGCTGTGAATTCTTAGAAGAGAACTTGGGAGTAAGCCCATTGCCCTGCATTTGGCAATGATTCTTAGACCCCACACCAATTTAGACAACAGAAGCAAAATAAATTTGGACTTCCTCAAAGTTGAAAACTTTTGTGCTTCAAAGGATATCATCAATAATAGGAAAAGAGAACGCACAGACAGGGAGCACATTTTTGCAAACCATCAGTCTGATGATAGAAATTAATTTCTAGAATATATAAAGAATTCTTGCAATCCAACGATAAAAACACAACATATTTGAAAATGGGCCAAGGATCTAAGAAGACATTTTTACAAAGAACATGTACCAATGGCTAATAAGTACAGGAAGCAATACTCCGCCTCATTCCAGGGCATAGAAGTGCCAATCAGAATCACAAGGGGAGGCCACTTCACAGCCACCCAGATGGCTGTAAAGAAAGAAGGAGAAAAAGAAGAAGAACTAGAATTGTGGAGGATATGAGGAGACCAAGTCTGGAACTCTGCTGGTAGGTCAGCTGTCATGGTGGCTGCCCCTCAAGAAGTTACCCAGGGCCGGTGGCTCACACCTGTAATCCCAGTGGCTCAGGAAGCTGAAGCAGGAGGATCACAGGTTTGAGGCCAGCCTCAGCAAGTTAGCGAGGCCCTAAACAACTCAGTGAGACCTTGTCTGTAAATAAAATATAAAAAGGGCTGGGAGGGGCTGGGCTGGGGCTCAGTGGTAGAGTGCTTGCTTAGCATGTGTTGGGCACTGGGTCTGATTTTCAGCATCACGTAAAATAAATAAATAAAAGAAAGGTATTGTGTCCATCTACAACTAAAAAGAAAAAAAAAAGGGCTGGGATGTGGCTCAGTGGTTGAGCGCCCCTGGGTACAACCCCTGGTACTAAATAAGTATGTAAGTAAGTAAATAAATAAATAAGCCGGACACAGAAGTCCGAGGACTGGGATTCCACTTTAGGGAACACCCAGAAGGCAGTTCCAGAGACGGAGAGCAGGTTAGTGGTGTCGGGGGCAATGAACATGGTCCAGAATGAGCCCAGTGGGGGCTGCGCAGCTCCACAACCCACTGGCGGGGGCCCCCGGGCCCTCCCATCCCACCCGTCATACATCCTGCGGTGGGGTGAACCTCGGAATGTGTCCTGTCTCATTTTTGGACCAGGGTAGGAGGAGCGGGATGGCCCCGCGGGGTGGCCTTGCTCTTCCAGGTGCAGGAGGAGACACGGCCCTGGCCTGGGGAGGCCACAGCCAAGGAGCGGATGTGGCCCTGCAGCCAGGAGGCCCCAGCAGTTCTGAGGTTCCACGCACCTCCACCTCTGTGAGCACGTCACACCAGCTCGGGGCTGGGGCAGGGCTCTTCATTGGGGGAACACTGTGCTGTTGACCCCTGCAGGGGACCAGAGGTGAGGGCGGGTGGAGGTGCAGCCCTGGAGGGGCACCAGGTTTGGTGGCCATGTGGACGCGAAGGAGGGTGCTGGCCTCTCAGAGCCGCTGAGGGACGAGCATCGTCCGGGAGGCAGAGGCCACAGGAGGGGCCAGGCCTTCGTAGGACACTAGGGAATCTGTAGGTCCCGGAGATGCAGGACTTGCAGCTGGGGCAGGATAAGGGACAGTGGGGAGAGGAGGCCATCTGTTGGCATGGAGGTGACTGAGGGCAGCGTGGATCCAGGCTGGGAAGGCAGATGGAGAGGAGAGTGGCCCAGGCCCACGGAGGCCCACGGATGATGGGGACAGTGACATGCTGAGGTCACTCCCATGCAGGCAGGATCTCAGCAGAACGCTCCTCCAGACACCTTCACTCACTCATCCGCCTTCTGACTTACCTCAGAGTGGTGCTACAGCCAAAGACTCAGTCAGCATCCACTGAGCACCACTGTGTACCCAGCACTGTGCGAGCATGCTCTTAGGCAATAGCGTCCTGCAGGCTCGGGGGAAGCCCCCCAGGGGTAAGCTGAGGCTCTTTCTGGGATCTTTGGAGCCTGTCCCCACGGGCTGCTCTTGTCTTCTGGGCTCTTTTCAGAACAGCTACAGAGTCATTGTCACCCAAGGTCACTCCCTGTTTGTCATGTGTTACCCCCCACCCGGCAGTTTTTCTTGGGTTGTGAATTAAGAAAATCACATTTGGAAGAAAAATGATACATTTCTTTGTTTATTATAATACTTATATAATGTTTATAGAATCTCATATGGGTGCACCTGTGATGTTTCCCTTTCTCGAATGTTTGCCTCTTAGGCTCCCAGGATGCATATACGTCACGTGCGCGCGCGCACATACACACATACACACACACACACACACACGCACGCACGCACACACACGCACGCACACACAGAGGCACTTCTGCTTAACTGCTGCTGGGGTGGGTCTGACTGATGGCCCTTGTTACCAAAGCAATTAGAGCATCAGGCCCTTCCTAACTGTCAGGAGAAGGCAGGAACCTCTAGCCTGTGGCCAGCTCAGCTCTCGGGCTGTGGGACACTGAGCATCCTTCTAGCAGGTGCACCTGGGCAGATGAGCCACAGAGCTGACAGAGGGGTCCAGACCCCCTGCCACCTGGGGTCAGTCCCGTGTCCTCACACACTCTGCCCCTTCCTGCTAACCTTCCCTGACCCTGTAGCTCTGTGCTTCGATCTGTCCAATCCAGAGGGCAGGGCTGTCTGAGCCAGGTCCCCTCAGCCTTTGCTGGGTGGCTGTGTGAGCAGTCAGAAGGTGGGCAGGGTGGCTGAGTGCTGGCTCAGTGGCTGGCCTTTCCAGGTGTGGCCAAGGTGGATGTCACAGTGTCCCTGGGGCCACCAGGCTTGAGGGGAGAAGCATGAAGTGGGTTATGTCGCCACCTATTGCCTGATTTGCTCAGTGAAAGTCAGCTGGTTCCTCTGGGCCTGTGTCCATAGGGAAGGGGGCTCAAATTCTCTTTTTGGAAGACAGAAATGGACCATCGGTGGAGAGGGACGGGAGGGCCTCGACCTAGTGGCTGACTCAGCTATATTGGGGTCACCGGGGGGGTCATCTGCGGCAAGCCCGTCCTTCCCTGAAAGATTGTGGAGATTCCCTACAGGGAGGCTGGGTGACACAGGTCCCAGGAAGGGCTGTGCCCCAGACCACGGGGAGGACAGAGGCCCTGTGTAGACAGGGTCCCTGCCATCCTGAGAGGTCGGAAGGGCAGCCATCGAGGACCTGTGGGGAAGGCAAGTTGCCTCTGCTCCAGCCCTTTCTGCCCTTGGCATGTGCAGAGCGGTCAGTGGCCAATCAGTGCCACATGGAGCTGAGGCCATGCAAGGCCTGCGCCTCGTGGTCATCATTGGACACCATGTCGTCCCTGAGGTCACAGGAAGGCTGGCTGCACGAAGCCCAATGAGCACACTCCAACAGGAAGAGCACGTGGCGCCCATGGCGCGCCAGCCCTTGGACAGAGAGTGGGGTGCGCAGGAGGAGCTGCCGGGCGCAGAGTGGGGGTGGGGAACACCCCAGGATGGGGTGGGAGTGGCCATATCCTGGACGCCTCAGGATGGAAAGGGGCTCAAGCCCTGGGACCCACCCAGGTGAGAGGTGGTGTGTGGAGACTGACCAGCCAGTGCCACCAAAACTTCTGTGATGCCCACCTGAGTGGGAGCCCTGCTCCGGTGTGAAGGGTTCCTTCTTCAGAGACCGCGTGTCCCTGGCAGAGATGCCAGGCTGTGTTATCCCACTCAGGCTCGCCTTCGGGCTGGTGTCCCTGTAGTGTGACCTCACCTGAGCCCAAGGACCAGGTGCACCTGCCCCTGCAGGCCATCCTACCTGGCCTGCGCGGGGGCCACCTGCTTTCCCTCTGGGTTTTGAACTACACTGATGCTGGGGGCAGACGCCGAGCAGCAGAGACACCCTGGGGGAACCTTAGGACGCGCCTCACCTCAGGGGCCTGCCACTGTGACAGTGTGGGCTTCCGCAGTGCTGTGAGGGGTGTGGCTGAGCAGCAGCTCTGCAGGGAACAGCGAGAGCATAGTGGAGAGTAGCCTGGCAACAACCTGGACCCGTCGTATTCTTTAAAAGCCAGCGTGTTCAGAGGACTGATTCAAAGCTCCCTTTGGAGGACTCTCAGATGTCCGGTGCTCTACCACATCCCAGCTGCGGGGAATGTCCATCGAGTCCAACAGTGTAAATGCTTTCAAAGGTCAGGGTCCCCAAAGGGGCACTAAAGAGTGTGTCTCAAGCTTCCAGCATTTCTAAACTGCCCACAGCTTCTAGAGTCGCCTGCGGGGCCACGCTCATCGGGGCACTGCTCTGACAAAGGGCAGCTCTAAGATGGAGCTGGCCGAGCGGCACACGTCTGTGGTCCCAGCTATCCGGGAGGCTGCGGTAGGACCACTTAAGCCTGGAGCTCAAGACCACCTGGGTGACATAGGGGACCCCATAGCAAAGCCACCACTGAGGCAGAGGTCGACGAAGGCCCAGGTGCAGAGACTACCCCAGCACCACTCAGCTGGCAGGGCTCTTACAAAGGCCACTTGGCTATGTGACCAAGTAGGAAGGCCAGAGAAGGCCAGTGGGGCAGACGGCCATGCTAGGTGCTGCCCAGCTTGACAGAGCAGGCTGGGGTGAGCACGGGTCTGGCTGGGCCCCCGAGTCTGTAGGGACAAGGTTTCTGATGCAGATGAGGCCAGGCCATGGTCAGGAGTACAGACCTGGGACCTTCCCCAGGGTCCCCAGGGCCTCTTGTGTGCAGCACCATCCTGTGGCTTCCACTTCAGCAGGGTGGGGGGAAGTGCCAGGAGTCTCTGGGAGCCTCTTGGCACCCTGGCACTGCCTGTCCCCCGTCTCCAGACAGTCTACCTGGCCCTCTCCAGAGCGATGCGGTTTCTGCCAGGAAGTGCAGAGCTGGACGGTGCTGAGGGTGCTTGCTCACTGTGGAGAGCAATGTCTGAAGTACATGTGAAATACGGCCCGAGGGCAGAGTGTGCTGAAGGCAGGACCCTGCAGGGTGCCTCTTTGAATATCGGAGGCAGAAGCCACAGGCTGTGACAGCTGATGAGATTCTGTTTGGAAGGGCACGGAGGCATCAAGNGGGGGACTGAGAGGGAGGGGAGAGCACCTAGAGGGGGCACCTTGGCCCCAGGTGTGACACTAAGGCCCAGCCAGAGAGGCCTAACCCGGGTGGTCAAAAAGAGGATTAATTAGCTTTGGTTTCTAATTAGTCTTGCAACAGTTCCTCCAGAGAGAGATGTCAAGGGACCCCAACCCAAGTGCATGCATTTCATTCTTGGGAGAATTGAGAGTGGCGGTGGCCCTCAGAAACACCCCCATCCCTACTCCCCAGTCTCTGCAGTGGCCTCCCCGTGCCCCGGGGGGGCTTCAGCAGTCGAGCTGCGCTGGCACCATTAATTCATACTGGATCTTGCCAGGACAAGGAAGCGTTTATTTATTTACAACAAAAACATTTGTAACATAATTCTCTTTTCAAAACAGAGAACCTAACGAAACACACAAAGCCATCTCTATTTGTATATACCCAGGGACACGGCCAGCCGGAAGGGGCTGGGGCTGGAGAAGGGCCAAGGACCAACTCTACTGGAAAAAAAACAAGAAGCTGCCTTTCCAAAAACAGCCGTTTCTACTTGTCCGGAGCTGCCATGCTCCACTGGCAGGAGCGGGCGCTGCGCTGGGCCCTGTGGAAGCCCAGGTCGTCTTCAGGAGCCTCCCGGCGGTGACACCACTGCAGCCACCCTCCTCCTGCACCGGTTGAAGGGTCTAGGAATCAAACGCAGCAGTTAGACAGCTCCCAGCGATCCCGTGACTAACAGCCACAATGGGACACTCCCAGATGTCCCAGCCGTGTGTGGAGGGAGCTGGAACCAGGTCGTGGGTCAGGGACGTGCATGGCCGATGCCAGCTGGTCAGGAGGCAGGAGTCAGAAGCTCTCACTGTATAGCCCACCCGATGGCTCCAGAAACAGCTGCCGATGGACGGACTCGGTGGCTCTGAAACCCCTGCTCAAGACCACAGGACCTAGGGGCCACCGTTGTGTAAGGCACTGGGTTTGAGCCGCACCACCACATTAAAATAAAGGTGTCATGTCCATCTACAGCTTAAAAAAACACCATCACAGGACCCGCTTTCGGAAAACCAGGACAGCAAGGACCCCTGGAGGTCATCAGGTCAGTCTCCTCACTGACCAGTGTTTGCTTTCTGCTGCAGTCAGGACTCATTAGTCTTTCTCAACCGCCCCCAGGAACGCCACTTCCTGGACCCACCTGAAGACTGATTCTGGGCAAGTCGTAGTCCTTGGCTTCCTCCTCTATTAAGTGCAGGACCCCTGACCCCATCTGGCAGCCACGTGCAGGGCAGGCAAGTGAAACCCCAGCACACCTGAACTTTCCGGGTGCTGTTGCCCGCTCTCCCAGGTTGGACCTCCCTGAGCCCTGCGGGCGCTGGTGCCCACAGCGCTGCTCCACCGCCCCTCCCTTCCCGCACTGGTGTCTGGGCCCTGGCTTTGTGCTGGGGTGGGGCTGGGAAGTGTAAAGAAAGTGCTGTCCTCCTTCCCTTCTCGCAGAAGGGCAGTTTCTGAGGTGAGGAGAGGAAACTGTTTCGGATGATTTCCCCCGCACACTCACATTTATTTCCATCTTTAAAACATTTTGGGTACTGGGAATTGTACTTAGCACTGGGCCACACCCCCAGTCCTTTTTATTTTTCATTTTGAGACAGGGTCTGCTAAGTTGCTTAGGGCCTCGTTTGGTTGCCGAGGCTGACTTGAACTTGTGATCCTCAGCCTCTCAAGTCGCTGAGAGTTTCCATGTGGCTTCTCACTGAACTCCAGCATCACGGAGGTCCCTGTGTTCAGTGCCATGCTCCTCTGGTCCTCCGTAGGGTAAGCTCCAGCTCCCACTAAGACTTTGTTAAAGGGCCTTCACAGTAGTTTATAAAATACACCCCAGTGAAATGAAATGTGCAAGTATCAAAGTCACCACCACCTTATGGATCTTTCTAGGGGGACAGAGAGATGAAGAGACAAACCCGTAACACGCGTGAGGTGACAAATACACAGGACGTGGGATGCAGAGTAGCATGGCTGCCACTGAATATAAAATGACCATAAAGACATCCTGGTGAGGGGGACGTAGTAGCCTGGGCCTTGAGTAGTCAGAAGAGTTCGCTGGGCTATAGGAGCGTCCAGTGCCAAGGTCAAACGCTGGGAACATGTGAAGAGGGCAAGAAAGCTGGGAAACCAAACTGGAGTGACAGAGGCGAGCATGAGGAGCGCGAGGAGCACGCGGGCATGAGGAACGGCTTCAGGCTCTCTCTGGGCTCTCATGGAGAAAGCCACTGTTGTAAGGCTCCCCCAGTAGCTCTGAGGAGGACTGGCTGCAGGGGCACTGAGCAGGAGCGCGGGGAGCGGGTTGGTGACGGCCTCACCCAGCTCATGACAGCACACTAAGGAGCCAGGCCCACTGAGCCCTGCACAAATTGCTAACCTACAAAATCACAAGAGAGAATAAAATGGATGTTTTAAGTCACTAAATTTTGGGGTAGGCAACAGATCAACAGGATGGGGGAAATGGAAGCAAGAACACTCTAGTAAGGGTCTTCATGTCATATGAGAGATGGAGTCACATTTTCTGAAGTCAGACTGTGCAAAGTTAAAGATGTCTATCGTAAAAAACAGTCTCATATTGTTAATTCTGGAGCAACCACTAAAAACATCCATAATGCTATAGTTAATAAGCAACAGAAGAAAATGGAATACTGAAAACAAATATGAACCAAAACTGTTCAATCCAAAAGAAAAAAGGAACAAAAGACAGATGTAGACAAAGAAAGCTGTGACGATCTCACACTTACACTCAATACTTGTACTAAGTGTAAATGGTTTGACCATTTCAATTAAAAGGCAGAGATTGTCAGATTGAGATTAAAAAAACCCAAGATGCACATACATGTTGTTCATAAGATGAACCTTACACAGGTTAACAGGCTGGAGAAAGCTGTACAACGCAAACAACGAGAGTGGAATGGAAGAGGGGCTCCCTTCAGATCAAAGCCTGGCTGCATGGTCTTATCTATCAGCGGTAGAGTAATGTCATCATGGATTAAGAAGGACATTTTATAAAAGGGTTAATTCACTGAGATGATAACATTAAGGCTGCATCTAACAGTAGAGCTCCAAAATACATGAAACAAAACTAACAGAACAGTGAAAAATGGACAAAAGCACAATCAGAGTTGGAGATTTTAACACTCCTCTGTCAACCTGAAAGCACAAGCAGACAGAGGATATACAGGGCTGGGGCAGGGCTCAGTGGCCGAGCACTTGCCTAGCAGGTATGAGGCACTGGGTTCGATCCTCAGCACCACATAAAAATAATCAAAGGCATTCTATCTACAACTACAATTTTGTTTCAAAAAGGATATATAACATGTGAACAATTATCAACCAACTTACCCCAAGTGACATTTGCAGAACTTCATAACCAACAACTCTGGAGTGCATAGTTTTCAAGTGCATATAGAAAAATCAAGATAAGATTATATGTTGGTCTATAAAGCAATCCTCTGTAAATTAAAAAGGACTGAAACCACACTGATTATATCCTTTGACCGCAGTGGAATTAGAAATGCAGAAAATCTCCCAATATTTTGAAATTAAATAACACACCCACAAGTAACATTACAAAGGGAACAGTCGACACGGGGTGGGGGATGTCAGCAATCCAGCAGGAGCAGGCTGAAGACCACCCAGAGGAATGAGTGCGCCAGCCCACAGAGGGCAGAGGGGCTGGGGAGAAACAGCCAGCTGACGGGCAAGGAGCGGGGCTCTACAGGGTGGCATCACCCTGCCAACCTCCACAGCTCCCTGAAAGGGGCCGAGAGCTAGGCAAGGGAACCCTTCCGGAGTTCAGAAGAGCTCGCTTCATTCACAGGCCCCAGATTAGAGCCACCACCTGGATGAACCCCAGGGAGACCTCAGCAGAGGGCCCTTCACTGTGAGCCGTGGGGCAATCTTGACTGAGAGCGCGACTCAGCTTCATTTGGGAAGAGCGCCCTCTCCCCTTGCTCTCCTTCCCCAGCACACCAGAGCAGCTGGTGGGGTGAAGGAAGAGGTGGACCTAGGGGTGGGCGAGCGGATCCCTCTTGTGCAAACTGCCAGAGACAGGCAGTGGGAGTCTGAGCACACCCTGAGGGTCAAGTTTTTCAGAACAACAGGATTGGGTCCTATGTGTTGAAATGACAGTGACCAGGACAGAAGGTGTCTGCGATGCTGTAGAAGAATCTGCTGCCCGCAGGCTGAGGTTCAGCACAGCACAGCTGGGCACCAGGCACTGGAGGAAAGCAACCTTAGTAAGCCTGGTGCAGAAGCACAGAAGCAAATCAGAAATGGCACAGGCCAAGAAATCTGGACATGACATTCTGTGTACAGAATAGCTGCAGCCACTGCAATTCAGAAGCCATCGCCAGCAGATGTAGACACTGTAGTAACAAGTGGCAGTTTGAATTTTAACTTACAAGTAGCCAGTAAAAAACAGGAATGGACGCTGGCAGCCTGGCCTCGGTTCTTTCTTCATGCTACTTACACCCGAGTGGAGAAGCAGTGCTGCCTACAGACCTCGAGGAGCAAGGATTGGGAGAGGAGGACAGCATCACCCTGCCATGTTCCCGGGGACCAGATGGGGAAGCTTGGGCTTGCAGATGCACGAGGTAGACGCGTGGTTCATTCAAAGCAACCAGAGCGCACGGGTGCCACGTAGCAGCGCCAGCACTGCCCAGGAGTCAGGGAGGCACCAGAAGTAGATGGACAGCGGCATGTCCAGAAAGCAGCTAGTCACGTTCCTTGAACAGCTCAGTGTCAACTGTACAGAGGCACTCAAGACGGCCTTCGGCACGGTGACGTACAGGCCATGTGACCTACCTCCAAGCTTTGTATCCACCTGCTGGGCGAGGGGTACACACCTGCAATAGTCCAGCAGCCTGGAGGCTGAGGCAGGATGGTCACAAGTTTGACACCAGCCTCAACAACTTAATGAGACCCAGTCTCAACAATAAACAAATAGAGGGCTAGAGATGCAGCTCAATGGTAAAGCACCCTTGGGTTCAATCCCCGGTAGAGCCCAAGATAAAAAACCCCAAACCCATCAAGTCCTGAATTAACTTCCATAACAATTAAATTGCTGCACACGACCCAACATTGATTCAACAAATACCTGAGGGCCTTCTGCCTGCCAGACCCCGCCCTGCGTGCTGAGGGACACTGCAGTGAATGAGGACATGAAACCTTCCGCCTCCCCGTCTGCGCAATCTTGAGAAGGATGAGGCCACACACATGAGCATCGTGCAGAGCAAAGCCCCCCATCTCTGCTGGTGGCCAGCGTCTGGTGTCCCTCCTGCTAACATGGCACACCTACCCACCTCCCTACGGCCAAGTTTCTGAAGCCGCTGACTCCAGCTTGTTTGGTTGCTTCCTGCCCTTGACTTATTCCTTGAGTCACAGGAGTGTGATTCCAGACCACACTGCTCTGGAGACAAGGTCTTCATCCTGCCAAGGCCTCTCGAGCCTTCCCTGGGTGTCACTGGGAGTAGCTGTGAGTCAGGGTGCTGAGTTCGGTGGGTCCCAGAAGATATAGCATGCTCCAGGTCATCAGAGTCCCCATCCATTGAGTGGGGATGGCTAGGACATGGTAGGGCAGGAACAAGGGCCACCTTGCCATGAAGCCAGCTGCATCTGCCATGTGGTTAGGCATCCAGAAGAGAATGGCATGGGCAGAGCCACAGAGTGGCTGGATGGGGATGGACCACCCGGGAGCCAGAGGGCAGACGTGTCAGTCCTTTCCTGTGACCCTGAGTAGTCGGAGCAACAACATGCCGACAGTCATCTCACGTCAATTTGTCTGGTGCAATCACGCAGTGAAACCACCAGCCTGGGGGCCCAAACCAAACTCAGGTTCCCTCTGATCACGTGTAACTGTGGTCCAGCCTGGTTCCAGGGGGACTGGTAGCATTCAGGACGGGAGCTTGAGTGACAGAGCCCAACCCAGGGAGTGGGAGGCCCAGCGGCACATGAATGCAGGGCAACTTGATTACTGTACCACCAATGGCGCTGGATTATACCACTGCCCACGGCGGGGCTATGTTGTGCGGATGCACAAGAGTTGCTGCAGCATCAAGTGAGGGTGACCAGCTTGCCTTGCACTGCCCTAGCCACTGTCAGGGGAGGCTACAGTTTGCATCTTGATTGTTCCCCAAAGGTCCCTGTGTTGAAGGCTTGGTCCCAGCCTGTGAGGCTCCTGGTAGGAGGTGGAGCCTTGTGAAAGGACATGAGGTTGCAGGTGGCAGGCCCTTGAATTGGGTATCGGGCCCCCGGCCTCTTCCTCTCTTCCCGGCCACTGCGAAGTGAACAGGCTGCCTTAACCATGTGTTCCCAACCATGTGTCTTGTCACCAGTCCAAAAGCAACAGACCAACAGACCACCAAATGAATCCTCCAAAACTGAATCCAAATAGCCTTTCCTCCTTACAAGTTTCTCCTCTGGGCTGTTCTGTTAAAGCAATGCAAAGCTGGCTAACAGGGCGAGATGTGCTATTTTAAGTCAGTAAACAGAACGTTTTGGTACCACATTTTTAGACATTTGAATAAAAGTTAAATTGTGGTTTCAAATTAAGACTAAAAGTAAACTGCTGATATCTTAAAGATCTTAAAAAATAAAATTTTAAAAGTATTAAAACAGAAGACATTTGTTGTCAGTTAAAAAGGAAAAATGCAAATAGAAAATAAATTAATGAGAAGATGCTTAGATTTACTAGTAATCAAGGAAACACAAATGAAAATATCTGAAGGGCTAACCAGGCCCCTCACACCCGCATCTCACCACCCGACCTCCACAAACTGGATCAGAAGTCCCAGGAAAGGTAATGTGAGCCTGAACAAAGCGACCTTTGCCCCCACCCCCATCCCTGCCCAGGGGGTCCTCTGACCTCAGCCCCACCTGCCCGTCTGTCCGCTGCCCCTCTCTTTGGCTCCCCTTTCATTTGCTCCCCAAGTCTGAAACCCGCCCCCCCATACCAAATGGCCAGAGGAGAAAGGGCAGGTGTGGTTCCCTTGCCTCAGTTTTTCCTCCTCGGTTCAGTTCAGAGGCCTTTCCCTCCAGAGTCCCCCAGGGATGGGGTCAGGAGAGACCTGTGGGGCTCGGAGGAGGGAGGTTGCTCCGCCCGGGCAGCAGTGGAAGACACACAGTGTCCCACAGCTGACCCCTAACAGCAGGCCAAAAAAGGGAAAGCCTCGTCTTTGTGGCGAGAAGGCATTTGAAACCATCCTGATGAGAGCCTTAACATGATTTCTAAACAGAACTCTTCTCAACCAGAGGCCAGCACCATGCTTACTGTGTGACAAGGGGCAGCCCTGCAGTCATGAGAGCTGTGAGACCAGAGCCATCAGCTGCAGTTCTGCAAGCTCGTGATCCGCAGAAAGCAACAAATGGCAGCCATGGGCAGACGATGGCCCACCTCCCCTGCCTGCCTCAGACCCTGGCAGCCCAGGGGAGCTGCTGCTGCAACCCCAACAACTCTCAAGAAAAAAGACCCAGAGAGGTGCTCGGTTACAGAGATAAGGCAATTTACAGAAAGCACACCTCACTCCGTGACAAGTGACAAGGGACAAGGTACTCACTCGGGGATGTGCCTTGCTGTTAATGAGACCCTATTCCAGATGCACCATGCTGGTGACGGTGACAACGCTGGACACCATGAGTGCTGGCAAGATAGACTGAGAAATGCCTGCTTCAGGTGGAAATTCACACACTGTCACCCGGTCACAAGACCTTGAACACACACCCGACAACACTCAGGCGTGGGGATGATCACTACAGTGTCTCACCCATCAACCAATCATTGCTGAAGTATTAGGATACCCTCAGAGAGAGGGACCGAACTTCTTAAAAATGAGGTAGAGAATTCTTAGCCAGCTGTGGTGGTGATTGACTGGAGTCAGAGCAACTTGGGAGGCCGGGGCAGGAAGATGGCGAGCTCCAGGCCAGACTCAGCAACTCAGTGAGATCTAATCTCAAAAAAAAAAAAAGGAGGGGGCTGAAGATGTGGCTCAAGCAGTAGCGTGCTCGCCTGGCATGCATGCAGCCTGGGTTCAATCCTCAGCACCACATACAAATAAAGATGTTGTGTCCGCCGAAAACTCAAAAATAAATAATTCTCTCTTAAAAAAAAATTAAAAAAAGGAGGGGTTGAGGTACAGCTCATTGGTAATGCACCCCGAAGTTCAATCCCTGGTACTAAAAAACAAAAAAGGAACAGAAAAATGAGTTCATTCTTCACATCTTCATGAACTTAGAAGTACATGGCCCCGTGTGGGTGTTGTGGCGCATACCTATCATTCCAGTGGCTCAGGAGGCCGAGGCAGGAGGATTGGAGGGTCAAAGCCAGCCTTGGCAAAAGCAAGGTGCTAAGCAACTCACAGAGACCCTGTCTCTAAATAAAATACAAAATAGGGCTGGGGATGGGGCTCAGTGCCCCCGAGTTCAATTCCCAGAACCAAAAACAAACAAAAAAGAATACAATTCTATTTGTGGAGAAAATTAAATATACACTCAACATTATTGAGTATTTTCCAGAAGACTGTAAAAGGGTACATCTGAAAAGTCACTGGTGCTTCCCTCTGGAGCCTGGGCCAAGGCCAGGACTCACTGTCTCTTTGTTGATTGTTTGCTTTAAACTATAAGCAATAATTTTGTAATTTCAATTTAAGTATCACAAACAAAACAAAACAAAAACCCTGGAGATAAGAGCACAGCAAAAAGCTGATATTGCCAAAGAGAGCTCCCAAGTACACGGTACGAAATCAGGCTGTCCCCTTCACCTTTGGAGAGCTCTGAAAATGGCCACAAGTGGCAAGAGGAAAACTCCCAAGTGGCAAGAGGAAAACAGTTTCAATCTAGTCTGTGTCCCTTGAAATGACTCTAGAAATAAGCTCTAGGCGCGTGAAGGTGGGTGGGGAACGTAACCTATGAGGTTCCTGCAGATGCCAGGATCTGTTACCAGGTTCCACTAGTTGAATTTTCAAATTAGAGCTGATAAAAAGGAACACATTAGCATGAATGAGAGGGCATCAAAGCAGAAAAGCTCGCATTTCATTTTGCAAACCCAATACACAGAGCAAAAGAGGCAGAGAGTCAGAGAGAAAGGCTGCCTTGGCTCAAGTCACCAGGAGCCCAGAGACCTGGAAGACAATGGGAGGAGACGGGGTGCAGACAAAGGCCCATCGGGGGCTCCAGCTGAACAGGGTGAGGCTGGGCAAGCTGTCCAGGGCTCAGGAAAGCACAGAGGAGGCCACACAGAAGCCCAAGCAGTGATACGATCAGTGTCTGCAGTCATCGCACAGAATAATAAGCAGTAATCAAAGAAGAGTGTGAAAATGTAACAGAGATGGCAGAGAAGTGATGTCACCTGGAGCCACAAGTTGGACATCTGAGGACAGAGAGCTAAGGATCAGGGCAGGGGGCAGGGTTCTGTTCCCACAGTGGTCAGTGGACACACCACTTCCCTGCGATTTTGTGACAGCTGCCCAGAGAGCACAGGCACATGACATCCGGTGACATGCCGCTGGAACCTTTTAGGGCCACACAGCCCTTCGCAAATACAGACGAAAGTCATGAATCCCTCTTCAAAATCCCAGAAAATAAACATTTTAAATAATAAATGTCAACCAAAAAACACAAAACAAAACAAAAAAAAAATCAAAAACCTGAAGAATCATAGGCCCTCGCTGAACCATTTAAGGTCCCCTTTCCCAAAACGGCCTACCCAGTCAAATCCCAAGACTCTGGGCATAATCCCAGCTGAGGGGGAGCCTCTGGCGCCCGGGCCCTCTCCTGCACTCTCATGGACGCTCTGGCCTGTGGTCCCAGAGCTCTCTTTGCTGGGTCCCCCTCAGCCCACCTTCACAGCGTGGCCCTGGTTCCCTGGTGGCCTGCTCTGCACTGTCTGCCTGCCATGGTCCGGAAGCCTCCCTGCTGGGGCCCTCTCCGCTCAGAGTGTGGTCTTCCCATGGCTGCAGCCCTGGCCTCTCCTGGAGTCGGGCACCAGAACCCCAGGCACAGCTAGCCACCTCCGAGTGGTTCCCTGGAGCCACCCTCTGGCATCAACATGCTGCCCACGGCATGGCCCTGCGGTCCTCAAACCACAGCATCATGAGCTCACCCCAACGGCTGTCACTTAAAACACGTGTCGAGCTGCCGCCCACCATTTTCTCCTCCTGACAGGGTCTCGAGACAGTGGTCCACAGCACGGGGCTTGGTAGGCCCTCGGGCTGCGTAGGCCCTCGGGCTGCCGGCCAGCCACAGGCATCGGGAGGCTTCAGCCCAGCAGCACCTCGCACACTGCCCCGAGGTCACAAGCAAGACACCCTGTAGAGCCCCAGGACCTCCCTCTGTCCTTCTCTCAGCTGCGGAGGCCCCACTGGGAGGCTGATGGCAGTCACAGCACCGCGTCAGTGGCCCACCAAGCAGACCCAATTACACCCTTGCTCCAGTCTCTCAGTGTCCATGGTGGCTTTCCCTGGCTCTGGTCCCCTCTGACTCAGTGTCAGCACACCCAGGCGCATCCTCAGCCCCCTGGCTCTTCCCACCTGCGAGGGCCCGTGTGGCGCTCGCTCTCGGGAGCTTATGCCTGGTCCTCCTCTGGGCTCCCACTCCTCCCAGCCAGCCCCCTTCTCTGACCCCCAGCTCCTCTCCAACTGTCTGCTGGTTACCTCCACCCACGTGGCCCACAGGCATTCAAGTTCAATAGGCCCAAGAGTGAAAGCTGCTGTTTCAACCCCCCTCTGTTGGTAGCAGCTCCACGAACAGCCAAAGCTGAAGTCTGGGGTGTCTGGATCCTTTCCCCTCACATGGCCACCCCAACATATCTGAGTCTGTCACCCAAAACAGCCCCTGGCCCCTGCCCACTGTCTGCACTGTCCTGCCCGTGAGCAGCACGCCCGCCTGGCTCTGGCCTGTCTCCCACACATCCTGGCTGGGAGGCGGAGTGTGGACGCCACGCCATGGCGCCTCCCCTGTGGCCGGCCAAGTGGGGGCAGCTGAGAATGCACCTTTAGCTCCCAGTGGACAGCGGCACACAGTGGGTGTGCGGCACAGGGTCTGCCCCACTGATGGCATGGCCTTGCCCTCTGAACGTGCCACCCAACACAGCAAGAGGGACTGTGTGACTAAGGACTGTGAGGTGAGACTCACCCTAGGTGACCTTGGTAGGCCAATGTGACCAGGAAGACCCTTCTAAAGAGAGGCGAGAGTGTCGGAGGAAGAGAAGGAGCCCTCTCAACAGAAACAGAGAGGACAGAGGGAGGGAAACGGGACTGAAGGCGCTGCCTGAAGACGAGGGGCATGAGCCAAGGATCGCAGCGGCCTCACCTCACTCTACCCAGCTCAGCACAGAGCTGAAGCCCCACGGCCTCGGGAGGGCCAAGGGCACTGCACAGAGAGGCCTGCGTCCACATCTTTCCCTCCTGTTCTCTCAGACTGGGGTGCCAGCAGTGACAGCTGTGGATGTTGTCACAGACCGCATCCCTTCCGCCTGGTGAGCACATGCCTGTCGTCTGTCCATAGAGGATTTCTTCACCCCTGAGCCTGCTGGACCTGCAACCTTCTCTGGGTTCCTGGGACTCTCAGGCTCACTCTGGTCACCTCAGCTTCTTCCTGGATCTGTGGCTGCTCTGGGTTGCGGGGGGCAGCAGCCAGTAATGTTACCACTGGAAGTCACAAGGGCACAGCTGACAGCCTGTAGAACGGGACAGCTAGGACAGTCTCCCCTGGACGACCCCACAACACTTGCTGGTGAGTTCCTACTGCAGAGGCTTACTCCTTCCACTACTTACCCGGATGCCGGTTTATCCAGACTGGTCACACATGCTTGGTGGCAGGGCTTGGCAGCTGACAACAAACTCGCGAAGTTAAAAACAGACCAAGCCGACATCTGATGGCCTTAATGAAGCACACCCTAAACAAGCATGCATGACCCTGAGTGACAGATGATGACACCGAGGCCCAGAAAGATGAAATGACTTGGCTAATGTCACAGCCAGAGACCTAAGACTGAGAATCCACGTTCCCTGTTTTTCAACCCTGCCACAAACCACAAAGGACACCTCCATGATTGTTCACTTTGAAGATCAGAAAGGAAACCTAGTCATCTTCCGAAATAATAATGGCCTCATTGATCCCTCACCCACAAAGAACCAAGGTCCACAAAGCACGGCTCAGTGGGAGGTGGGCTGTGGGCCCATTAGGGCTGCCAAGAGCAGGAGCGAGGTGAAGGGCCAAAGAAACGCCTCGGAAAGGCTTTCCCAGGAAGGGCCGCTGCGGAGGCAGCCTGCTAAGTGCAGGCATTCAGAGCAGACAACAAAGGGATGACTTTGGGGACACCTCCGGTGCTGGAGAAAAGGCCTCTCCCAGCCTCCAAAGATCAAGAGCCCATGTCTAACACGGGCGGGGAAACAGAGTGGCCTTCACCTGGCAACGCAGTGGCCTGGCCAGCTCTCCTGGAGGATTGCACTGTGAGGAGGAGAGTGGAGGTGTGGGGGTCACAGGTCACGCTGCAGAAACACGTCCAGCAAGTCATTATGTGTCAGGACACAGACGAGCCTAACTGCATACCGGAACATCTTCAGACCTGCTCAATAGCAGGTTTCAGAGTTTTCTCTTAATCTTTTCGGGAAGAGGGGGATAAAACAGATTCCCCATCTAGATCCAATCACATCCTGTGACAGGATGATCTGCCCTGGGGCTCCTGGCAACTGGCCAGGAGGCCGGACACCGGAAGGCCATTCTGGAACAGGAGAACCTGGCCCCAGAGGCCTCCACTGGCCTCCGGCTCTGTGGGTCCGCTGTTCCCGCGCTCACACTGGGCCGACTCCCAGCCAGGACTACATTCCAGAATCTCAGCTAACGGGCTCTCCCCGGCCTGGCCTCGTTTCCACCTGGGCGTCTGGGGAGCTGTTCCCACTTCCCAGAAAACATGTTTTTTATACAGTTTGTTCAGATGGCCCTTTCCCTAGGCTGTCGAGACATGGCCCTTCTTCTTAACTCTATGTAGTACCAAGGCTTTGGCTTCAAGTATGGAAAGCTGAGAGGAGGGGAGATCCCTAAATATCTGAAAGAAGAGTAAAGGCCCGGCCAGCAGGGTCATGCAGCCCAGCGAAGCAGCTGAGGCGACTTAAAGCTCCAAATACTTTAAAAATCTAATGAAAACAATGCCACTGTTTACACTTGTGCAGAGACGCCAGAGGGAAGGCCCTCAGTCTCTTGAGTCTCTTCCTCCACCTGCGAGAAATCA
This sequence comes from Marmota marmota marmota, assembly GCF_001458135.2. Taxonomy (NCBI): domain Eukaryota; kingdom Metazoa; phylum Chordata; class Mammalia; order Rodentia; family Sciuridae; genus Marmota; species Marmota marmota. The sequence continues at coordinate 27,600,944 of NW_026000185.1, forward strand.
GCTGTTGGGAAGGTGAGACAGTCATGTAAAAGGTATCCATCGCTCACAGACAAGGGCTTCTGGAGCAAACAGAGGTAAGAGGGCACAGTCCTGGCAGGCGATCTGCATGAATACAGGTGCCAACAAAGCCACAGCGATTCCACGAGGAAGGGGCAAAATGCAGATGAGGTCAGGCAGCACCATGCCCACTGCTCTAGGAACAAAACCCAGCTGGGGAAACAGCAGCTGGCACAGCGGTTGCCACTCAAAACAAGCTCCTTCCTCCTGGGTTTTGGGAGCCCAAAACAGAACTTCTGCTTGGCTCCCACCTGCTCAGCATAGGGCGCTCTGCCGAGAAGCCTGCCCAGGTCTGCAGAGCTGCTGCCCAACTTTCCTGTTCCTTCTCTAAAAGTGAGATGGCAGCAGAAAGCAAGCGCTGGCAGAAGCCCACCACACAGAACAGTCAGGCACTCAGGGGAACAGGAGGAAACACGCAGGCAGGTCCTCAGGGAGAGCTGGCGTTTTAGTCAGCTTCTTCATTGCTATGACCAAAGACTGGACATGAACAATCTTAGAAGAGGAAAAAATTAGGCCCAGGCTGAGAAAAAACATCACAGCAAAAGTGTGTGGCAGAGGAAAGCAGCTCAGGATGTGATAATCAGGAAGCAGAGCTCTGCTCAGTAAGGACGAAACATAAGCCCCACACTGGGCACAGTGGTCCATGCCTGTAATCCCAGTAGCTGAGGCAAGAGAATCACAAGTTCAAAGCCAGCTTCAACAATTTAATAAAGCCTAAGCAACTCAGAGAGAGAGACTGTCTCAAAATAAAAAATAAAAAGGGCTGGGAATGAGGCTTCGTGGTTAAGGCCCCTGGATCCAATCCCTGGTACCAAAAATAAAACAAACCCAAAGGCATGCCCCCTGTGGCCCACCTCCTCCAGCCACACCCTGCCTGCCTTCAGCTACCACCCAGTTGACCCGGTCAAGTGGGTTAATGCACTGATCAGGTTGAGGCTCCAAGAGTCCAGTCATTTCACCTCTAAACTTTCTTGCATAATCTGACACATGAGCTTTTGGGGGACACCTCGTCTAAACCATAACCTAGGGAAGTGCTCATGGATGCAAATCATTACTGAGCTCGGCTTTAAGTCAATCCAGCCGTGTGGGGCAGGGTGGAGGGACGTCAGATCTGTGTCGATGTGGAAGCTGGAGTGTGTGTTTGTGTGTGTGGGGGGGTGGTTCTGCCCCTCTGCCTGGGATCACTTCTACTGTAAACCTGTTACCAAAGTCCTGACGGGGCTAAGTTGTGAGGGCGGGGCTGAGGGATGTGTCTGCAGGGGAACTGTCAGCTAAGCGGTTGAGTCCTTCTTGACCTAGCTGTGTGACAGGGACGGGCACTATCTGACCAGGGGATGGGCCCCTACCTGGCACTGTAGACCTGTCCTTCAGGCAGTATTAACTGGATTCTCTAAATGCAAACCAGAAAGCCTTCCAAACCCACACAGAAGCTGGCACCCCGTGGGGACAAACTCTGCTGCACCCCTATGTGGAGCAGTCTGGGACTTATGGCATAAGACTACTCCTAAGGTTTTCTAGGGACAACGATCAGGTCTTGGACTACAGAACTCAAGCGGCTTCTGCAGGATCATGCTGCCTGCGAGGGCGAGGAGGACTCAGGAGCAGATAGCCCGTGCTGCCAGGACTGACTCGGGAGTGCTTGCGGAGCTGCCAGGTTCTGGCATCACCAGCGCCCTACAAACAGCTTGCACTGAGCAACAAAGGGCTGCAGGTGCTCGCTGTCGGGAGGGCCAGCGTCCATGGGGGAAGGCCAAACCAAGCCGGCGGCCAGCTTGTTGAGTCCCCTTTCCCAGCAGTGACAGGAGAGCTGGATGGCACGCCATGCGTTCTAAGTCTGGGTTTTCACGGACTGGTGGGCAGTGACCTGTGGCCCTGGCCACATGGACAGGCAGGAGGAGATTGCCATGGGAAGATGAGGTGCGGGCACACAGGGTAGCTTGGTGCCCGAGGGAGCAGTCCCAGGGCTGAAAGGCGACTGGATGCCACAGCAGCAACGCCCCATGCTTGTGTGAGGTGCCACCTGGGCCTGGGAAACAAGGACGCGGGGAACTGCAGCGACGCAGGGATGCGCTGGACCCTGTTCTGTGCTCTGTGCTCTGAGGCACAAATGCCGGGAACCATTCCGCCTGCTGGGTGGCCGCCCAACAGGAAGCATCCCACGGGGACTACTTTCCTCTTTCATCCCCAGTCACCTCACCCCCATCCCACTAGAGACAGCCGGCACAGGACCAGGGCTGTGGTCCTGCTGGGACACTGGGTCTAAACCATAACACCTAGGGCTGGCAGCAGTGATTTCCAAGCAGGAAGTCCATCCCTGTGTCTTTAAGCCTCACGCCAGAGTCCTAAAGGCTGGCTGTTTCCACCCTGTCTGCAGAGAACGAGCCAGAGCCAGGTGGCCTGGACCCTCTGCACCTTCACAACCCCACCACCTCAACGGCAGCACAGAGGGGAGGCCTCTGCTGGCCTGGCCCTGCGGCCTGCAGTGTGGATCCGCACCTGGGGGAACCCAGCGACCCCTCAACGGGTGGCACTGTTGGGTGAGAAGGAAGAGAGGACCAGTAGCTGAGGGGAGAGAGACGCATGAGAGTTTATATGGAAAGAAATCACATAGCATCTGCACCGAGGCTCAGAGCCAGAGATGACATCGCGTCAGCTCAGTTACAGTCTGAAAGGGGGAGGTGGGTTTTGGAGGCCACTCTGCTCCTAGAGTCTGACCAGTGGAGGGAAGACCAGCCTAATCGCCACCTACGGAATGGGAGACTAGGGATAGGGCTTGAGTTGTCCCTGTTTTGCTGTTAAGCAGCCCAAGGCTAGGGCCTGGGGGTGGGATGTGACAGAAGAAATAAGTGATACGTTTCAGCAGGTACGCAGGTGCACATCTATAGTCCCAGCTACTTGAGAGGTTGAGGTGGGAGGATCACTTGAACCCAGGGGTTAAGGCCAACCTGAGGAACCTGGCAAGACCCTAACTCAAAGTATAAATAAAATTGGTCTCCATTTCTGTTTTTTTTTTTTTTTTTTTTGGTACCAGGGAGTGAACCAAAGGCACTGAGCCACATTATTTTGAGACAGGGTCTCACTAGGTTGCTTACAGCCTTACTAAAGTGCTGAGACTGGCTTCAAACCTGTGATCCTCCCGCCTTGGGGACTGCAGGGTGCGCCACACCAGGATCTATCCCCGTTTTCTAATACACAGCTCCTGAAAACCTTGGCATCTCCACGGTAATAAAGGGTTTTGTTTTGGTTTGCAAATGAGGCGACTGGTGGCTGGGGATTCCTGGACACCTCGGGTTAGGGGCTGGTTGCCAAGGAACCAGCCACGTGGTTAGTGAGGGATGTACCTAGGGAGGGGAGACAGGATGAAGGCTGAGTCAATCACCAATGGCCAATAATCTACTCCACTGCAGGAAGACACCACAGACCTCCAAGAACGGGCTTCAGAGCGCAGCGGACACGCAGGTGCCAGGACCCGCCCGCACTGCCCACCCCTCCGCCAGCCCTCGCCCCACCCTTTACACTAAGCCTCGAACTCAGGTAACAGCAGCTCTGCGAGCTCTTCTGGCCAACAACTGAGGCCATGCAAGGGTCTGTGGGGGACAGCCTGCACTGCCTGGAGTTGGGGAGCAGAGCCAGCGCTGAGCGCGCAGGACAGCCTGTGTCAGGAGCCAGGTGTTCCCCAAGGGCCAATGCTGACCCTGGGACACGGAACAGGGACTTTTATGTTTTCTTACACAGGGAGGAAAACGGGTGGGGTCACAGCCAGGAACCCTGGCTTTACATGACAGTCGCTAAGCCAACTGCTCACCTCACTCTCTGCGGCTGCAAACTGAGATTTTTCATAGTACTAGGAGGAGGCAGAGTGGACCATGTACAAGGAAAGTGACAAGAGCCCTCGGAGCCAAGAACTGGTTGCTGAAATGAAAATGGAAGACCTGGAAAATGAAGTACGATTCCTGGGGCGAGGGCATGGAAATATTTTCAGAAAACTTAAGAGAACAGAGGATCCGCAGAGGAGCCACATCTGCCAACAGATGCTCAGGACAAGAGGACAGGGATAAACAAAACCCGATTAGAAAGGGCGACTGGAGAGCCTCTGGCTCTGAGGCACCCCTGGAAGCCAGGTCCTCAGCTGGAGGAGCTGCGTGCACTGCTGCAAAGTGACAGAACATCCAGAACATGACAGTAAGGAACTCCAGGGGGGAACCAGGCTCCTTACAGATTACTACCCAGAAACAGACTGTCCTCAGTGAGAAGGTCTAAAGGGAAAACGTGGGAACCATGAGCGGGGAAGAAGCCTGAGCGCCCTTAGCAGGAGGCACCTGAAGGGGAGGCCTGAGTGGGAAATGGGGGGCTATTCTAAGTGGAAGGAAGGTTCTTTCCACCCCAAAGCCTATTTTGTGCTCTCATGGTGCACTCTCCCTATATACACACAAGTATATCTATATGCATATATAAATATATATATATACACACACACACACACTTTTTTTTTTTTCCAGGGCTGGGGATCAAACCCAGTGCTTTGTGCGAGGAAGGCAAGTGTGCTGCCACGGGAGACAATCCTCAGCTTTCAGCTCTATGTTTTTAATCACGTGTGAAGGCCTAAGAAATCATTTGTTGAGCTGGGTGCAGTAGTGCATGCCTGTAATCCCAGCAAGGCAGGAGGATGGCAAGTTTGAGGCCAGCCTCAGGAATTTAGCCAGACTATCTGAAAATAAAAAATAAAAAGGGGTAGGGGTGTGACTCAGTGGTAGAGCACTCCTGGGTTTAATTTCTAGGATAAAAAAATAAACAATTTCTTGGATATACAGATTCAGATACATACCCAATTTCCAAAGTTGCTTCGAAGTATCAGAACAAGGAAGTAAATCAAGAAAAGGGATCCAGGAAATAGTGGATTCCACGCAGGAGATCAAAGCAGTGGTGGACAGCAGCTGGGCCTCTGCTTGGAGAACCGTCTGCAGGTTAGACAAATATGAGAGTGCAGGAGAGAAGTCCTGGGAGGAAGGGCTTCGCAGGTGGAATGGCCCCAGGGTTTTCAAAAAGATAAGGCTACATACGATAAAGGCAAACAGTTGGGGGGGGTGGTAATTGGAAAAACAAACTCTTTAGAAACTACAGCTTTTTTTGTTTAAGTTAGTAATAATCTTCTCATACAGAGCAGAGCACAGGAAAATCTTAGTTTATGAACTAAAAACATCAGGATGGGAATGTAATTTGCGCTGTACTAATCCAAGAGTGGCAAGAAGGAAAGAGATGGTACGATGTGATTGCAGGAAGTCAACAGATAACACCTAAAACCAATAAACCAAAAAATGTCAGCATGAACACAGTATTTAGCTTTGCAGAAGACTCCCCAGAAGGGACAGTTACAAGGCAAATCTGGTCTCCCTTCTGTACAGGAGTTTTAGCTTGCTGGCTCTGGGCCAAATGGGCAGGGCTTGGCTCAGGGGTTCTATCGCTTACTGGCCATTGTCACCTTGGCACGTTACTTGGCCCCTTCGTGTCTAGTTCATCCTTGTAGAGACCCTCCTCTGCATCAGGAAGCTACTATATTAAAACACTGATCCACATGACACGTGCAAAAGAATCCCTGGCACATAAAGTATGACACGTAAAAATTTTGACCAAAGTTAATAAAAATAAACTGGGGAAAAACCTTAATGAACCTGTAGTAATGCTCTCAAAGCAATCTAGAACAAAAACAAAATATGACAAACCCAAAGAATGAAAGCCAGGCTCAGGTGAGCCGTGGGGCCATCACAGGGTGGCCTGTGAGGGCTGCAGCCCTGGCGGCTACTCGGAAAGCTTCCCAAGTCACTTCTAGTGCAGCAGCGCCTCCCTGGGCTCCTAGTTGTGCCGCCTGCCTCCCGTTAGCTCTTGGCTAACCTATACCTTACAGCTTCTCTCTCCCAGAAAAATTAGCTCCAGTTCTTTCCCCCAGCTACCACAGGCCATTTCCAGGCCCTGGGCACGGCAGCCACCCTGCACTGCTGATAGGCCGTCCTCCAGGCTGGGCAAGCAGAGTCTCCCTCCCATCAGGGCAGCAGCTCACAGGGCTCCTCCTGCGTTCCCTGTGATTTAGCTGGTGGTTCTGTCCTATTAGACCCCAGGACTGCAGGCGCAGCACGGGGCCTCTCTCTATGGGCCACACAGCTCCAGACAGCATCTGAAGAGAGCCAGCTCCACAGACAGCGGAAGAGGTCACTGATGGCTTTACCACTGGTGGCCAAGCAAGAAAGACCAAGCTCCCTTTGCAGCTGTGCCTCGTGAACAGGCAGCAACAAACCCCACCTGCTCTCAAACCAGGATTCTCCCATTTCCTTTTCTGGTGTGACTTTTCCCCACAACACAGGGTCTTGCTAGGTTGCCCAGAGTGGCCTTGAACTCCCAGGCTCAAGCAGTCCTCCTGCCTCAGCCTCCCACGTAGCTGGACTGCAGGGGAGCACCACTGCTCGAAGGATTTTAAGGATGAAAGCTGCCACCCTCCACCTTCAAAGTTAACCTGACAGTAAAATGTTCAATGGAAATGACCGGAAAGGCCATCTAATCTCACACGTCACCCACTTCACAGGGGACCTCTAGCTCTGTTCAGACAGACCTAACAGGTGCTCTTGAGACGACCGACCCTGGGAGAGCACAGTGGAGGGTCCAATTCTGAGTGCTCCCCATGTTGGGAAGTGCCCCCCGTGCATGGTAGGACGTTTAACTAGTAAACCCTCTGAGCAGGCCAAGCTTGTCTTCCTATGGTGTTTGCTTACTGCTCTGACCTTGGGAAACCACAAAACAAATCTCACCACTTAGATGAAAATAGCTATGGTGCATCCTTTATGTCTTTTCCAAACACAATTAAATGACTGTGAAGGTCTCAGACACTAGCACATTAGGACAGGAAGAGTATCACACAAACTCCAATTGCAGATGGTGACAGGTACAGAAACAGGACTAGAACAAATGTTAACCACCACTCCAAGTGTTTCCAACTCTGTTGGCAGCTCTGAGGGCCCAGAAAGAATCAAGGCTGCTGTGGGGAAGGCAGCTCTGCTGTTGGGCAATGCCTGCTGGGGGGTCTCCCCATGGTCCCACAAACCCATGAGCCCCACCTTCAGTGCTTCGCAAACCATAGGAAAAGCAACTCTTAAGCAGCTTATCAAAAGCTGCTCTGGGTCCACTATAAACCTCTAGGTCTTCTGATGTTCTGAGAAAAACCCTCTCAGGTTGACCGCTGTGATGACCCAAAGCCAGCTCCCAGCTGGCAGTGTGTGCCAGGGCCTCGAGTCCTGAGGGAGATGACAAAGGGCCACCACCATGGACTCGTCTGTTTCTGCCACTGTTCAGCTCCTAGCACCAGGAGTGGCCAGACTCCTTACCACAAGCTGGCAGACGGTCCCCTGCCAGACCCAGCAAGACCAGGTGCTGCCTGGAGAGCAGGCCGGCTTTCTGTCTATCTGCCCATGCCCTCCACTCCTGTGCCACCGTGTTGCATATTGTCACTCCCACCCACACTGGTCCTGGGGAGGGGACGCTCCTGGGACTCCACCTGCCCAGGCCAGGCCAGATCCCCCTCGGGGCTTCCCAACTGGAGCTGCGGTGGGTACAGAAAGAGGAGGGAGGTGTGGGGTGTGCACAGCTGGGCCTCCCTAGCTGCGGGTGAGGAGGAGGCAGAGAGAAGGGCCGAGTCCCCGAGGCCCTCAGCACTGCCTGGCCTCCACATGCCCGGGTACTGTGCACACTCCTGCCTGGAGTCTGTGAGCTGCTCCCAGGTGCCCTTCAGTAACCCTCTTTTTGGATGATGGTGGAGAATTACTGGCAATACCAAGAATCCTGACAGCTGACATGGGAATCTGCAGCCTGCGGGATATGTTGGAAAGGAGGGGCACACCATTCTGACCATCTTACACTTGGTGCAACCACCACGTACCAGGGCCAATCGTCACAGGCACCATTCCCAGAGCTACAAAATATAAAGACAAAAAGACATGGTCTCTGTTCTCAAAAAAACCAGCCTTCTTCAATCAGAGGCTCAGAGATCACACCTGAGAGGACACTCACTCCACCAGAAGGAACCTCACCAAGTCAGGAACACCCAGCATTAGAGACGACGACACAACTGAAAACGGCCCAGCTAAGACAAGGCCATCAGGATGATCATGGTTTTAGCCTCTTTTAAATGACTGGCAAGGCCACAAGTACATTAGAAAACAGGGAGCAGGGAGACTGTCAACAACAAAAGCTGACATAAGTCACAACCTTAACAATGGGCATGTGACAATTGCCAGTTCAGCCATAAATATGGTCACTTTGCTGCCAAGATAAAACACTTCAGTTAGGAATACCAAGAGTGAGGTGGCCCACCTGCAATCCCAGCAACTTGGGAGGCTGAGGCAGGAGGATCGCAAGTTCAAAGCCAGCCTCAGCAACTTAGTGAGCCCTTAAGTAACTCACACTCTGTCTCAAAACATGAAAAGGGCTGGGGATATGGCTTTGTGGTTAAGAAGCCCTGGGTTCAATCCCTGGTATCCATCCTACCCCCACCCCACACACACACAAAAAGTAACACCTAAGAAACCACCTAAATAGCACCAGCCTCAAATTCTTAGACTAAGGAGCCGTGGCAGGTACAGAAGATGGAGAGGAAGGATGTCGCCCAGGTGGGTATCCAAAGATGTGGTTTGAGGCTGGGCCCTGGAAGGACAGGACAGTCACTAATGGCAGGACCTGTTGGATCCCGATGCACTATCTGGCAAACGGCCACCTCTGTCCTGGACATTAACAAAGCCAAATGTCTTCTGGCCTCTCTCCCAGGAGACCTGCAGGCTGGGGTCACAAGGGCATATCAGGAGGAAGGCAATGTCTACCCGAGGCCTGCGGTGGCACCTCACAGGGTAGACCAGCGGCTCGGAGCGCATGCGAGCGTGGAGGGTGAAGGGGCCTCTTCTCCGCCCTCCCCTCTCTCGCTGCTTCTGTAGAGACGGAGGACGCAGCGACAAAGGCTAGATCCACCGCAGAGCCGCTCCACAGCTGTTCTCTTGCTCTTGTTTAACTTCTCTCAAGAGAGGGAGGTATCTGCCCAGCTAAGCAGATGTTAAAGGCAGGTGGTTTTGTTTCCATCAAGTTTCCTAAGTAACAGCAGACCAGCCCTGAAGGGTATCTCATGTCCCCATGGCGCCACCTACCCTGGGCTGCTACATCAGGAGCTCTGTGCTTGGGACAGATTTTGCTGTTGGTTCCAGCACCTTCCCAATCTCCAGTTCTGTTAGAATTTAAGAGGCACAGCGCGACCCTACCCACCTCAATGCCTAGATTTCATCAAATTTAGAGCTGCATCAGAGGCAAAGTGAGACTGGAGGTTTTCAAATTCTTAGGAAAAATCAGATGAAAAGCCTGATTCTTTGCTTTGAAGCCCAGCAAAATTGTCACATTAATAAAACTTTATCTCCACAAGGAGAATTTAACATAAAACATGAAAAAAAATGTACTTATGCCAGGTGCGGTGGCGCAGGCCTGTAATCCCAGCAGCTCAGGAGGCTGAGGCAGGAGGATCGGGAATTCAAAGCCAGCCTTAGCAACTCAGTGAGACTTTTATCTCTAAATAATATTTAAATACAAAAGAGCCTGGAGATGTGGCTCAGTGGTTGAGTGAGTTCAAACCCCAGTGTCCCCCCCCATCACAAAAAAAAGGTTTTTTTTTGAAGTGTTAAAGCTCACAGCCTCCCAAATAAACCTACAGATTTAACCTCCAAGTCTTGCTAATCTTCCCAGGGTGACCGTCTCTGTGAGAAGGCTCACCACGGTGTGTTTTGTCCTCAGCTGCCACAGGTGCTTTCCTCCTCCCCCTCCACACTCAACGGTGCATGGCCACCATTCCTTGGGGGCACAGGGGGAGAGCCGAGGTGACTGCGCGTCCAGTCCTCTCCACTACCTTCAGCGCTCTCCTGCTGTGGAGCTGTTCTCACAAGGGGCAAACATCCGGTGGCACATCTCCTTCTCTCTGTCCGTGTAGTCCCTGTAATAGCTGTACAGAGAATACAGAGTTTGTAAGAGGTGACACCTGGTGGCTGGAATTCTCTGCTCAGGTACAGAAACGCTGAAAACTCAACAGGCCTTAAATTGAACCAGGGGTGGGTGCAAGTGAGGCTGGAGGGGCTGGGTCACAGCCTGTCTAGAAGCCTTGGACACAAAGCCACCACTTGAAAAGATGGCAGCCATGAAGGCTGCAGCCACTCCACATGGGGATCTGGGCCAAGTCCTGCCACGCGACCCCTCACACTCAGCGCTTCTAGCTTATCTTGAGATTTTCTGCTAAGGAACTGTCAGGGTCCAAAACTTCCACATCTAACAAGAGAGAATATTTTTATGCTTCAGAAAGTCAATTTCTGGAAGGTCTTAAAAGGCCTAAAATACAACAATTTAATCCAAATATAAGAGATGCACACACTTCAGACTCAATGCCAAGAAAGGTTTGAGTAGCTGGGTTGACTATTGAATGTTAAGAGGAGTAGAGAATCTGACCAACGCAGAGGAACAGGAATATACCTTAGAAAACAGCTACTGTCTTACTAGGTGACTTCATTTATCAGAGAATATTTTTGAAGTTTTCTCCAAAATGAACCCACAACTTCCAGAGTCAGAAAAATTTTGTTGCCAAAAGTCAGGTGAGAATCAGACCTGATAGACTCATTTCTGATCCCACGGAATGCCACAGTCTGTTGAGAACAGTGGGTGAGTTTCAGGCGGTGTGGGCAGTTAGTCTAAAGCATGGGACACACTAAGGATTATACTGGTTGCTGGGCACAGGGTCACATGCCTGTAATCCTAGTGACTTTGGAGGTTGAGGCAGGAGGATTACAAGTTTGAGACCAGCATTAGCAATGTAGTGAGACCCTGTCCCAGAATAAAATATAAAAAGGGCTGGGGGCATAGCTCACTGGTTACATACCACCAGGGTTCAATCCCCAGTCCCAGAGAAAAAATTATACTGCCCCATGTTTCTAGGGGGTGCTTATTTGCAAGGTGGGGCACAGGAAGGTAAGAAATGATGACGTCATATTTGGCAGTTGGTCCCCCTTCCCACCAGGGAATGCTGGTGTAGGGCACTGAGCACTTCAGAAAACCAGCTCTAGATGGGGCTGCCTCCCAAATGGTCACCAGCCAGTCCTCCACCCAGGTGGCTGGACCAGAAAGGTAGCTCCATCTCACTCCACCTGTGGTCACATTCCTGCTGACAGAGTCTCACCTGGCCAGTTTCTTCAGCTCGTTATTAATGTCATGGTTGAAGGGCTGTTCCTTCTGGGCTCGCACTAGAAAATCCCGGGCCTGCTGGTACTCGGTCAGGAGGAGGCAAGCCTGTGGGACAGCGCAGAGCTTTCAGAGCGCGCTTGGGAAGGGGGGCTCCCGGCAGCGACTGAGCTGAGCACGCTGCTCCTTTTCTTGGCATTTGTCCCCAGCTCACCTGTCCACACCTGAAGAGGGCCTTGGCATTCTTTTGGTCAATGATCAGAGCCTGCTCTCCGTAGCGCAGGGCCATGGTGGGTCGGTCTAGCTTCAGGTAGGCAAAGGACAGGTTAAGGAGAACAAGGAGTTTGGCCGCCTCCACCAGGTGCTGCTCTTCAGGGGGAGCCAGGCGCCGGTGGAGAAGCAACAAGGCCTGCAGGGGGAGGAGGAGCATCTCACACACTAGAACCCAGAAGCTGAAATCAGGAGCTCGGCAAGGTTGCAGGACACAGAGGTCCACGAGTAAAAGTCAGGAAATTCTAACAGAAACAGCAGCTCAAACTTCTGGATGAGCAGGGCGGGCAGCACACGTCCTCTACTCTCGTCCAACTCTGAGGAGTAAGGAAGTTGTGCCACCAAGAGCAGAGAGAGGCCAGGAGAGGGGCAACAGCTGGGTGTCAGTGGCCGACCCGCAGTTCAGAGCCCAAGGAGCAGGGAACTGATGGAACCAGAAGCAGAGCTTTTGAGGGGACAGAGATGGAGCTGAGAAAGGGCGGATGGGGCCCTCTCGCTTCCTATCCATCCAGGTGGTTACCACCTCAGGAATCGGGTGGTCTATTTTCTGAAGAAATGGAACAAAAGAGGCTCTTGATCCAGGAACAGGAAGGAGCTGGGACAGGTGGCTGATGGACAGGACAGTCAGCAGTAGATGGTGAGGCTCTGACCTGCTCCCCTGCTCACTCCCACCTGCAGCACTGCGGCTAGGCATGCGTGCCAGGCAGAAGCTGCGGCACTTTACACACATTAGGTGTGGAGCTGCCACTGGCCAGACTGCAATGTGCCCCGCCAGGCCTTGGAGTCCATCAGCTTCCAGATGCTTCTTTCAAATTTCAGCAGCCACTCAAGGACAGCCTCTAGGGAGAGGAGCCCTCCGGCAGCCATCCTCCCTCCTTCCACAGCAGCAGATCCTCTGCTGGAACACCACAGAGTGCATCTGCTGGCCTTCCCTGTGGCTAGGGACGGCCAGGAGAGTTCGGGAAAAGACGTGAAAGGAAGACAGAGAACCAAGCAACAAAGAGGCGACTTGAGGGACACAGAGGGGAGGCTGCAGAAGAACTGGACGGAAGATAAGAAACCTCTCAGCTCAGCAAGAGGCAACAGTTATACACCCTCAACAACACAAATCCAATGCCAACTTTGAAAAGATAACCCATCATCAGGAGACCAACAGCGAGGACTACGGCCTCAACTTCTGTATTGAGAAGCCAACGTCAGAAGGCAAGAGATCATTCACCAGCGCAGACCATGGAGAAGGCAATACAGAGCGTCACCAGGGAAGCTTCAGAGGTCAGGCTCGGGAGGAGGGGCTGCTTGAAGTAGGTGGCTCAAGGAGCTTCCAAGTAACAGCACCTGCATCGACCTCTCCACGAGGCTGCCTGGACCTTCCAAGTCCACCTCACACTCTAAAGTGGCAGCATGTGATGTGCTCTTCCCTCCCCTCACTGGGGTACACTCACATATGCCTGATGCGGCAGATTTTGCCCAATATCTACTTCCCCACGTTTGACACTGCCAACTCATTCCATGCAACAACATGCTAATTAAAAAACATTTTGGGGGGCTTGAGATGTGGCTCAAGTGGTAGCGCGCTCGCCTGCCATGCATGAGGCACTGGGTTCCATCCTCAGCACCACATAAAAAAATAAAGATATTGTGTCCACCTAAAACTACAAAATAAATAAATATTAAAAAAAGAAAAAACATTTTGGGCCAGGGGCGTAGCTCAGTGTTAGAACATCTGCCTAGCATGCACAAGGCCCTGAATTCCATCCCTATCACTGCAGTTTCCCAGTTCCCATACAGAGGGTCTATGTAACATGGGTCTGGCCAGAGAGATATTTTTTAAAATACATTTTTAGTTATAGACGGACACAATACCTTTATTTTATTTGTTTATTTTTTATGTGGTACTGAGGATAGAACCCAGTGCCTCACAGGTGTTAGGCAAGTGCTCCACCACTGAGCCACAATCCCAACCCCAGAGGTATATTTTCACTGTATTTATTATTTTTGTGTGCAGAACTGGCGGTTGAACCCAGGGGTGCTTTATCAAGGAGTTACCGCCCCTTGTGAATCTTGTGAATCTTCTGCCTTAGGCTTCTGAGTGGCTGGGATTATAGGTGTGTGCCACCAAACCAGGCAGGCAGTGAGACAGAAGTCTTGGGGAGATTTCTGGAATACTTTAAAAAATATTTTTCATTTTTTAGTTGTAGTTGGTCACAATACCTTTGTTTTATTTCTTTATTTTTAATGTGGTACTGAGGATCAAACCCAGGGCCTCGTGCGTGCTAGGTTAATGCTCTACCACCGACCACAACCCCAACCCCTGGAATAAATACTCTTAAGGTAAATACACACCATACTCTCCTCCCCTCCCTTCTTACAATCGCCATGACCATGTGACCTGAAGACTGAGTGACCTTCTTAAGAGGAAAAAGACAACCAAGACATTCCAGGTGGGTAAGCACACAGAGGAGGGTAGGCAAAGACAGGGAGGCGGCTGGCACCCTGAGGCCATGTGACTGCTACACCAGCCTTGCACTGCCTCCTTCACAATTCCCTTACATAAAAATTAAGTTTCCAGCTTTCAAAGTACTGTTTTTCAGGATTCTGTTACTTTCCACTGGATGCAAATCCTTCATAGCCTAGGCTCAGTATGCCAACGGACAGGGTCAGAATGCCTAGACTGTCTTGTTTGCCTCAGAGACTGGGGTACAGTTTGGCGCATGGAAAGTGCTCCTACTGTTTGTTGAATGAATGAAGCAGAAAAGGTCGCAGAAAACTGCTGTCAGTATAACCTGCACGGGGAGCATCATCATCAGAAGCTTGGTGAGAAGACAATGAGCCCAGAGAGCAGTGCCATCTCCACCAACAGAGGGACAGGAAGTGCAGAAGGCAACCAGGGTGCAGAAGCCAGGTGGGAGGATGGCAAACTGGGAAGGAGAGTTTTAAAAATTAATTGACTTTAGTTTTTTTAGACAGTGGGATTGAATATTTTCAACTTCTAAATAAAGTGTACCCATAGGTAAGTGCAAAAATAAGTGGATAGTTATATAACAAATTTTCATGACCTAATGACACCCATGTGCCAGAGGGAGACCAAAACACACAATATCACCACATCTCCCAGTCATTAACCCCCGGCACGAGGACTTTCTTCAAGACTTTTCTTAACAGCTGCTCACAAAGAGCAGGGAAAGACACACGTTTTTATGCTTTTTAAGCAATGAAGTTTTCGAGATTTACATTTAACTTTCAAAGCATCCTTACCCGTTTATACCTCACTTTGGCATCATAGAAGCGATTTTGGCGGAAAAGGTAATTGCCAAACTCCCTTTCAGTTGTTGCCACTTTGAGTACCTTCTGAAGAGGAAATTGGTCTTGCTGCTCCTGAGGATCAAAGAAAAGAATCCCCAGTAAGGAAGTCAAAAGCCACAATGCTACAATACAAGTGCATTGCAGCTGGGACCACGGAAACTGTGAACCCTGTTTACTCCTCCGTGTGCACAGAAGTCATCCCAACAGAGGCTGCGAGAGGTTACTATCACCACTGGCCAATTTTCCAGGCTAGAGCCAGAGGGAAACCGCAGCAGCTAACCTCGAGACGCTTACTGAGGCAACAGCATCCACAGCCTTAAGAACCGATGGAGCTCACCCAGCACGGACTCGGGCTCACAGCAGCACCTATCCAGCAAGCTTCACCAGCTCCTGGTTTGCTCAGAGCTCTGGTGGTCTTTGTGGTCATGATCCCAAGTGTCAGAATCACCCACAGAAGCCAGGAGTGGTGGCACAAGCCTATAATCCCAGCAACTTAGGAAGCTAAGGCAGGAGGTGAGCAAGTTCAAGGCCAGTCTTGACAACTTAGAGACATTCTATCTCGAAGTAAAAAATAAAAAGGGATAGGGGTGTGGCTCAGTGGTAGAGCACCCCTCAGTTCAATCCCCAGCACCCACGTGTGCACACACAAACACACACACAAAATCACCTGCAAAGCCTCTTCTCCAGGCCCCCCCAGAGATCCTACATCACTACCCTGAGGTGGGTCCTAGGCACCTCCAAAAACTTATACTCTGTGGAAGATGAGAAAAAGTGAAATTCTTACTTGGAGCTCTGACAGTTTATGGAGATTCCATATCATATGGAAACGCAAAGCCTGGGAAGGACATCTAAGGGCATGTATGCAGTGTGCCACATGGTAAAGACATTGCGTATGATTGCTTACGGGACCTAAGCCCAGCATCTACCAGAAGGGGTAAACAGAAGGCTACAGGATAAGGTCAAGACTTAAGTTACATTGGGCGTAGTGGTGCATGCCTGTAATCCCAGCGGCTCAGGAGGCTGAGGCAGAAGGAGTTCAAAACCAGCCTCAGGAAAAAAAAAAAAAAAAAAAAAAAAAAAAAG
>NW_026000185.1:27621026-27628240 GCF_001458135.2 Marmota marmota marmota
AAAAAAAAAAAAAAAAAAAAAAAAAAAAAAATCACTGAGCTTCTAAAACCTTGGAAGGCCTCACATTTTATAGGTTCATAATTGAGCGATATTGAAAGAATCAGATGTAAAATACTACAATCCTGTGTGACTCTGTCTATGAAATTCAGAAACGGGCCCCAAGAGGATATGTACGAGTCAGGATGGGGCTGTCCTTGTTCAGGTGCTGGCCAGGAGGAGACATAGGGAGCCCCTGGGTATTGGGAATGGTCTCCTTGATCTTCCGAGTAAATGTATGTGTGCGAGATGTACAGCAAACTGCTGGTTAGGATTTATAGATTTTATTAAATTACACCTCACTTTAAAAATCTAAGCAAATTAAAACACTTTCAAAAGGCTACGAAAGGGACATTCAGAAAGCAGCCGGTCACAGCGTGTGTCTGTCCCTGTTTGGGGCTGGTGGGTGTGGAGGTGCGCCCTCCTCCATCTCCACTCCTCCCGGCTCCTGGCCAACGCAGTACCTGAAAGCTGAGGTTATCGGAGTGGCCGGCAGAGGCTGACTCCCCAGTCTCGTGATGTGACCCAGTTTCCACCTGATTCTGAGTGACCTTGGAGACATTGGGACAACATTTCCCAGTATTGCTGGGAAAGGGGAGGAGGGGAGGAGGGCAGGGGCAGAGACTAGGCAGGGGAGCCGGTGTCCAGCTGTGGCCCCGGGTCTCTGGGGAGAAGAGAGCCGTGATCAGCCGCTGCTGCTGGCGTGAGGTCCTCATGGAAAGCCCGGTGGCCGGTGAGAAAGCAGGTGGGCAGTGTTAGGCCCTCTGCTGGTCACTCTTCTTGGGGGGTGGATATGAGGTGGGGACAGAGCCCTTCTAGGTCCCCAGCTCTTAGGAACAGTGCTGTTGTGAGACCAGGCGGTCTGCTCTCGAATTGTCTGAGGGCGCCCATTATACATGCAGCTTTCTGGGTACCCCTGGAGAACCCCTGAAACAGAATCCCTGGAACCTGGGGCTCGGGAACCTCTAGTGTAACTCAGCTTTCTTACCAGCAAGTTCCAGAACTGACCCAAGGGGTGGGAGGGAACTTAGTTTGCTTTGCCATCCGGTTCTAGTCCAGGTACATGGGACCCAGCAGGACAGCCCCTCCCGTGTTTACTCAAATCTCAGTGGAGACGACGAACCTGTCTCTCCAAGTGAACTTTTTGGTTCAAGCCCCTGTTTCACATGTGAAACGGGGAAACGGAGGCCTGAGGTGCTAGTGGGTCAGCCTGGGATGCAGAACTGGCGCCCCTCTAAGAGCCCAGCAGCCTGCGGGGTCAGTGGCACTGGGAGGCGGAGGGCGAGTGGAGCGTGGCTGCTGTGTTTCAGCCCGGGCAGCATGCGTGGCGTGGCAGGTGAGTGTGCCCGCGCTGCAGGACCAGCTCCAGTGTCCCATCTGCTTGGAGGTCTTCAAGGAGCCCCTGGTGCTGCAGTGTGGCCATTCCTACTGCCAGGGCTGCCTGCTGTCCCTGTCCCAGCACCTGGCCTCGGAGCTGCGCTGTCCCGTGTGCCGCCAGGCGGTGGATGGCAGCAGCTCCCCCCTCAACGTCTCCCTGGCTCGAGTCATTGAAGCCCTGCGGCTCCCAGGGAACCCGGAGCCCACCGTCTGCCCCCACCACCGAAACCCACTCAGCCTCTTCTGCGAGAAGGACCAGGAGCTCATCTGTGGCCTCTGTGGCCTGTTGGGCTCCCACCAGCACCACCGGGTCACGCCCGTCTCCACTGTCTACAGCCGCATGAAGGTGCGAGGGGAGGCTGCTGGGGTGGTGGGGAGCGGTGGGGACTGAGGAGCCCCGCTCCTGTGCTCACTGGTGCCACCACCTGGCATGGTCAGGACGTAGTCCCCTGCAGCTCTGCCCTGGGGATCGCAGCCCCCAGCTGCCACGTGCAGCCCGTTTCTCCGCTTCTCCTCTGCGCCCTGGTTTGTTTCTAGAGTGTTCTGCTTGCATGCCCAGGTGCGTGCAGGCAGAGACCGTTTCCTCCCTGGTGTGTACCGTGCCTGGCATGTGACGGATGCTCATGGTGTGTTTACTGAATCTGAATTCCAGCCCTGGTGGACCCTCTCCCTGGATTTGCAGACCGTCTTTGAGATGAGTAATGACAGTAGCATCTTAGGTCACTATGTTGATCAGAGGCAGTTCTCTTTGCCCGGCTCCCTCGCTCCTTAGAGGGATTCTCTTGTATTTACGACTGAGAATCAGAGGAGGGAAGGGGGCTACCCAAGGTCACACAGCTTGTAAACTGTGAGTCTAGGACCAAACCGAGGTCAGGTTTCCCCCAGGAACTGGGGCCCCACTCATGCTGGGCAAGTGCCCTGCCCCCAACCCCACTCCCAGCCCAGGCCTTCATTCCAGTGCTGGTAGACTAAGAATAGGCAGGAAGGAGGGCACTTGGCACAGCGGCTGGCAGTGAAGGGGAGGATGGCAAGATGCGGGAGTGAGGGGGGGGCAGATGCCTGAGGGCTGCCGGGGATCCAGGTTGGCTGCTCCGGGCAGCGTTTCTTTGCTTCTTCAACCCTGGAAGACAAATGGGAAACGTGTCCAGGACTGGTCAGGTGTCTGCCAGCCCCTTCTGCCCCCTCATGTTGACTGGTCACAAGTCCACCTACTTGTGCTCGGAGCTGCGCTGGCCTCTGCCTGGGAGCCCATCAGGGTCTGCGGAGAGCTCTGTGGTCTCGTGGCAGGCGCTTCCTGGAGGAGGTGCACTGCTGACCTGAGACCTGTACCACAAGGCCAGGCAGAGGAGGAGGGAGCATCCCAGGCAGGAGGACGCATCCAGAGGGCCAGGAGGTGTATCCCGGGGCTCCCCAGAGGCCACAGAAGTCATTCCATAGAGCTGGAGGGGGCGTGAGGGGGTGGCGGGGGGTGGAGCCTGGAGAGCAGCCTGGAGTCTGTTCAGAGGCTGTCGTGGGTGGCCCTGGGGTTTGAAGCAGGGTGGTGACAAGGCCAGACACCTGCAGCTGGGGGGCAGATGGGAGTGTGAGGCTGAGGGACAGGAGGACGTGGGGGCAGCTGGCGGTGTGGGTGCGGCAGGAGGGCATCTGGGAGGCCAGAAGGACGAGGCCTGAGGCCTGGGTGGGTGGGGGAGGAGCTGAGCTGGACCCAGCTCCTGCTCTCCTCTGACACAGAGGAGTCGGAGCCCAGGGTGGTGACGTGCTGGGGTGACAGATGTGCAGTGGTCCACATCTGGGTGGCAGCTGCAGCCACTGAGGAGGAGAAGGCCAATCCAGGAGAGACTGAAGAGGGAGTGCCCAGCGCACACCTGGGCTTAAGAGTCAGGGAGAAAGCATGAGGGCCCTGAGGAGGTGACAGGAGTAGGCGGGAGGCTGAATGTGGCCTGGGGAGGAGGAGGTCAGCGTTGGGGGTGGAGGGCCCAGGTGAGATGGCCTGGGGTCCCTGCAGCCTGGGGGTGGGAATTGTTGAGGTCAACAGAGCAAGCATGGGCGTGGGGAAGGAAATGGGCTGGGCGGGGGTCCTCCCTGGCCAGGGTAGCCCAGCTCAGCTCCAGGTGTGGGTGTGGGATCTTCCACTACCAAGACTCCTCCTGCAGCACAGGTGCAACCTGGTGGTGCCCACCTGACCCCTTCAGGTGTTCTGTTTCTCCTGCTTTTGATCCTTGCAGTTACTGATTTGCCTTGTGTCCTCCCCCTCTGGCCCAGTCTCTCTGCCTCAGGAGGGTGACCACTGGACTGCCTTCTCACACCACCAAGAACTCTGTGGACTTGTCATCCAGAGCAAGGACACTATCTGAGCACCACACACTTGCTTCATTCTTACTTGTGCTTGGGAATGATGGAAGCCAAAGGCCCTGTGTGGCCCCTGGGCACAGACCAGGATCCAGACAGTGGTGCAGGGTTCCTGGTTGGCACCACAGGGCTGAGCCAGTACAGCCCAGAAGAGTGTGTGTTAGCCCCAAATCTAGGCTGGCCCAAGGCTGCTGGGATGATTCTGGAGCCCACAGGGTGTGGGAGTCCCCAGGTTCAACCTGGGCCATACGAGCACCATTGGTCCTAGAGCTGGTCTCACTGGGGCCAGCCTCTTTGTGACAACTCTTGATCCAGGGCTACTTCTGGACATGCTGGTGACCAGGAACTTACTGGTAGTTCCCCAGCAGGCAGTGTTTAGTGCAAGGAGCGTTGGCTTCGGGTTGGCCCTTGACGCTCTCAGATGGGGTACAGTGACTTTGGGTAGCTATACTGTCTCAGAGAGAAGCTTCGGGTCACAGCGAGGAGAGCCCTCGGATCTTCTCCACCCGGGCAATTCCTGCTGCTGCTGCGGAGTGTTCTTGAATACTCCTACGTATTTAGGGGTCAAGGTACCTGGCTATCCCTGGTCCTGGTGCCAAAACCTTGGCCTTGTCGCTGATGCCAATCCAATAATGAGGACATGGTTTTGAGAAAAAGGAAAAAGGTTTATTGCTTTGCTAGCAAAGGAGAAGCAAGGGGACTCCTGTCCCAAAGGCTGTGATTCTGCCCAGCATGGGAACAGGGGATTTTTTTTTTTTAAGAGAGAGAGAATTTTTTTTAATATTTATTTTTCAGTTTTCTGTGGACACAACATCTTTATTTTATTTTTATGTGGTGCTGAGGATTGAACCCAGCGCCCCTGTGCATGCCAGGCGAGCGCGCTACCGCTTGAGCCATATCCCCAGACCAACAGGGGATTTTTAAAGAGGTGATTCAAAGAAAATGAGTTTAGGGAGAAGAGATCAGAGAGAAGATCAGGGAGAAGAAGGTCAGGGAGAAGTTTGGGAAAAAGAAAAAAAAACATGTAAGTTAAAAAGTGACAAGAGATAGTCAAAGCATCCAGTGAGCCCCTGTTCCGGCCCCACTGGGAACGCTGGTGGTCATTGGTCCTCCCAGGAAGAGAGCCCCTGGGCGGGGCGAGGAGCAGAGAGGGTGGTGGCCAGCTGCTCACAGGCCTGGGCTCCTTGTCTCCAGGAGGAGCTCGCCACCCTCCTCTCTGACCTGAAGCAAGAACAGAAGAAGGTGGATGAACACACTGCCAAACTGGTGAACAACAGGACCCGCATCCTTGTGAGTGACCTCTCCCTTGCCCTGGCCTGGGACCAGGCTCCTCTTCTGCAGAGCCAGTCTTCTCTTTTTTTGGGGTGTGTGTGTGTGTGTGTGTGCTGGGGATTGAACCCAGGGGGCTCTACCACTGATCTACATCCTTTTTTAAAAAATATTTTTTAGTTGTTAATGGACCTTTATTTTTTTAATTTATTTTTATGTGGTGCTGAGGATAGAACCCAGTGCCTCACACATGCTAGGCAAGCGCTCTACCACTGAGCCACAACCCCAGCCCCATACATCCCTTTTCTTGAGATAGGGTCTCACTAAGTTCAGTGGCTTAAGGCTTTGCCAAACTGCTGAGCTGGCCTCCAACCTGTAATCCTCCTGCCTCAGCCTCCTGAGTTGCTGGAATGACAGGCTTTTTTTTTTTTTTTTTTAAACCCAGGGCCTCATGCATGCCAGGCAAGTGTAGTACCACTGAGCCACACCCCAGTGAGCCCAGTTCTAATTCTTTGTCCTTTACAGAAACCCATACCTGCCACACAAAGCCAAGTTCAAAGCATTCCAGGATGGGGTGGGAAAAGTGCAAATCCTTCTGGAGGAATTCTGCCCAGTTGTCAGGCCTGGCTCCAAGTTGTCATTCATCCTCTGTGTCCTTGGGGCTGAGATAACCCAGGGCTTGAGTCCCCTGAGATAAACTGCCCAAAGCTTGGCATGCCTCTCCTGTCCCCTGATGCTTGACCTTGACAGTCTGTCATTGTGCCCTCCCAGTAGCTGGGAGCAGAGACCTGGAGAGGCCAGGAGCCTTGGCTCTGATTTACCTAAACTACGGGCCCTTGGGGCTGGGGGTGGAGCAGGGGCAGGAGGGCAGACGCAATCTCCTTCCTCCTTGCCCTTGAGAGGAGTGCCCTCGCTGGTGGGAGAATGCAAGGTCCATTTTCTCATGTGGACCCCGTGGTGAAGTTGTGTGTACATGTAATGATTAAAACAGGCAGAAGTCGGCCAGGGTGACCTCAGTAGTGGGGCGCTGGCCTGGTATGCAGGAGGCCCTGGGTCCACCCAGAACCCCAGGAACAGGTGGGAGTGGAGCCCTGTGTTTGAAATGGGAGCTGGGGCTCCCCTCAGCAGCTGCTCTCCCCATCAGCCACCTCTAGGGGTCCCGGGCACACCGTGAACTACCTGGCAGGGGTCAATCCACGTGGCCTGCGAGGCTGGCCCCAGTTGGGAAGGCCCAGGAAGGTCCTGGGGATACTGAGCCAGCTAAGCCAGGCTGCTGAGCTGCAACTCCTCTCCCTGTGACCTCCTCTCCCTGTCCCAGAATGAGTCGGATGTCTTCAGCTGGGTGATCCGCAGCGAGTTCCAGGAGCTGCACCACCTGGTGGACGAGGAGAAGGCCCGCTGCCTGGAGGGGGTAGAGGGCCACACACGTGGCCTAGTGGCCTCCCTCGACATGCAGCTAGAGCAGGTCCGGGGTGCGCGTGAGCGGCTGGCACAGGCGGAGCGTGTGCTGGAGCAGCTGGGCAGCGAGACCCACCATGAGTTCATCCGGGTGAGTGTCAGGGAGTGTCCTGGGGCCTCCCCTCCAGACAGCCTGGCTTGGCTTCTGCATATCCAGCACCTGCCCCTCTTTGTCTTCCAGAAGTACCACTCCGTGGCCTCCAGGTAACCGGGACAGCTGTGGGAGATGTCAGCCAGGGTGTGGTGGCTGCGGGATGGGCGTCTCCTCTCCATTGGATCCCTTTCAGTATGCCCAGTGTCCCTGTAGGCATCTGCCCACTCTGGCTCTATCCAAGCCCAGGGGAACTGGGACAGCCCCGTCCTTGCCTTCAGGGATGTTGGAGATGGGAGGTGGACCAGCTCCCTCCAGCTGGGTTGCGGGGAGGAGGTACCCAGGGACTCCAGCTGCAGGCAGAGGCCCCTCGAGCGAGCGGGAACACCCCCCGGGGAGAGTGAAGTGGCGTGTGGACTGTGGGTGCAGTGAGAAGTGCTGCTGGGCAGTAAAGAAAGTGCCTGCAGGGGGACCAGGCAATGAGGTGGGGTGGGCCATGGCCTGACGGGGCCTTGACCATGAGAAGGGAGTGGATCTGTGTTCTTAGTTCCCATTAGATGAACAGATCCCACTGTCCTGACTCAATTTTGGGGAACTCCTTGTTTTCTCAAGTTTTTTTTTTTTTTTTTTTTTT
>NW_026000185.1:27631775-27634368 GCF_001458135.2 Marmota marmota marmota
GAACTTGGGCATCAACCACTGAGCCACATCTGCAGCCCTATTTTTTATTTTATTTAGAGATAGGGTCTCACTGAGCTGCTTAGTGCCTCACTGTTGCTGAGGCTGGCTTTGAACTTGGGATCCTCCTGCCTTAGCCTTCCGAGCTCCTGGGATCACAGGCGTGTGCCACTCAGCCTGGCTCAAGTTTCCTTAGTCTTAGGGACAGCAAGGCAAGGAGGCAGGGACTTAAATGAAAGACACAGTCTGCCTGGCTCAATTTGGAGCGGGAATCCACTCCAGCTCTTGTGGGTTTCTGGGTCACTTGGTAGACAGGAGGGGTTCTCAGCTATCAGCACACACCAGAATCACCTGGGGGGGGGGGCAGCAGAACAGATCATGTGACCCCAGTGATCAGTTTCTGATTGGCAGGTCTGGGGCAGGGCCCGGGACCAGCATTTCCACTAGGTTCCCAGGTGATGCATGTGGCTGGTCCCCAGCCCTGCACTCTGAGAACCCTCACTGTGGAGTGTTCCCCCTTGTAGGAAGGAGGCAGGTCCAAGAGGGAATGGTGGGCACTGTGAGGGACTCGCCTGGGGGCTTCCCACACTGGACAGAGGGTAGGCCCATCTTGTGACCTGTTGCTCACAGAGCAGAGCTCCAGCAGGCCCGGCCCCTGGAAGGCTCCTTCAGCCCCATCTCCTTCAAGCCGGGCCTCCACCAGGCCGACATCAAACTGACTGTGTGGAAAAGGCTCTTCCGGAAAGTTCTACCAGGTGAGGCCCTCGCCTGTCCTCCCTCGGGACTTCCACCAGGGCTGGCAGCAGTGCACTGACTGCAGCTGAGAGCACCTGTGCTCCAGAGAGCTGAGGGATGGTCTGGTGGGGCAGTGGTGAGCGGGAGCCCAGCTGGCCCGGACTCTGGGTTCAGGGCCCTCCTGAAGAAGAAGGGCTGCTGACCCCACTTGGCTGGGCTGCGGAACGGACGTGGAGGGTGGGGGTGTTAAGGAGTGGTGGCTGTTTCTGACAAACAGCTTAGAGTCACTTAATGAATCCTTTTATAAGAGCAGGCTCTTGTGTAGGGAAGCTCAGTCAGACCGATTTTATCCTTTCAAAGGCAAAGACAGGGCTTATGTAAAGGAGAGAAAACTTGCGTGGACAGCAGGTGTGGTTGCACACTTGGGGGAAAGCTGATTAGCAGGTCATTAGCAAAAAGATGGGCTGGTGGGGGCTCCTCCTGGGGCCCACTGAGGAGGAGGCCACCACCTCCTGGTGCTTGCTCCAAGCCTTCCAGGCCCTTCCCACAGCTCCTCTCCCTCACCAGACTCCCTGGCTCCCAGAGGCCATCTGGGATAGGCGCGACAGGCGCCCGCATCAGCCCCCTCTGGGCCGGGATCACTGCACAGCCTGGGGCGGGCTCAGCTGCTGTCTGGGGAGCTCAGCACCTGCCTGGCCTTCCTTGTGGCTCAACCTCAGGCCTTCTCTGGTCTCCCTCCAGCCCCGGAGCCGCTCAAGCTGGACCCTGCCACCGCCCACCCGCTCCTGGAGCTCTCCAAGGGTAACACCGTGGTGCAGTGTGGGCTCCTGGCCCAGCGGCGCGCCAGCCAGCCTGAGCGCTTTGACTACAGCACCTGCGTCCTGGCCAGCCGGGGCTTCTCCTGTGGCCGCCACTATTGGGAGGTGGTGGTGGGCAGCAAGAGCGACTGGCGTCTGGGGGTCATCAAGGGCACAGCCAGCCGCAAGGGCAAGCTGATCAAGTCCCCCGAGCACGGTGTGTGGCTGATAGGCCTGAAGGAGGGCCGGCTGTACGAGGCCTTCGGCTGCCCGCGCGTGCCCCTGCCCGTGGCCAGCCAGCCCCACCGCGTCGGGGTCTACCTGCACTACGAGCAGGGGGAGCTCACCTTCTTCGACGCCGACCGCCCGGAGGACCTGCGGCCGCTCTACACCTTCCAGGCCGACTTCCAGGGCAAGCTCTACCCCATCCTGGACCTGCGCTGGCACGAGCGGGGCAGCAACTCCCTCCCCTTGGTGCTGCCCCCACCCAGCGGGCCTGGCCACCTCGCTCCTCAGCGGCCCCCCAAGATGCAGGGCCGCCCTGCTGCTCCCTGCCCACAGGCCCATCTCGCTGGGCCCTGAGACTGGGTTCCCGCGGTGACCCCCTCGCTTCCTGGAAGATCTTCACGCCTGCATGAAGGTAGAGGGGTCGTGGCCCCTTCCCTGTCATCCAGAGTTATCAAGGCCAGCCTGGGAGTCCATGAGTCCCACTGAGCAGCTGTCCCTCTGGTACTCCTCCAGCAGAGGGCGGAAGCGCTTCATCATCTGGGGGAACTTAAAGCATCTATTAATGATAATAAATTCTTCTCACTCTCTTTAAATGGGCTGTATTGGTCGTGCATATTGCCAAGTGCGCAAGTCTTTTTCTTTTTTGTGTTTTGTGGGTGCTGTACATTTAACCCAGGGTGATTTACCACTGAGCCCTTTTATATTTTTAAGAGAGGGTCTCCCTTAAGTTGTTGAAGATGTCCTCAGAACTTTCATTCCTCCTGTCTCAGCCTCTCTAGTTGCTGGAATCATGCCTAGCCACGTGCTTTTTTTTTTTTTTTTTTTTTTTTTTTTTA